>NC_136264.1:73438599-73776327 GCF_964187855.1 Myxine glutinosa | reverse complement strand
AGAATCGATTTCACGAATTGTTTATTTATTTGTTTATCAGTCTCGCTCCAAACGGGATGCGAGAATATTGCAGTGTGTGTGTGTGTGTGTGTGTTGTGTGTGTGTGTTCATTCGTGTGTGTGTGTGTGTGTGTGTGTGTGTGTGTGTGTGTGTGTGTTCATTCGTGTGTGTGTGTGTTTCGTCGTGTGTGTGTGTGTGTGTGTGTGTTGGTGTTGTGTGTGTGTGTGTGTTCATTCGTGTGTGTGTGTGTTCATTCGTGTGTGTGTGTGTGTGTGTGTGTTGTGTGTGTGTGTGTGTGTTGTGTGTGTGCGCATTCCTGTGTGTGTGTGTGTTCATTCGTGGTGTGTGTGCATTCGTGTGTGTGTTGTGTGTCTTCATTCGTGTGTGGTGTGTGTGTGTGCATTCGTGTGTTGTGTTGCATTCGTGTGTGTGTGTGTGTGGTGTGGTTGTGTGTTGTGTGTGTGTGTGTGTGTGTGTGTATAAAAGAGAGAGATAGAATTGTGAGGAACAGAAATGAAAAAACGAGATGTGTGTGTAGGTGTGTGCATTCGTGTGTGTGTGTTCATTCGTGTGTGTGTGTGTGTGTGTGTGTGTGTGTGTGTGTGTGTGTGTGTGTGTGTGTGTGTGTGTGTGTGTGAATAAAAGAGAGAGATAGAATTGTGAGGAACAGAAATGAAAAAACGAGATGTGTGTGCATTCGTGCGTGCGTGTGTGTATGTGTGCATTCGTGCGTGTGTGTGTGTGTGTGTGTGTTATCTCTTATGCCGGGTTCAGAGGGTGGAAATAGAACCTCCCAGGACACAAGTATCCACCTCCTCTTCAGTAAGGCATCACGGTTCATGGACCAAACTGTTCAACTTTTTCAGAGTTTTGTTCCAAGTTCTCTTTCCAGGATCGTCACCGAACCCCGGATTGCATCCAGTTGTAGTTCATTTGTGGTAATATTCCCGGGATGGTTTTTTAAAATCTTTTTTTTGTATACAGAGTCGAGGCTCGTGAAAGAGCTAACATTTATCAAACAAAACAAATCAAACAAACAAGTAAACAAAGTATGTAAAAATGGGAGCGGTCGACAAGATGGGGAGAGAAGGGAGGAAGCACACAAACACAACATTGAGGGTAGGGACATCGGGAGATGTGTGGGAGGCAGAGGGCCTGGGGGAGGCAGGATAGGTATAAAACGCAAGGACACCAACGACTAGAAAGAAGACAAAAGTCACCTCAAAAAAGTGGATTTGGGGTGAAATTAGCGGGGGTAGAAAAGATCAAGGTTTTGGATTGGGGAAGATAAGAGATGGTGGTGAACAGCCGTTTTAAAGACCTGGTCTCAACACCTTTCTTCTTCAATTTCTCAACACCTTTCTCCTTCAATTCCTCAACACCTTTCTTCTTCAAGTCCTCAACCTGCTCCCAGCCCCAAGTCTTTGAACCCCTTCCGCAACCCAAGTCCTGAAACTCCCTCTCCTAGCTCTCTGCCCCTCACCACAACTCTCTGTCCTTGCCCCCCCATTCTTCCTCAAGCCCTGCAACCCCCTTTCCCCCAAAACCTCAACTCCCTTTCCCAACTCGTTCCCTTCTATGCCCCCCACTCCAAAGTCCAACTCTTTGTGCTGCAATTCCCCTTTCTTCTTGAAGTGCTCAACTTGGAGTTGATGCGGTTGTTTCATATGTAGCCTGTGGCTGCTGGTTGCATCAATTTGTGGAAGCATGGTTATTTGTCCATCTGAGGGATGTCACTCACATTGATGAATCACCCAGTCGGCGAAACACCTGGATGACAATTTATAGCTGGGTCTAGATTGGAACCCTGCTCGACAGGTTGGAGGTGAGTTGCATACCTGGAGGAGTCTAGTCCATTGGACCAGGCCAGAATAGAGAAAGTGTGAAAAAAAACAAAATTGAAAGTAATCGTGGCTTTAATCACTTTTTTTTTAGGAAGACATGGAGGAAAAACAAAACAAGACGAAGATGACGAAGAAGAAGAACAAGAAGACAAAAGGCAAAGGAGAAAAACCTTCAGTGTGGAAAAGAGTTAAAAACTTTTTCCACAAACTGAAGGCAAAGACAGTGCCGAATCAGACCTGCAAAGGGTTAAACAATCGCGCATTGTGAGTACATTGCTGCTTACCGTACTCGTATGCTAATAATGCATATGCAATATGCTAATAGGTATGTCTTCAGACAACATGCTAAAACACTCGGAAGAAATTACCAGCCGATGAATTTACACCATCAGTGTCCTCAGGCATGTACCCCTTATTCACACGTGTCCTCAGGCATGTACCCCTTATTCACACGTGCTTCTTGTACATAAACATGATTATTATGCAAAAATTGCACTCTTTTGGACTGCTTTTGTTTAGGACTAATTGTCATGTCACACCTAAACAGTAAGTCCCATTTGGACGGGTGTGGTATCAAAATGTGCGCAAGACCCTCGAGAAAAATGTCATCAGAGGAGAATTCGAAATCCCCCAGTGGTTGCGAAAAAATTGGTCTGCGATGGTCTAGTCAAGAAGTGAGCATGCTGCTCGGGTTTGTTCATTTTTCACCCTTCATCACCCAAACGCAAAAATATATCTTCATGTCCCCTGTTCCCCCCCCCCCCTCCCCCACACAAAAAATTATGTATAACCCCTGCCCCCCCCCCCACCCCACTCACATTCCAGTGGAATTAGATGGCGGTACTGATGGATTTATTCAATGTGGTGTTCATAGAGCACAGATGTGATGCGCCCAATGGCTCCTCCTGTATCCGAGCTCCTTGCAATATCTGGGCTCATATCACGTGTTATTGTTTACAGGTTTGAGCAGAACCAATTGTTGCAGACGTTAAATGAACAGTTGGAGCAGCAGAAGCAATTGTTGCAGACGGAAAAAGAACAGTTGGAGATACAGGTGAGAAATTCCTACCGTGCATTTTCTTGTTGTTACCAATCTTGAATTGTCCTCTTTGAATAAACACCACAGTTCCCATGAGTACTTACATCCTTTCTTATTACATGTTGTTGATATTCATTCTCGCCACACATCAACTTTAAACTAAAATTCCCTTATTACCTCCGCCGGATTCAGACGGTAGACGGAGGTTATGTTTCATTCCTGTCTATCTATAGAAGTCTGTCTCTGAGCAGGATGTTTCAATAAGTTGTGGACGATTCGGACGAGACTTGATGGACATGTTGGTTCTGTGACAAGGACGAAACTATTCGATTTTGGTGAATATCCAGATCCGGTATGAGAGTTTTTATTATTTTTTAAGTGATTCTTCACCATTGAGAGACGGGGCCAAAAACGATATAATAGCACGATATTTCAAAAAGTTGTGGTTGGTGTTTGCGTTGGTTTGGTGACGAGCATTTTTTTTGGTTCAGGTCCGGATCCAGATCTGGCCCATCAGTGGGATACATTATGTAAACCGTTCACCTGGCGGAGGTATGCGCTCTACCGAGTGCCATACTCTAGTATTGGTATTTGTTTCGACCTGCAAGTACAGTTTTCTCGTGTAGAATCGGAATAAAAATGCCATATTGGTGAAGCATTCACATCAGGCATACTTTACTTGTGTAAACTATACAATACTTGTATATACTTGTATATGTTGTGTAAATATTGTGTGTAAATATTGTGTTTAATATTGTATATATTGTGTAAAGTATAGTATATTATACTTATATATTGTGTAAACTATACTATACTTGTATATTATACTTGTATATATTGTGTAAATATTGTGTAAAGTGTAAATATTGTGTGTAATATTGTATATATTGTGTAAAGTTTATCATACTATACTTGTATGTTGTGTAAAGTATAGTATACTGTACTTATATATTGTGTAAACTATACTATACTTGTATATTATACTTGTATATATTGTGTAAATATTGTGTAAAGTGTAAATATTGTGTAAAGTGTAAATATTGTGTGTAATATTGTATATATTGTGTAAAGTTGATCATACTATACTTGTATATTGTGTAAAGTATAGTATACTGTACTTATATATTGTGTAAACTATACTATACTTGTATACAGTCACGTGAAAAAGTAAGTACACCCCATGTAAAGTTTTGACTTTTTCGACATATTTCAACATACAGCTATTTCATCTTCATTTCAACAATATTTATAGATAAAGGTGATATAATATAACAAATATCATGAAACATTTACATTTTGTAGTCCATTGTATAATTTAAATAAACACAAATGCAAATTTCGCATGTGGAAAAAGTAAGTACACCCTTGGCTCTAATAGGTGGTATTGCCCCCTTTGGCAGAAACAACCTCAAGTAGGCATTTCTTATAACTGTCTACCAGTCTCTGACATCGACTGGGATAAATTTTTGCCCACTCTTCCATGCAGAATTATTTCAGCTGTGCGATGTTTGAGGGGTTTCTTGGATGCACAGCTCGTTTCAAATCCCCCCACAACATCTCGATGGGATTTAGGTCCGGGCTTTGATTTGGCCATTCCAGAGCCCTCCATTTCTTTCTTTTCAGCCATTCCTTGGTGGATTCACTGGTATGTTGAGGGTCATTGTCATGTTGCAAGGTCCACCTTTGGTTGAGCTTCAACTTTCCGACAGATGGCCTCACATTATCCTCAAGCACCCTCTGGTACAATGAAGAATTCATAGTGGATTCTACGATGGTGAGCTGCCCAGGTCCTGATGCAGCAAAGCTGCCCCAAACCATAATATTTCCACCACCATGCTTTACAGTTGGTATCAGGTTCTTGTGGTCAAATGCTGTCTTTGGTTTTCGCCAAATATGTCTTCTGGTACTGTGGCCAAATAGCTATCTCTACCTTTGACTCATCTGTCCAGAGCACATTGTTCCAGAAGTGCTGGTCTTTGCCTAGATGTTCATTGCCAAACTTTAGTCTTGCCCTGATGTTCTTTCTGGACAGCAAAGGTTTCCTCCTGGCATACCTCCCATGTAGATCAAATTTGTGCAGCCTCTTTCCAATGGTAGACTCGTGCACTTTGACATCAACAGTGGCAACAGCTACCTGTAGGTCCCGTGATGACATTCTGGGAGTTCTTAGAGACTTATTTCAGCATCTTGCGGTCTGCTCTCAGGCTGAACTTGCTGGGGCGGCCTGGCCTGAACAAGTTGGCAGTTTTTTGGAATCTTCTCCACTTGTAGATGATCTTCCAGACAGTCGAATGATTGATTTCAAATTGTTTGGAGATCTTTTTAAATCCCTTCCCAGACTCGTAGGCATCTATAACCTTCTCTCTGAAGGCCTCAGAGAGCTGTTTTGATCTAGGCATGGTGACGCTGCACACTTAAACAACAAAGAGCAAACCAAACTAAATGTCTGAGGTTTAAATAAGACAGGTTCCTCCAAGATCCTCTCTAATGATGTTCTAATCATTTGCACCTGAGCTGGTGCACCTGATTCTAATTTGTGTAATGTGTGTATTCCAGGATAAATTTGATGTTAGGTTAATACCGAGGAGGTTTATTGAATCGCATGGTGTAATTGTGGAGCTTTCAAAGGAGATTGGAGAGTTGAGAGGAGTTTTACAGAGAGATAGGAAGGAATTGCGTATTTTATTATGATCATGCTTGATGGAAGGTCAGTGATGCCTAACAACAGGTCAAAGCAAATTTATAATGTGATTACTGATATATTGTGGCCATGAACCTTTCTGGAAAACATTTTTATGCAGACATCCATTAAATTTTCATCCTCATGATCAACTGCATAGATTGTCTTAACTCCCTCCCTCCATGCCTTTCTCTTTTCATTTATCAGAGCAAGAAAGCTCGTGAGTGTCTCCAGAACTACCACGATGAAGAAGTACAGAAGTACTTAAAGCAACTGGAAAATGAGATGGAGATTGGAAAATGCCGAGACCAGCAGTTAATACTTGCTGGGGAAGCTATTGACCAGCACCGTTTGGATTATGCAGAGGAACAGGAAAGGTTCTGCATATTCATTGCTCAAGTGAGTTTTTTTTTTTTTTTTTTTTTTTTTTTTGTATACAAGATCGAGGCTCGTGAAAGAGCGAACATTAATCACACAGAAAGACAAACCGACACATAAAACATATAACATAGGGAGCGGTAGACAAGATGGGGAGAGAGGGGGGAGGACACAAACACAACATTTGAGAGCAGGGACCGAGAGACATGGAGACATCGAGAGATCTGAGAGAGGGCGAGGGCTTTGGGGGGGGGGGGTGGGAAGGGGGCGTTGGGAGAGGTATAAAACATATGGACACTGCCAGGACTTCCAGGAAAGAAGTTGGAATTTCAAACAAGGTGGATCTGGGGTGAATTAGCGGGGGTAGAAAAGATCAAGGTTTTGGATGGGGGAAGATAAGAGATGGTGGTGAACAGCTGTTTTAAAGACCTGGAGGGAGGAGTGGGATTGAAGGGAGTGAGGGAGTTTGTTCCAGAGGCGGGAGAAAAGAGCCATGAAAGAGTGAAGGTGAGCAGAGAGCCGAGATTTCGGCAGTTTAACCATCAGAGGGTTGCTGGCAGATCTTGTGCGACCTGTAGGAATATTTGGGGGACAGAGCACAGAGAGAGCTGGGGGTGCAAGGCCGGAGAGGAGTCGGTAGAAGACAGAAAGACCACCTACCTGCCTGCGGTGAGTGAGTGAAAGGCCCTCAGAGATAGCTTCATCGCGGGAGATTCCAATAATTCTGAAAGCTTTGGTTTCAACAGCGTGAAGCCGAGCTAGGTGTGAGGCAGGAGCACCGGCCCATAGGGGAGAACAGTATTCCATTGAGCTGCGGATGAAAGCCTTGTATGTGGTGAGGAGCTCAGGTGTGCCGAGGAAGGACTTCGCACGACGGAGGATGCCCAGTCGGCGACTGGCTTTGGAGGCCAGCTTGGAAATGTGGTTTTCCCAAGAAAGATCATGGCAGATAGTGAGACCCAAAATCTTGAGCGACAGAACTTCTTGGAGAGGATTGTTGAGAAAGTAGATGGGAGGGTTGTCCAGTCGATCTTTTCGGAGAGACATAGTAAGAGTGTGAGATTTGTCAGGATTGAAAGACATGTTCCACTTGTTTGACCAGTCTGTGATTTTGTCCAGGTCTTCAGAGAGTGAGGAGGCAGCAGACTGCCGATCTGAGGGAAGAGGAATGGAGCGGCAGAGAGTGGAGTCATCAGCAAAGAGATAGAGAGGATTTTCGAGAGAGTCAGAGAGATCATTGATGAAGACCAGAAAAAGCACGGGGCCCAGAACACTGCCTTGGGGAACTCCAGCCTGAACAGGAAGAGGAGATGAGAGAAACCCATTCAGGGCCACACGTTGACGACGACTAGAGAGGAAGTCCGCCAGCCATGCGTGGAGATTTCCATGGATACCAAAGGAGGAGAGTTTGGTGAGCAGAGCGGGGTGCCAGACCGTGTCGAAGGCACGTGATATGTTGAGGGAGACAGCTCTAATTTCCTGTTTGGCATTGAGGACCTCCATCCATTGTTGAGACAGCAGAAGCAGCATGTCCAGAGTAGAGTGACCTGGTCTGAAACCAAATTGATGATCAGAGATCAAGCCATTGGAGAAGAGGAAAGATTTCATATCCGAAGCAATGATGGATTCCATGACTTTGCTGATAATTGGGAGAAGGCTGATTGGTCTGTAGTTGCTAGGATCTGTTTTTGCACCTTTTTTGTGCAAAGCGGTGATGTTGGCTGATTTCCAAGCAGATGGCAGTTGACCTTGAGCAAAAGAGAGGGTGAAGAGAACAGAGAGAGAGGGTGAGATAGAGCAGCAGAGCAGGATTTTAGGACCCGTGGGTTGATGCCGTCGGGTCCAGTTGCAGAATCAGAGTCGAGGGTTGACAGAAACTTTTCCACCTTGTCAGGAGGAAAGGACACGGAGTCCAGGAGCAGCAGGGTACGACTGGGTATGGTGGGTACAGAGAGGGATGGGTTTGGGACACAAGATTTAGAGGCAAACACAGAGTTGAGGCATTCAGCTTTTTCACGTGCGGAGTCAGCTGTGTAGCCGTTTGAGGTAAGGGAGGGGATGGAGGGAGAACAAACACCAGAAACGGATTTGACCAGACGCCACCAGGATTTGGAAGAGGGAGACAGATAAGAGAGTTCGGTCTTGAGAACGGAGAGATATTGTTTCCTGGCTCTCCTGAGGGTGGACACACACTTGTTTCGGGCTTTGTGAAAGGAAATGAGATTTCCTTCCGTTGGATTTGCTTTCCAGGAGACGAAGGCAAGTTGTTTCTGGGCAACAGCCTCACCACAAGATTCCGTGTACCATGGACGGGAGGAAGGGTATGACAACTGAAGACGAGATGGGATAAATCTGTGCATGAGAGAGAGCAATTTACTTTGGAAGAATTCCCAGGATGAGTTGATGTCAGAGGTGGTAGAGATGGGAGACCAGTCCAGATGATTGATGGCTGCTTGAAGACCGTGCCAGTTGGCCTGAGTGAAATGCCAGACTCGTCGACGCTGAGCAGGCTCCCTGAGGATGGTCAGAGAGATGTCCACTTTAACAAGGACATGATCAGATGATCCGATCGGAGCAGAAGAAGAGCAGCAGACATTTTCAGGGAAGTTAGTCATAACCAAGTCCAGAAGAGAAGATGTTCCGTTGACTGAGATCCGGGTCGGGAAATTGACAGATTGTGTCAGTCCCAGTGAGTCGCAGAAGTCCTTTGCTGAGGAGCCATGGCTGGTGAGAGAGGTACCCACACCCAGCCAACTGGCATGATGACAGTTGAAATCACCACATATGAGGAAGAGAGAGTTGGGATGAGTAGATAGAAGTTGGTCCATATCATCAGACAGCGAGATGTAGATGGAGTCATCATTGTTTGGTGGACGGTACAACACTCATATGAACAAGAGGTGGGAGCGAAGGGGAAGCCGTAGCCAGAGGTATTCCTGGGGGTGAGGTGGAGAGAGTGCAGTGCAGGGCGAGTGAGGAAGAGAGTTTTTGATAAAGATAGCAACCCCGCCTCCAGGACGAGGCTCAGGTCTATCATACCGAAGGAGGGAGTAGCCCGGGAGAGATACTATGGAATCAGAGACATCATAAAGGAGGAAAGTTTCTGTTAAGCAGATCACGTCTGGTTTGACAGAAGCAACCTGTATGGAGAGATCAGTTAAGTTTGAACGAAGGCCCCGGATGTTTGAGGTCCATACCGTTAATGAAGAGGAAGGGGGAGCATCAGAAGGGGGAGCATCATTCTTCAACGAAACTACATGTTTATTTCTTAAAACTTCACTGTCTTTAACTTAAAACTTAAATAACTAAATATTTCATGGAACACCTTCGCCTGTGCAGTCTTGAGAAAACAAGGACTTGGGAAGTGTCTGCGAGCAGCAAATTTGATTGCTTGAGATGATCTAAAATGGCGTAAAATTTTCTCCAAATACTGCTAAACGGAAGGTGTTTGAAAGTACCACGAAGGCAATTTATGTTCTACAATGTTAAAGTACATAATTAAATCGAAATAAAACAAAGATTGTTTAAAGGTCTAAAAGGTTTTCTAAAAAAAATCTTGTTTTCGGAAGTTCACCACTGTTGATGCAGCTTCTTTTACAACGCCTATTTAACATGTTACATTAGTTCTTCGTGCCAGTTATTTGTCCTAAGGATGTCCCTAACAACATCAGGTTTACTGTTTCAAATAATTTTCAGTTTTGTTTGACTGTTGGACAGGCTGAGTGACTAGAAAAAAGAATTACCTCGTTCCTCTGCCAAATTCAGAGCCCAAGTACTTCTAAACTACAGATTCATGTTCTGATTCGTGTTCTACAATGTTCAAAATATCGTAAATAATTGAAATTAAGTAGTTCTTTGATAAAAAATACTGATGTCTGTAGGACTGGAGAGAGAAAGGACAGAGTGAACCAATTGCTTAACCCACATATTTGCTTCGCATTTGTGGGGTAATCATAATATTACTAAACTATATGGTATTCATAGAATACTTACCCTGTGCAGTCAACTTGGTGTGAGCCAACACTTTTATTTTTGAACGGTTCTTTTTTTTTGATCCAATATGGCTGCCAGACCACGTGAGCGATGACATCATGAATTTAAATTCTCTAAATAATGGTTGCATAGATCATGCTCAATAAATTTCAAACTGATCAGACTAAGCATTGTCCCTGTCAAATTATGACGTCATAATTATGGCACCAATGACGTCATTGTTAACAGCACCTATTCCCCATATGGCTGACATGGCACACACTTTACTTTGCTGAAATGCAAACACAAATGTTATATTTTCGTCAAAAATCGTCGGAATTTCGCCAAATATGTTTTGGTCGTGTGTTAATATACCTCAGTGATTGACAAATCTGAAATCAGAATTTTACTTGAGGTCAAAATGAACCCGTGAGATCGCTCCGTACTTTGCCAGCTTGTCATGTGCATGTGATAATTAATTCCATGCCCACTGTAGAAGACTTCTTCTTCATGCAATAACAACTTCTAGCTTCCAAACTGTACATCCAATCATCTTGAAATTTTGCAAACTTGTTACACTTCATTACCTCTACTATAATATAAAGTTTCACGTCGACCAATGAAGCGGTTCAAGAGTTATAAATTTTTTAACATTTTCGTTTAATTACTTATATCTGCCAAACCACATCACCTATCGCAAATTTCAAAAGGTCATTTTAGTAGACTGATATGCTGAACACATCTGGGAAGTTTCCCCTCGATAGGATCAAAAATGAGGAAGGAGCTAGGTTTAAAATTTATGCTTAAAACGTCATAACTCCAAAACCATGTGACGCATGATGTCATGCTCGTTGACTTTTTTGTTCGTCATGGGTATGCCTCACCTGCCTGCAAAGTTTGGAATCCATCTGTTCAGTCGTTTTGGAGAAAATTGGATTTTAGTGGTTTTTCAGGCTTTTTACTCCAAACAATATGGCGACCGAACCACGTGACCTACGTCATCATTATAAATTTATTTCTGCATTAATTTATACCGAGAAGATGCTCAATAAATTTCATCCTGATAGGATAAAGTTTTTTACTTGTCAAATTATGACGTCATAACAGCGGCATCTATGACGTCATCATTCACATATTTTATTCTGCATGGAGAGTTCTTTGCAATGAGACCTGTCTCAATTATTTCTGTGCAGCAGTTTTTGAGATATAGAAGTGCAAACGTTTTTGTTTTTTCCAAGATGGCGCCCATACCACGTGACTTGTGACGTCATAATATTCACCAAAAATATTCTACAGGAGGAGGCCCTCCTGGGGTAAAAAAATTCATGTCAATCGGACCAACGGTTGCCGAGAAAATGAATTTTTAAAATGCTGACACGCACACACTTTACTTTACTGAAATGCAGACACGCACGTACGTACCCGAATGCTTAACCCTGCATTTCGCTTCGCGAGCGCAGGGTAACTAGAATGGCACTCGGTAGAGAGCATTCCTTCGCCTGGCTGGCCATATCACTCAATGGTGAAGAATCACTTGAAAATTACATAATTCTCATATCCGAAAACATATTCAGATCTTCACCAAAATCTAATCTATTTGTCCTTGTCAGACACCCAACCTGCCCACCACATTTCGTTCGAATCCATTCACAACTTTTTGAGATATTTTGTTCACAAACAAACAAACAAACGGACAAACAGACAGGGGTGAAAACATAACCTCCATCCATCTTTGGTGGTTGAGGTAACTGGAACGACACTCGGTAGAGAGCATACCTCCGCCTGGCTGAACAGTTTATGTTTTGTATCCCAATGATAGGCCAGATCTGGAGTCAGATCGGAACCAAAATCGAATCCGTTTGTTCTTATCACCTAACCAACTCAACCGCCAAGTTTTGTCATAACTCGTCCACAAATTTTTGAAACTATGCTATATATCGTTTTAGCCCAATCTCTCAATGGTGAAGAATCACTTGGAAACTTTAAAATATATATAGAATCCGGATTTGGATCTTCACCAAAATCTCATCAATTCCTCCTTGGCACACACCCAATCTGTCCATAAAGTTTATTCCGAATCCGTCCACAATGTATTGAAACATCATGCACTTCATAACTTGTGATCTGCTTCTACATTCACGATTCGTGTATTTGCGGGTTACAGAAACCTGCTCTCTCTTTTGCACAGATTCATCCCATCTCTTCAATTATATATCTTACCCCTCTTCCTGCTCTTGGTAAACTCTGAATCCTGTGGCGAGGCAGTTTCTTTAAACCAATTGCATTCTCCTCCTCAAACGCAAATCCAACTGAAGACAACCTCAGATCATTCCACAAAGCTCGCAACAAGTGTTGTCTACTCGCTGAAGAGCCAGAAAACAACATCTGTCCAATCTCAAGAATGAACTTTCAAACTTGTCTCCCTCCTCTAAAACTTATTGGTGCCATGTCAAGGCTTGCACCCTCTGCCATCTCCGTACTTTGTCCCCCTCAGGTATCTGCAGGACGCATGCGGAGCCCCCATTAAGTGAAACTGCCTAAGTCCAGAAGTACTGCTCACCTCCACTCATTTATTCCTCTTTTTCCTCGCCCGTGGAACCTTCTTCCATACTCTTTTCAATCTTCAATCAAGGTCTTCAAGATAGCTGTTCACCACCACCTCCTATCATCGTCTATCCAAAATCATGATCTTTTCGACACCTGTTAACCCCGACACCTGTTAGGTTTCATTGAAATTGTGTGCGTAGTTTCAGAGAAAAGAGGAAATACCTACTTTCGGGGGGAAACGCCCTCCCACCCCCCTGTAGACCCCTTTAGGGCCCGATTTTTTTTTAGGCTGTGATCAAACTTTCGTACAACACGGGATATTAAGGTTGTGGTAAAGTTTCACCAGAATTGTATGTGTAGTTTCTGAGAAGAAAGCAAACCCTCCCCCCCCCCCCTTGCCCCCGCATCCTCTTGAGGCCCGATTTTCTTAATGCCGTGAACAAACTTTAGTTATAATATAACAAATATAATTTGTGCCAAATCGGGTCACAATTCCATCAGCGGTTTCAGAGAAGAAGTTGAAAGTGTTTCCAGACTGACGACACGCCATCACACAAACTCCCCCGAACTTCGTTCGAGATGAGCTAAAAAGGGGGAATTCAAACCTGATACACAAACACAACATATTTCCCAGTCCACTGATAAGAGAGGAATGATAAATCTATCTAAACAAAATACTACTGAAATATCTAAACTTAAGGGTTCCTTTATGTGTTGGATGTAACTCCCCAGGCTCTTCCAAAACCACAACCGCACATCCGCAAACTTGGTGGATTAGTTTGGTTGGTGATAAGAACAAGCCAATGACATTTTGTTTCAGGTACAGATCCACATCCGGCCTATCAGTGAGATACATATAAACTGTTCAGCCTGGCGGAGGTATGCGCTCCACCGAGTGTCATTCTAGTTTGCATTGTGCTGTCAATGTTTTGTATGGTTGATGGTTCGGATTATTTAGTGCAAGTCCTCTCCCTTTCAATGTACCTTTTTTAGGTTGAGCTTTATTCATCATTTTTTTCCACCTCATCTTGTTTTTTCACTTCTCAGTTGAACAACAAGAAGGAGCGTATCCAGGCTCAAGATTTGGATCTGCAGTTCGGGGAACAACAAAGTCAATATCTGATAAACAGAGTCGAGGAACGAGACATGCAGATTGCTATCCGAGAGCAAAATGCCATTAAGTCAGAAAAAAGTCAAGTACACAAGAATTACATCCTTCAAACTCAGGTGGGTCTTTCAGAGGAATGAGATGCCTTTCACTGAAAACAATTTAAACCTCTTTATCCACAGATACTTGTAAGAGGCAAAGCTCAACAAATGTGTGATATCTTGTGGTAAGGTAATTGATTACAGAACATCATTTGGTGAGATTGTAAACCTCAAACCTGCGATATACTCGCAGATATGTACTGCATAATTATGTACTGCATACAAACATGTTATATGTGACATGTAGAGTGGTACATATTTTGTGCGCGCACACACACACACACACACACACACACACACACACACACACACACACACACACACACACACCAATTACATAAGCATCCAATAAGCAGATACCTATGTAATATGGCGTGTCTGACATGTAAAATGACATGTCTGATGAACCAACAATACAGATAGCTATGCAATATGACATGCCTGACATGTAATATGACATGTCTGATGAACCAACAAATTCAAAATCTGATTTGAAAAAGGTGCAGTTTGTGAATCTGCTTTTGTGGTAGATTATGGCCAACTGTGTCAAACGCAGCACTGTTGAACATTCATCTCCTTGTACCCCATAATGATAATGATCACCTCAACTCCTCTTTTGCAATCATGCTTTCTTCACTCACCAGGTGGTTGAATTTAATAAGCGTTGTCAGCAACTTGAAGAAGAAAACAAACACCTGAAGGACAAAGTGACAGAGCAATGCAAACTGACCAACATTGGAATGGCACAAAGACTTTGCAGGGTACAAGAAAGAGGCGACAATCAACACACCATCATCAACATGCCGGCAACACTGAGCACTACACTGTACGAGTGAGGAGCGACAAACACGACACCATCGTATTGGGTGGCTTTGTGAGTACTTTTTGAAAATAAGACGTTAAAAATAATATATAATTGAGGCTATATATATATATATACATATATACAGATATATACATATATACAGATATATACATATTGTTTCAGACACGACTTTGATGTTAAGGTGGGCCGAGCGGAATGGCCGTCGTGTCCGCACAAATTACCCGATTATACTCGACGTTGACTAGTCGCGCGATGCTGGCTCAATAAGAAAAAGAAGACACCCGGCTGGATTACAATAACACAATACGACACCAGGGGTTCAGTTCTCAAGACCTCCGGAGGAGGTTATATTAAGGCGGAAGGTTAGATTACAACTACAAGAGGGACAGCATAGAAAGACAAGCACTTAGACACAATCTTATATTATTCCCAACAGACGACAGGTAAACAGGACAACGGCTGACTCACACGGGGATTGATGCAAAGGACAGGCGGGTAGCGATGGCTCCAGGTGCACCTGGGCTCAGGGCAGAATCGACCCGGTTCGGTCCGGTCCAAAGATGCGGGGAGGTATCGTCGCGCTGGGGGTGGCGGTGGCTTCCTCTGCTCTCCGTAGTTCAGGCGCATCTCACGTCACATCCGGCGCGGGGCCACGTATATCCGGCGGGGAGTGACACGCCCTCGGCTCGTTAGCTCCGCCCCAGATGGAATCGGCACGTTGCTTCTCATTGGGTGCGTGGGGGGGTTACTGGCTCCGCCCCTGACGAGGAGCTGACAAGGAGCCCCTTCGTGGTAACCCCGTGGAGCGCGTGGTCAATGGCGCTAATCGAGCCGGTGTGAGGACGCATCCTCCCCCGCTCCGCCGCCATCTCCTCTGTTGTTGTTGTAATTGTTGGTGTAGTTGTTGTTATTGTTGTTGTTTGGGGAAGAAGATGGGAGGAGGTATGGGAAAGGTCCTAAACTCACTACTGATGCCATATAATCACATTCTGGTGCAACGAAGAGTCATAATTAATGGAAACGAGGCCTTAACTGACATAGATTAAGAATAACTAGGAAGATGTCCGAAAGTTGTCTACGTGTGGTGCGGTGGACCTGGGCACGACATTTAATGGGGGAATAAGGGGAAGGTCGGCTCTACTGATTGTTGTTTACATGCAATGGGACTAGGGAATGGGGGATTGGGGAAAGTTGGGGAGTATTGGAGAAAATAGGGGAATATTTACAAGCGGATATGGAGGCCAAATTCCATATTCGCAACATTGCACCCTTCTCTACCCTCGGGGCGTCCCGACCCGATAAATTTTTACCTACTTTAGTGTGGCACGCAATGTAGTTCCCTCTACTATTAACTCTACCCTGAGTGCGACAGTTTTACAGATATTCACAAATGAGTAAATATGTCCCCCTGCGACGTTGCACCCTTCTCCTCACAGAAACACACCCACAGGATAACCGAATCCGGAAAGAATCCTCAAACTAAACATACAGCCGGTAGGGAGCATTATTTACAAGACTACGCTGCTATTTACACTACGATCCAGGACCTGTTTTTGGAGGGACACATGCAGATGTTATGCATAGAGAGAGAGCGCGCTTGCCAACATCGATACACCAACCCACGAGTGCTCTGTGGCCGACGGCCTTTAATAACGTGCAGAGCACCCTTCCCGAGCATCAACAGCACCACCCCACCACCAATCGGTGCAGTCACCATTGTTCATTGGAATAAAAATAAATTCGACAACCCCTAACCCTGCAGGTGTCTCTTGCTCTTCTTGTGGTGCACTTGGTGTTAATTAACAGTGGTTCACCTTTATGGCATAGGTGCCACGTTGACCCATAGGTCCATCCCCGGGTGGTGCTTGGCCGCAAACGAACTGCGGTCCATTGTGGGTGGCCACAAACATTGCGGTCCATATGGTGTATCGATCCCGGCAGCAAACAGCGAAAGTGCAGGCCCACAACTGCGCAGCCAGCACCTCTCTCTCCTCTCTCTCTACCCCAAAGCCAGATCTCGGAGGTGGGAGACAAAAGAAGAAACAAGTGAGTAAGGTGGTAAGGGCGCAAAAGTGCACGCAATGTAAGGTGATGCACACTGGGGGCACATGGGAACCAGGTGAGACAGGTACGTTCCTATCGTACGCCCCCCCCCCCACCAGGTAACCTACATGGCCCCTCCCTTACCCCTTACTGTATCCACACAACACAACACTACCCATAAACATCTACTTTACAAATCAACAAACATCCCTACTGTCTTCCCCGTTCCTCCCATATACCAAATTCGTCTTCTCTCCCTCCTAACCAATCAAATTTGCCATTTTCAACTCTCATCAAAATTTGCCATCTCCAACTGCACATCAAAATTTGCCATTACCAATTCATCATCAGTCCCTCCTAGGGAGGGAGAGATGGAATCACCCCAATGTCTCATCCACGTCGTGATGCGTCTCACAAATCCACACAGCGATTCATCTCCTGCAACAAAACAAAGAAAACACAGGTGTGGAGTCATCATCATCACCACAGGTAAGTGGCTGCGTATGGTGCGACAGGTTCATCAATCCTAACTATCTCCTAAATGACTTTAACAACTTTACACTACCCGGGGTCTCTCTCCGGCCAAACCATTGGCCCTCTTACACTATGGGTTCTAAAAACCAATTCCCATTGGCCAGACTGTGGTGCTCTTCAATTTGGGGTCTCACTCCCCCGATTCATCTCCCGGTGCCCTCGCACAATTTCTGGGCTGTGGCGTGTACCTCTCCCAGTGGGTCTACCCACCTGCACACCTCCACCACTGCAGTTGCCTCCGAGCTTACCTGCTCCTTACCCTAACCTAACTACCTGGGGAAGGCCCTCTGGCTCTCTCCCCACTCGGTGCCCTCTCTGGCACTGGGCTACCCGGGTCCATCCTCCGGATCCTCGGGCCCCATCCACAACTCTACCGGCTCCCAGAGCCCACCTGCGGCCTCACCTGGCCGACATCCTCACAGTGGTGGAGTGCCCAACCAACTACACACACTAACAGGCTACACGCCCAGCCATTTCCACAACACTAATGCACCCATCCACAACACCATTCTGCAACCGCACCACAGATGCCAATATCTAACCACAATTTACCTATACCCTCTACCTAACACTTACACTACCCGCCCCGGGTACTCGTGAAAGGGGTCCACTCTTCCCCCATCCACACCTTCGCACCATGCACACCACTCCGTACCACTTACTCCAACTCTCTCCACACACCTGTACTTGCACACCTGTGCTCTCACACTTGGTGCCACCTGCACCCTTCTCTCCCCAAGCGCATTCGCGCTGATCCACACACTCACGACTCATACACTGCTCCACACACCTGTCCAATTGCACACCTGTGCAATCACACCTGTTCCATCCTCACACACACGGCATCATCTCAGCTAACTACTCCCTTCTGAAACTTGCGCTTCCCAGTCGTCCCTTTAAACTATTGCGCTCCCTCGTCATTATCATCCATACTAATCTACCTGCGTCCCCACTACAGGTATCAGTCACTAACTAATCTTAACGTTACCTAATGTCATCTTCTAGATCCCTACACACAATATCCTAACCCACCCGGGCTAGTTTTCACTGCCATACACCCCATAATCTATTGCTCCTTTGCCCCCCTCAGGGGAAGGGTGGCAGGGATGCCATCCCACCACATCGGGGGTCTCTCACTACCAATTTTGCACATCAAATTTCAACAAATTAAAAATTTGCCAATCATCTGCCAATCACTGTACCATTACCTGCCAATCACTACTGCCAATCCTTTGCCAATCATCAAATTTTGTTTTTCTCTAATTTTGGGGCCAAAACACTAACCTCATCACCCAGTCTACTCACTAATACCTCTCGGTGCGCCAATTCCTGTCCAAAGCCCGGCTTCGTAAAGTCAAGCAATGGATGCTGGTTGTTTTGTGCCAGCGGCTGGATGCGTCCCGCATTCGGTGCAGGGACGGAGGCTTACCCGGGCCGAGATCCCATGCACCACTTCGGCGTGGAGCCATCCAATGTCCCGATCTCGACCTGCCGGCACGTCTCAATAGAAAGTGGTCGCCATGACGACCCTTCCTATCGAGCTGCCCGCTCCGCCTTGTGGAGCCCGAACGCGGCCGCTCCACGCGAGGCCCAGCGTGGATCGCGCACGGCGGTCCTTTCGAACCCGCCGTGGCTCGGATCTCCGCTGGTTCTCGCGGCACGCGAAGCCCGGCACGCACCGAGGGCCCGATCCGGCTAAAAGTCGACCTAACCTTTAACCCGGTTACCGTCGACGCTTCACCTGCAGGCTTACATGCATACGCTACCTCTTTCTTGCTCATACATGCAGCCGTTCCCATTCTCCTCGTACCTTTTCTTTCACACCTCGGTACACTCACTCCGCTCACCGACTTGGTCACACACCTGACCACCGAACACTTTGGCACACATTCGTTGCTCGCACACCTCACCAATACACCGCTTCGCGCCCCCTCCTCGGTCACCTCCTCTGTGACAATCACAGGTGTGCCCTCATTCGCACACCCAACCATGTGCCTCACCACCAACTCCAGCGTGCATTCCCACTCACGCTCTACCATTCCAGGTGTGCATCCTTCCATCCCAGGTGTACATCCTCGCTCACCTGTCACAACCAGCTCACTCTCCTTGTCACTCTCACTACTCTCACCTCCACTCTCGGTCGCGCACTCACCCTTACTCTTGACAGCATGCGCTTTCCCCATGCACCCGTCCGTTACACACCTTTCTCGCGCGTCCTCCCGCGCACACTTCTTCGTTACTTCCTCCGTAACACTCACCACAGGCATGCATTCTCCCTTACTCTTGACAGCATGCGCTTTCCCCATGCACCCGTCCGTTACACACCTTTCTCGCGCATCCTCCCGCGCACACTTTTTCGTTACTTCCTCCGTAACACTCACCACAGGCATGCATTCTCCCTTACTCTTGACAGCATGCGCTTTCCCCATGCACCCGTCCGTTACACACCTTTCTCGCGCGTCCTCCCGCGCACACTTTTTCGTTACTTCCTCCGTAACACTCACCACACCGCGCTTCCCTGTGCTCCCTCGCACACGCGCTCCGACCGGCTCACTCCTGACGGCACACTCACTCCTTGGCACGCACGTTTTCCTCACACACCCCAGAGTCGGACTTTCTTGCACACCTCCATTTTCGCACACCAGACCTGTCGCACACTTCACCAACGGCCTCTCACGAACACCCGGGTCTATCTCGACCCCCAAGCTTCTTAAATCCCCTGGCGCATCATACGCCCGACCATATTGGTCACCACTTACACCGGGTCCTCTTCCTCTTCGCTTCTCCTCCATCACCTGCGAATCCCTCATCCGGTTAATGAGCACATCATCACGATCCGAACACAGACTTTGGACCAATTCTTTTATCTCCTCTTTTATCTCTTTCTTATCCCCTCTCCGTCGCTTCTTAATTTCGCTCATCCCTTCTTCCACTTCTTCTAATTTGTGCTTCACCTCTTTTATTCCCCGGTACGTCTCCTCAAGCTCATCCTCTAAGGCTACCTTGACCGTTTCCAGGTGCGTCCTCACCTGCCGGTCCTTCGTCTCCATTACCTCTATCACCTCGTCCAACCTCGTTGTCAGTCCCCCACGTACCATCTGACATTCCCTCTTTGTCGCTAT
The DNA here is from genome assembly GCF_964187855.1 of Myxine glutinosa. NCBI lineage: Eukaryota > Metazoa > Chordata > Myxini > Myxiniformes > Myxinidae > Myxine > Myxine glutinosa. The sequence goes on along the minus strand of NC_136264.1, from coordinate 73,756,133 downwards.
CAAGTCGTTTTTTATGTCGTTTTGTGTCGCTTTTAAACCTCCTAATACCGCAGTGTTCCTTTGAACCTGCTCCACTAACTCCGTTTGTCCCACCGTCAGCTGCTCCACCTCCTGCGTCAGGTCCTCTATGCCCCCTTGTAACTTTACAGTCCCCTTTCTCACCTCCTTCTCCATGCGCTCCTTACAGTGCCTCACCTCCTCGCGCACTCCTCCGACCTCCTCACTCACTCCTCTTCTGATCTCCTCTCCCATCACTTGCATCTCCTGCCCAGATGCCACCCTCATCTGCTCCATTTCCTCCCTGTGAGCATCCAGTTTGGTTTCTACCCCCATTCTGACCCCCTCTATCTGCTGCTCCATTTGTTTAACTTCCCTTTCCGCTTGGTCCCTCATGTCCCTCAATTTGCCTTCCATACTGTTTTCTAACCCCTCTAACCCTTTTTGCATCCCTTCCATTTGATTCTCTTGAGCGGCCATTCTGTTTTCTACCCCCGTTAACCCATGTTTTACTTCTTTTATCCCATTGTCTAACCCCTCTAATTTCTTGTCTAATCCCTCTATTCTACTCCCTAACCCCCCGATCTGCGCCCCCATGTCCTCCCTCAATTTCTCGCTATTGGACCCCATTTGGCCCTCCAATCGCTCACTATTCTTTTCCATAAGGGCCGTCATTTGTATAAAAAAAAGTTCCAATCTTCCCAGCGGCGCTACTTCGGTCGCGGGCACGGTGACCAGCGAGGCGCCTTTTTGCGCGCCCGCTACTTCGTGCGTGACGGCGCTATTTTGCGAACCTGCCGCCCTCACTGCTTCGCTCTCCTCTTGTCCCTCAATTTGGTCCTGGATCGACCCTACCTCACTCTCCTTTACCGGACCCCAGCTGTCTTGACCCGCCATAGCGCGACTTTCAAAATTCGGTTTTTTATTTTATTTTCGTAAAACAAATTCAAATTTCGCCGTTATAATTTCGCGCGGGAAACGCGCTCCGAATCGATTCTACTTGTTACCAATTTGGGCCTAATAAATTTAGTCCCGGGTTCGAATCCCACTCCTGACACCAATTGTTACAGACACGACTTTGATGTTAAGGTGGGCCGAGCGGAATGGCCGTCGTGTCCGCACAAATTACCCGATTATACTCGACGTTGACTAGTCGCGCGATGCTGGCTCAATAAGAAAAAGAAGACACCCGGCTGGATTACAATAACACAATACGACACCAGGGGTTCAGTTCTCAAGACCTCCGGAGGAGGTTATATTAAGGCGGAAGGTTAGATTACAACTACAAGAGGGACAGCATAGAAAGACAAGCACTTAGACACAATCTTATATTATTCCCAACAGACGACAGGTAAACAGGACAACGGCTGACTCACACGGGGATTGATGCAAAGGACAGGCGGGTAGCGATGGCTCCAGGTGCACCTGGGCTCAGGGCAGAATCGACCCGGTTCGGTCCGGTCCAAAGATGCGGGGAGGTATCGTCGCGCTGGGGGTGGCGGTGGCTTCCTCTGCTCTCCGTAGTTCAGGCGCATCTCACGTCACATCCGGCGCGGGGCCACGTATATCCGGCGGGGAGTGACACGCCCTCGGCTCGTTAGCTCCGCCCCAGATGGAATCGGCACGTTGCTTCTCATTGGGTGCGTGGGGGGGTTACTGGCTCCGCCCCTGACGAGGAGCTGACAAGGAGCCCCTTCGTGGTAACCCCGTGGAGCGCGTGGTCAATGGCGCTAATCGAGCCGGTGTGAGGACGCATCCTCCCCCGCTCCGCCGCCATCTCCTCTGTTGTTGTTGTAATTGTTGGTGTAGTTGTTGTTATTGTTGTTGTTTGGGGAAGAAGATGGGAGGAGGTATGGGAAAGGTCCTAAACTCACTACTGATGCCATATAATCACATTCTGGTGCAACGAAGAGTCATAATTAATGGAAACGAGGCCTTAACTGACATAGATTAAGAATAACTAGGAAGATGTCCGAAAGTTGTCTACGTGTGGTGCGGTGGACCTGGGCACGACATTTAATGGGGGAATAAGGGGAAGGTCGGCTCTACTGATTGTTGTTTACATGCAATGGGACTAGGGAATGGGGGATTGGGGAAAGTTGGGGAGTATTGGAGAAAATAGGGGAATATTTACAAGCGGATATGGAGGCCAAATTCCATATTCGCAACAATATATACAGATATATACATATATATACATATATATACATATATACAGATATATATATATATATATATATATATATATATATATATATATATATATATATATATATATATATATATATATTGTTACAGACGTGGCTTAGATGTTATTTACCGAGCGGTTTGGTATGACCACGTCTGCACAAGTTACCCGATTATACCCGAACGTTGACTAATCGCGCTACGCTAGGTCAATGAAGGAAAAGACACACGGCTGGGATTAAAATGACACGACACCATGGATACGGTTCTCAAGACCTCCGGAGGAGATTATATTCGTTCGGAAGGTCAGATTACAGGGACGAGAGGTACAGCATAGAAAGACAAGCACTTAGACACAATCTTATATTAACCCCAACAGACGACAGATAAACGGGACAAAAGGCTGACTCACACGGGGATTGATGGCTAGGAAAGGCAGGATCGATGACTCCAGGTGCACCTGGGCTCAGGGACAGAATCGGCTCGGTCCGGTCCAGAGTTGCAGCATGCAGGGAGGTCGCAGCGCTCGGAGGTAGTGACTTGCTCTTCTTCAAGCTGGGGGCGCATCTGACCTCACATCCGGTGAGTCGCTTCGTATATCCGGCGGGGAGTGACACGCCCTCGGCTCGTTAGCTCCGCCCCAGATGGAATCGGCACGTCGCTTCTCATTGGGTGCGTGCGGGGGGGGTTACCGGCTCCGCCCTTGACGAGGGACTGACAAGGAGCCCCTTCGTGGTAACCCCGTGGAGCGCATGGTCCGGAGCGCATTGTCAATGGCGGCTAACCGAGCCGGTGTGATGACGCACACTCCCCCGCGCAGCGTCGTTGTTGTTGTAATTGTAGTTGTAGTTGTTGTTGTTGTTGTTGTTGTTTGGGGAAGAAGACGGGAGGAGGTATGGGAAAGGTCCTAAACTCACTACTGGTGCCATATAATCACATTCTGGTGCAACGAAGAGTCATAATTAATGGAAACGAGTCCTTAACTGACATAGACTAAGAATAACTAGCAAGATGTCCGAAAGTTGTCTACGTGTGATGCGGTGGACCTGGGCACGACATTTAATGGGGGAAAAAGGGGAAGGTCGGCTCTACTGATTGTTGTTTACAGACAATGGGACTAGGGAATGGGGGATTGGGGATAGTTGGGGAGTCTTGGGGAAATAGGGGAATATTTACAAGCGGATATGGAGGCCAAATTCCATATTCGCAACATTGCACCCTTCTCTACCCTCGGGGCGTCCCGACCCGATAAATTTTTACCTACTTTAGTGTGGCACGCAATGTAGTTCCCTCTACTATTAACTCTACCCTGAGTGCGACAGTTTTACAGATATTCACAAATGAGTAAATATGTCCCCCTGCGACGTTGCACCCTTCTCCTCACAGAAACACACCCACAGGCTAACCGAATCCGGAAAGAATCCTCAAACTAAACATACAGCCGGTAGGGAGCATTATTTACACAAGACTACGCTGATATTTACACTACGATCCAGGACCTGTTTCTGGAGGAACACATGCAGATGTTATGCATAGAGAGAGCACGCATGCCAGCATCGATACACCAACCCACGAGTGCTCTGTGGCCTACGGCCTTTAATAATGTGCAGAGCACCCCTTCCCAGCACCAAAAGCACCACCCCATCACACAGTCAGCACCATCCGGTGCACCAATAAAGTGTTTATAAATCATTGTGTGGTGTCGCAGCCGGCCGATGTTCTGCCGCTGGTCTTGCCTTCGTGTGGTGCACTTGGCCTTCTTACTTCTTTCAAAAATAAAGAAAGGCGCCAACCGCGTCCATTTCTTTATTGTGGCCGTCAGGGGGCCAACTATTAGTGGTTCACCTGTATGGCATAGGTGCCACGTTGACCCATAGGTCCATCCACGGGTGGTGCTTGGCCGCAAAAGAGCTGCGGTCCATGGTGGGTGGCCACAAACATTGCGGTCCATATGGTGTATCGATCCAAGCAGCAAGCAGCGAAAGTGCAGGCCCACAACTGCGAAGCCAGCACCTCTCTCTCCTCCCTCTCTGCCCCCAAAGCCAGATCCTCGGAGGTGGGAGACAAAAGAAGCAGACAAGTGAATAAGGTGGTAAGGGCGCAAAAGTGCACGCAATGTAAGGTAATGCACACTGGGGGCACATGGGAACCAGGTGAGACAGGTACGTTCCTACCGTACGCCCCCCCCCCCCCACCAGGTAACCTACATGGCCCCTCCCTTACCCCTTACTGTATCCACAAAACACAACACTACCCATACACATCTATTTTACAAATCAACAAACATCCCTACTGTCTTCCCCGTTCCTCCCATAAACCAAATTCGTCTTCTCTCCCTCCTAACCAATCAAATTTGCCATTTTCAACTTTCATCAAAATTTGCCATCTCCAACTGAACATCAAAATTTGCCATTACCAATTCATCATCAGTCCCTCCTAGGGAGGGAGAGATGGAATCACCCCAATGTCTCATCCACGTCGTGATGCGTCTCACAAATCCAACAGCAGTCCTTACTTCCTGCAACAGAACAAAGAAAACACAGGTGTGGAGTCATCATCATCACCACAGGTAAGTGGCTGCGTATGGTGCGACAGGTTCATCAATCCTAACTATTTCCTAAATGACTTTAACAACTTTACACTACCCGGGGTCTTTCTCCGGCCAAACCATTGGCCCTCTTACACTATGGGTTCTAAAAAACCAATTCCCATTGGCCAAACTGTGGTGCTCTTCAATTTGGGGTCTCACTCCCCCGATTCATCTCCCGGTGCCCTCGTACAATTTCTGGGCTGTGGCGTGTACCTCTCCCAGCGGGTCTACCCACCTGCACACCTCCACCACTGCGGTTGCCTCCGAGCTTACCTGCTCCTTACCCTAACCTAACTACCTGGGGAAGGCCCTCTGGCGCTCTCCCCAATCGGTGCCCTCCCTGGCACTGGGCTACCCGATCCACACCCGGGATCCTCAGGCACCCACTCACAACTACCGGCTCCCAGAGCCCACCTGCGGCCTCACCTGGCCGACATCCTCACAGTGGTGGAGTGCCCAACCAACTACACACACTAACAGGCTACACGCCCAGCCATTTCCACAACACTAATGCACCCATTCACAATACCATTCTGTCACTGCACCACAGATGCCAATATCCAACCACAATTTACCTATACCCTCTACCTAACACTTACACTACCCGCCCCGGGTACTCGTGAAAGGGGTCCACTCTTCCCCATCCACACCTTCGCACCATGCACACCACTCCGTACCACTTACTCCAACTCTCTCCACACACCTGTACTTGCACACCTGTGCTCTCACACCTGGTGCCACCTGCACCCTTCTCTCCCCAAGCGCATTCGCGCTGATCCACAACACTCATTACTCACACACTGTTCCACACACCTGTCCAGTTGCACACCTGTGCAATCACACCTGTTCGATCACACCTGTTCAATCCTCACCTGTTCAATCCTCACACAGCATCATCTCATCTAACTACTCCCCTCTGAAACTTGCGCTTCCCAGTCGTCCCTTTAAACTATTGCGCTCCCTCGTCATTATCATCCACACTAAACTACCTGCGTCCCCACTACAGGTATCAGTCACTAACTAAACTTAACGTTACCTACTGTCATCTTCGCTAGATCCCTACAATACAACCTAACCCACCCGGGCTAGTTTTCACTGCCATACACCCCATAAGCTATTGCTCCTTTGCCCCCCGTCTGTGAGGGATGGTGGATTTGCCATCCCACCACATCGGGGGTCTCTCACTATCAATTTTGCACATCAAATTTCAACAAATCAAAAATCTGCCAATCACTACTCATCATCTGCCAATCACTACTGCCAATCCCTTGCCAATCATCAAATTTTGTTTTTCTCTAATTTTGGGTCCAAAACACTAACCTCATCACCCAGTCTACTCACTAATGCCTCTCGGTGCGCCAATTCCGATCCAAAGCCCGGCTTCGTAAAGCCAAGCAATGGATGCTGGTTGTTTTGTGCCAGCGGCTGGATGCGTCCGGCACTCGGTGCAGGGACGGGGGCTTACCCGGGCCGAGATCCCACGCATCACCTCGGCGTGGAGCCATCCAATGTCCCGATCTCGACCTGCCGGCACGTCTCAACAAAACGTGGTCGCCATAACGACCCTTCCTATCGGCCTGCCCGCTCCGCCTAGTGGAGCACGGACGCGGCCGTTCAAAGCGAGGCCCAGCACGCACCGAGGGCCCGATTCGGCTATAAGTCGTTCTAAACTCTACCCCGTCTAACGTCGATGCTTCACCTGGACGCTTACACCCCGCAGCCCGTTCCTTGCTCACACATCCAGCCGTGCCCATGCTCCTTGTACCGTTCCTTACACACCCAGGTACACCCATTCCACTCACAGCCTTGGTCACACACCTGACCACCGAACACCTTGGCACACATTCGCCACTCGCACACCTCACCAATACACCTCTTCGCGCCCCCTCCTCGGTCACCTCCTCTGTGACAATCACAGGTGTGCTCTCATTCGCACACCCAACCACGTGCCTCACTACCAACTCCAGCGTGCATTCCCACTCACGCTCTACCATTCCAGGTGTGCATCCTTCCATTCCAGGTGTACATCCTCGCTCACCTGTCACACCCAACTCACGCTCCTCGTCACTCTCACTACTCTCACCACCACTCTTGACAACGCACTCACCCTTACTCTTGACAGCGCACTCTTTCCCCATGCACCTGTCCGTTACACACCTTTCTCGCGCACACTCTCCCGTTACACCCTCTGTAACACTCACCACAGGTGTGCATTCTTCCTTACTTTTGACAGCGCACTCTTTCCCCATGCACCTGTCCGTCACACACCTTTCTCGCGCACACTCTCCCGTCACACCCTCTGTAACACTTACCACACCGCGCTTCCATGTGCTCCCTCGCACACACGCTACGACCGACTCACTCTCGCCAGCACCCTCACTCCTTGGCACGCACTTTTTCCTCACACACCCCAGAGTCGGACTTCCTCGCACACCTCCTTTTTCGCACACCAGACCTGTCGCACACTTCACCAGTGGCCTCTCACGAACACCCGGGTCCATCTCGACCCCCAAGCTTCTTAAATCCCCTGGCGCATCATACGCACGACCATATTGGTCACCACTTACACCGGGTCCTCTTCCTCTTCGCTTCTCCTCCATCACCTGCGAATCCCTCATCCGGTTAATGAGCACATCATCACGATCCAAACACAGACTTTGGACCAATTCTTTTATCTCCTCTTTTATCTCTTTCTTATCCCCTCTCCGTCGCTTCTTAATTTCGCTCATCCCTTCTTCCACTTCTTCTAGTTTCTGCTTCACCTCTTTTATTCCCCGGTACGTCTCCTCCAGCTCGTCCTCCAAGGCTACCTTGACCGTTTCCATGTGCGTCCTCACCTGCCGGTCCTTCGTCTCCATTACCTCTATCACCTCGTCCAACCTCGTTGTCAGTCCCTCACGTACCATCTGACATTCCCTCTTCGTCGCTACCAAGTCATTTTTTAGGTCATTTTGTGTCGCTTTTAACCCTCCTATTACCGCTGTGTTCTTCTTTACCTGGTCCGTTAGTTCTTTTTGTCCCTCCGTCAGCTGTTCCACCTCCTGCGTCAGGTCCTCTATGCCCCCTTGTAATTTTACAGTCCCCTTTCTCACCTCCTTCTCCATGTGCTCCTTACAGTGCCTCACCTCCTCGCGCACTCCTCCGACCTCCTCACTCACTCCTCTTCTGATCTCCTCTCCCATCACTTGCATCTCCTGCCCAGATGCCACCCTCATCTGCTCCATTTCCTCCCTGTGAGCATCCAGTTTAGTTTCTACCCCCATTCTGACCCCCTCTATCTGCTGCCCCATTTGGTTAACTTCCCTTTCCGCTTGGTCCCTCATGTCCCTCAATTTGCCTTCCATACTGTTTTCTAACCCCTCTAACCCATTTTTCACTCCCTCTATCTGATTCTCCTGGGCAGCCATTCTATTTTCTACCCCCTCTAACCCCTTTTGCATCCCTTCCATTTGATTCTCTTGAGCGGCCATTCTGTTTTCTACCCCCATTAACCCCTCCTGTATTTCCCCTAATCTATCGTCTAATTTCCCAAATTTCATGTCTAATCCCTTAAAATTATTGTCTAATCCCTTAAAATTATTGTCTAATCCCTCACTGGTACCCCTCGCTTCGTCCCTCATTACCCCCATTTCGTTTCCCATTACCCCCAATTGCTCACTCTGAGCCCTCATTTGCTCACTATTCTGGGCCATAAGGGCCTTCATTTGTATTAAAAACAAGTTCAAATCCACCGGTGGCGCTGCCACGGTCACGGGCGCGGTGACCAGCGAGGCGCCATTTTGTGCGTTTGCTACCCTCGCTGCTTCGCTCTCCTCCTGTCCCTCATGTCCCTCAATTTGGTCCTGGACCGACCCTGCCTCACTCTCCCCTACCGGACCCCAGCTGTCTTGATCCGCCATAGCGCGACTTTCAAAATTCGGGTTTTTATTTTCGTATAACAAAATCAAATTTCGCCGTTATAATTTCGCGCGGGAAACGCGCTCCGAATCGATTCTAATTGTTACAAATTTGGGCCTAATAAATTTAGTCCCGGGTCCGAATCCCACTCCTGACACCAATTGTTACAGACGTGGCTTAGATGTTATTTACCGAGCGGTTTGGTATGACCACGTCTGCACAAGTTACCCGATTATACCCGAACGTTGACTAATCGCGCTACGCTAGGTCAATGAAGGAAAAGACACACGGCTGGGATTAAAATGACACGACACCATGGATACGGTTCTCAAGACCTCCGGAGGAGATTATATTCGTTCGGAAGGTCAGATTAAAGGGACGAGAGGTACAGCATAGAAAGACAAGCACTTAGACACAATCTTATATTAACCCCAACAGACGACAGAAAAACGGGACAAAAGGCTGACTCACACGGGGATTGATGGCTAGGAAAGGCAGGATCGATGGCTCCAGGTGCACCTGGGCTCAGGGACAGAATCGGCTCGGTCCGGTCCAGAGATGCAGCATGCAGGGAGGTCGCAGCGCTCGGAGGTAGTGACTTGCTCTTCTTCAAGCTGGGGGCGCATCTGACCTCACATCCGGTGAGTCGCTTCGTATATCCGGCGGGGAGTGACACGCCCTCGGCTCGTTAGCTCCGCCCCAGATGGAATCGGCACGTCGCTTCTCATTGGGTGCGTGCGGGGGGGGTTACCGGCTCCGCCCTTGACGAGGGACTGACAAGGAGCCCCTTCGTGGTAACCCCGTTGAGCGCATGGTCCGGAGCGCATTGTCAATGGCGGCTAACCGAGCCGGTGTGATGACGCACACTCCCCCGCGCAGCGTCGTTGTTGTTGTAATTGTAGTTGTAGTTGTTGTTGTTGTTGTTGTTTGGGGAAGAAGACGGGAGGAGGTATGGGAAAGGTCCTAAACTCACTACTGGTGCCATATAATCACATTCTGGTGCAACGAAGAGTCATAATTAATGGAAACGAGTCCTTAACTGACATAGACTAAGAATAACTAGCAAGATGTCCGAAAGTTGTCTACGTGTGATGCGGTGGACCTGGGCACGACATTTAATGGGGGAAAAAGGGGAAGGTCGGCTCTACTGATTGTTGTTTACAGACAATGGGACTAGGGAATGGGGGATTGGGGATAGTTGGGGAGTATTGGGGAAATAGGGGAATATTTACAAGCGGATATGGAGGCCAAATTCCATATTCGCAACAATATATATATATATATATAGATATAGATATATATATATATAGATACGTATATGTATATACTGAACATCAAAATAAACTAATCAAATCTTTAGGACACTCATTGAAATCCTCCACGCAAAAATGAAAAATATTTGAACACAGAGGTAAAGATCAGCTATCTTTACTAAACACATGTCAATAAACAAGAGGTTGCCTCAATCACAAAAAACAAAAAGCATGAACATCACAAGGTGTGGTGCAACAAAAGTCACAGCACTACAACACAAAGGCACGCACCTGAATACAGTCAAAACAAAATGACACAGGAATGGACACTACACTCCTAACAGTCAAGGACAAAATGACAGCAGTCCTCAATATCGTGTGTGTCCTCCCTGAGCTGTGATGCAGGCTGTACACCTCCGACGCATGCTCTGTACCATGCGTCTGATGCGGTCCTGGGGAAGTCTGTCCCACTCCTCCTGCAAGCCTTGAATGAGCATTTGCCGATAGACAGCCGTTAATAGACAGCCGTTGATCTCCTCGATGCAAGATGTCGATTGCAGGCTGTGGGCAACCAAGACGTTGAGCAATTGTTCGCTGGCTTACACCTGCCTCAAGCATCCCAATTGCCCATAAACGTTGTTCAGATAAAATCAGGCGTGGCATCTGAATTTCTTGTTGTTTTCCCTGTCAGAAGCCTCTTGAGTGACTATAGACAGCAGTAAATGAATGTCTAACCACGAGAACTGAAGGATTTCATTATGAGGGTCATTATTTAAAGGGAAAGATCCCGATACAGAATCACTCAAGCATGCCATTGTTGATCAACCAGGTGATTGAAGTGAAGTTCCTGTTACATAATCAGCCATTACAATTGAAGAAACGTGTTTGTAAAGCTGCACATTTCAAAAAATGAAAGGGATAAGTTTATTTTGATGTTCAGTTTATAAATACATATATTATAATATATATTTCGAATGGTGAATTTAATAAGACAAACCACAACTGTGTTGACAAATGGCAAAATGGTTTTCAAGAACAACCAAAGAAATTCTCTATTTTGTTCATCAGGTTCATCTTGTCATGTGTTAATATTTTGAAACTTTTTCCATCTGTAGGATGATGCACTCAAAATTTGAGGGCAGCATATTTCCTTGGGGATGGCGTGTGCGCCTCCGCATTCATAAGGCATTATTTATTTATTTATTTCCTCCCCACTACAACCATCTGTAAAGCTGTTATAGATGTGTATTTTCTTAATTACGGTACTTCTGCCAACAACGGAAGTAGTTTTTCAAAAAGTAGAGTTTAGTTTGTTTGTTAGAAAGTAGAGTAAAAAAGTAGGACACAAACAAAAAGTCGTGTAAAAACTTCTTTTTCTGTGTTATTTGTTTAATGAGGTTCTCTTTTTCTACTTTTTATCATCACTGCATATGTCCGAAGGCTCGTAATAGAGGACACACACACACACACACACACACACACACACACACACACACACACACACACACACACACACACACACACACACACACACACACACGAAGATTCACAAAACAATTAGATAAGAGATTTATGCAGCCAACAGCCCCATAATTACTAACACGGATTTATTTACTGTGTGGGGGTGATTAGTAATTACGAAAATTGTTAACCCGGTTGGAAAGAGTTTGTAAACATCGCTATAGCACTTTGTCATTTAGCACAAAGTAACGTAAAACGTACTACAGTTCTTTAAGTGACGTCTCATGCTCTCACAAGTCTGTTGTATTGTAATTTATATACAACGAAATGGGGGGAGGGGGTGGGGGAGAATGTCATTTGGCACCTCATCCATGTCCCGTCGCCCCACCATCACTACGCCTTTGTGTTTACTCTAACCAGTAACCACCCAATCTGGGCCACAACTCCATGAGTTGCTGAATGTGCTGTGTGTGTGCTCACCATCCCGAGCACACAACTAATTGTAATGTTAAAACATTGAATGACCTTATTGGTGAATTAAACATCTCATAGATGAGACGGATCTCTGAGAAATGTGAATGTCAGGTGCATTTTTGGGTAAAAGTTGGGAACCTTACTTTTTAACATAAGTAGGGTATGCTGAATTCGAATAACCCGGTTCCCAAGCCGAAGTATGAGTTTTTGACCTTCTAATTAGCATAAACAAAATGGCCGCCAAATTGCCATTTTTGGACAATTTATTTGCACAAGCATTTATACAGTGCGTATAAAAAAAAAGGTAATCCAAATTCAAGGAGTTATTATGCAAAGGTTATTTATTTTGACAATTTACATGTGGTTTACTAATTAAGAGGAGATCCTCAGCTTTCCATTGATACAGCTTATCATCTGGACTGGTCTCCCATCTCTACCGCCTCTAACATCAACTCATCCTGGGAATTCTTTCAAAGTAAATTGCTCAATCTCATGCACAGATTTATCCCATCTCGTCTTCAGTTGTCATACCCTTCCTCCCATCCATCGTACACGGAATCTTGTGGTGAGGCTGTTGCCCAGAAACAACATGCCTTCGTCTCCTGGAAAGCAAATCCAACGGAAGGAAATCTCATTTCCTTTCACAAAGCCCGAAACAAGTGTGTGTCCACCCTCAGGAGAGCCAGGAAACAATATCTCTCCGTTCTCAAGACCGAACTCTCTTATCTGCCTCCCTCTTCCAAATCCTGGTGGCGTCTGGTCAAATCTGTTTCTGGTGTTTGTTCCCTCTCCATCCCCTCCCTCACCTCAAATGGATACACAGCTGACTCCGCACGTGAAAAAGCTGAATGCCTCAACTCTGTGTTTGCCTCTAAATCTTGTGTCCCAAACCCATCCCTCTCTGTACCCACCGTACCCAGTCATACCCAGCTGCTCCTGGACTCCATGTCCTTTCCTCCTGACAAGGTGGAAACGTTTCTGTCAACCCTCGACTCTGATTCTGCAACTGGACCTGACGGCATCAGCCCACAGGTCCTAAAATCATGTTTTTCCGCTCTTTCACTCCCTCTCTCTGTTCTCTTCACCCTCTCTTTTGCTCAAGGTCATCTGCCATCTGCTTGGAAAGCAGCCAACATCACCACCTTGCACAAAAAAGGTGCAAAAACAGATCCTAGCAACTACAGACCAATCAGCCTTCTCCCAATTATCAGCAAAGTCATGGAATCCATCATTGCTCCGGATATGAAATCTTTCCTCTTCTCCAATGGCTTGATCTCTGATCATCAATTTGGTTTCAGACCAGGTCATTCACTCTGGGCATGCTGCTTCTGCTTTCTAAACAATGGATGGAGGTCCTCAATGCCAAACAGGAAATTAGAGCTGTCTCCCTTGACATATCACGTGCCTTCGATATGGTCTGGCACCCCACTCTGCTCACCCAACTCTCCTCCTTTGGTATCCATGGAAATCTCCATGCATGGCTGGCGGACGTCCTCTCTAGTCATAGTCAACGTGTGGCCCTGAATGGGTTTCTCTCATCTCCTCTTCCTGTTCAGGCTGGAGTTCCCCAAGGCAGTGTTCTGGGCCCTGTGCTTTTTCTGGTCTTCATCAATGATCTCTCTGACTCTCTTGAAAATCCTCTCTATCTCTTTGCTGATGACTCTACTCTGTGTCGCTCCATACCTCATCCCTCAGATCGGCAGTCTGCAGCCTCCTCACTCTCTGCAGACCTGGACAAAACCACAGACTGGGCAAACAAGTGGAACATGTCTTTCAATCCTGACAAATCTCACACTCTTACGATGTCTCTCCGAAAAGACCGACTGGACAACCCTCCCATCCACTTTCTGAATAATCCTCTCCAATAAGTTCTGTCACTCAAGCTTTTGGGTCTCACTATCTGCCATGATCTTTCCTGGGAAAACCACATTTCAAATCTGGCCTCCAAAGCCAGTCGCCGACTGGGCATCCTCCATCGTGCGAAGTCCTTCCTTGGCACACATGAGATCCTCACCACATACAAGGCTTTCATCCGCAGCTCAATGGAATACTGCTCTCCCCTCTGGGCTGGTGCTCCTGACTCACACCTAGCTCGTCTTCACGCTGTTGAAACCAAAGCGTTCAGAATCATTGGAATCTCCCGCGATGAAGCTAACTCCGAGGGCCTTTCACTCACTCACCGCAGGCAGGTTGGTGGTCTTTCCGTCTACTACCGACTCCTCTCCGGCCTTGCCCCCCCCAGCTCTCTCTGGGCTCTGTCCCCCAAATATTCCTACAGGTCACACAAGATCTGCCTGCAACCCTCTTTTGGTTAAACTGCCAAAATCAAGACTCTCTGCTCACCTTCACTCCTAAATTTCTCTTTTCTCCTGCCTCTGGAACAAACTCCCTCACTCTCTTCAATCCCACTCCTCCCTCCAGGTCTTTAAAACAGCTGTTCACCACCATCTCTTATCTTCCCCCATCCAAAACCTTGATCTTTTCTACCCCTGCTAATTTCACCCCAAATACACTTTTTTGAAATACCAACTTCTTTCCTGGAAGTCCTTGGTGTCCTTGTGTTTTATACTTCTCCCCCCCTCCCCCCTTCCCACGCAACCCCCCCCCCAAGCCCTCTCCCTCCCACACATCTCCCGATGTCCCTGCTCTCAAATGTTGTGTTTGTGTGCTTCCCCTTCTCTCCCCATCTTGTCTACCGCTCCCTCTTTTTATATATTTTGTTTGTCTGTTTGATTTGTTTGTGTGATAAATGTTAGCTCTTTCACGAGCCTCGATTCTGTATACAAAAAAAACAACAAAAAAAAAAACGCCTTCCATGCATCATTGCTGTCACACATGACCGAGTAAATGTTCATTGAAAATGTCATGTTCAAATCGCATTTTTGCAAGTTTGGCTAATCGATGCAAGTCAGGATAATTGGTGCAAAATGAACATCAGATGTGAACTTTTCTCAGGAATGATTGGCCTTTATGCACCCACACCTTCAACATGTCCACCTCCCCTTTCAACACAAAGCTCATAGCGGCGGAGCATACCCTGAACTGCTCGTCTCACCATAGCCGGGTCATTGCGCAAGGCATCCATTTCATGTCGAATATGGCCCTGCAATTCGTCAAGATCACGGGGAGGAGTTACGAACACCTTGTTCTTTGAATGTCCCCAAAGGAAATAATCACATGGTGCGAGGTCAGGTGAACTTGGTGGCCATTCCACTGCATGGTTGAGGGCGATGACTCGGTCTCCAAAGAGTTCCCTCAGTTGATCTCGGACAGCGATAAGACGATGTGCTGGGGTGCCGTCTTGGGCCCACCAGAGATATCTGAAGACACCACGAACCTGTCGCTCAAAGTTCTCCTCCAGCTGCGTTAAAACTTAGTCATTGATCATCTGCAGATACCTGTTACCATTGACATTCCTTTGAAAGAAAAATGGTCCGATCACCTGACCACTTCCACAAAGTCCCAACCAAACAGTCCACTTTTGTCGATTCATGTTGGTGTCAAAATTAAATTCTGGGGGTTGTCCTGTCGGTGCATATTCAAGAACATTATGGGTATTGACCTTGCCGTCCATGGCGAAAGCAGCTTTCGGCTGAGAAAAGAACGGTTCTCCACTGCTGGTAACGCCAATTTTGATGCTGTGTGGCCCACTGTAGTCGGTCACGGCAGTGTCGAACTGTAAGAATGGGGCCACGATACGGCCTGTGACAACGGACATCCCTGTTCTTCAAACGTCGACGGACTGTATCACCACTAATGTGTCTCTGGTGGGTTCCAACTGTTTGTCTTGCAGTTTCTGTAGCCCTGGTAAAGCGATCTTGGATGTGATGACGCACAATATGTCAATCCTCTCATGGTGTTGTTACCCTCGGTCTGCCACTGCATGGGCGGTCATCGGTGCTGTTGGAGGCCTAGTATCATTCCTGCAACCTGTAGATGGATCTCACGTTGACATGGAAAGCATTGACAACCATTCGTGCAGTCTGTCCAGGATGCAATCTTCCAATAGCCTGGTCTCTCTGAATCCTCGTAAATCTGGGCATGGCGCTGGCATCGAAACACGAATGATGAACACACGTTTTGGGGTGCCTTTTATAGGGAAAGTCACAAGGAGACGCACGTGCATTTTGATTTCCATGGGAATCATGCACGACTTTGTACCAGTCATTTTTTTGCCCGGGTTTTGGTGACCTGTTTTTATCCACGTGTGCACCACTGTCGGTAGTTAGGATTAAATTTAGATACAGACGAATGTAAATAATGAGATATCTAAACGAAATGCATTGATATTTCTATGGGAAATGTTAAGGAATTGTTTTTATGAAGTGACGTTTCTATTGCTGTTCAGTGTATGTACGAGCTGAGGATCTCGTATGTCCCTCACAAACATCCACCAGAGCTGAGGATCTGGTCACATGCGACGGACAAACAAGCGTATTATTCTATAGATAATGAAGGGGCAGTCCTGGAGCATGGAATACAGGAGGAGGATCTAGGAGAGGTAGAAGATTGAGGGGGAAGCAGTAAGCAGACAGGCAGCTATATGTAAAGCTAATGGTATTTCAAGTTGTATTTTCTGAGGAATATATCACAAACAGAGGTAGGGTTGGCACTGTGCAGGAATTTAGTGAGGCTTTACCTGGAATATTGTGCAAAGTTTTGGTCACCACATCTGAGGAAGGACGTGGCTGCCATAGAGAATGTCCAGTGTGGGGCTACGAGTTTGATTCCAGGTTGTTCAAAGCTATGAGGGTGGCTGAAGGAGACAGGACTTTATACATCAGAAAGGAGTTTATTAATATGGATATCTATGAGAGATGTTATTGGGAATGAAGCATTTTTTGATAAAATAAGTGCAGATATGTTTTCTTTTCTGTTTTTTTTCAACAGAATCTTTCCAACTAAAATCGCCATTTTTCATCCGATTGATTTGAAAATTGAACAGCATTTGCACATTGAGGCATTAATTGGAAAACAAACATTTTGAGGTCAAAGGTCAACTCGTGGTCAAACTTCCAAAATCATAAATTTTCATCTTAAAACCCATCAATTTTCATACGATTGACTTGAAACTTGTACAGCATTTGCACATTGAGTCAATAAATATTTTTGTGGTCAAAAGGTCAAAGGTCAGCTCTAGGTCAAACTTAACTTCCAAAACCATCAATTTTCATCTGAAACCCTGTCAATTTTCATCCGATTGACTTGAAAATTTAACAGCATTTGCATAGTGCCTCACTGAATTGGGAAATAAACTATTTTAAGGTCAAAAGTCAAAGGTCAACTCGAGGTCAAACTTCTAAAATCATCAATTTTCATCTGAAAAAGTCACTTTTCATCCTATTGACCCTAGCGTTGATCAAGATTATCAATTTTAATGTTGATTAAATGGACAATTTGCTGGATTAATGGCAACCTTTTTGGGACAATAGGGGGGGTGGATTTTGCAAGTATTGTGCTCTGCATGACGTCTTCTTGTTTGTTTGTGAACAAGATATCTCAAAAAGTAGTGGACGGATTCGGACGAGATTCGGTAGAGAGGTTGTGTGTGTGAGAAGGACTAATCGATTCAAAATTGGCGAACATCCAGCTAGTATAATTTTAAAGTGACTTCACCATTGCCAAAAACGATACATAGCAGAATACCTCAAAAAGTTGTGGATGGATGATTTTGATTAAATGCGATTCTGTATTGTGATTTTCTGGTCTACTCTGGGATACAAAACGTAAACTGTTCACCTGGCGGAGGTTTGCTCTCTACTGAGTGCCGTTATAGTTTTGAAATGTTCCCAGATTGAATCAACATCACCTTTTCTGGCAGTATCTGGAAAACCAACCATGTAAGCCTGCTGTGAGATTGTATCAGCGAGATGCAATGCTGCAAGATTTCAACGTGTGAGGTGCCACGCTGCGAGATTTCAACGTGTGAGGTGCCATGCTGCGAGATTTCAACGTGTGAGGTGCCATGCTGCGAGATTTCAACGTGTGAGGTGCCATGCTGCGAGATTTCAACGTGTGAGGTGCCATGCTGCGAGATTTCAACGTGTGAGGTGCCACGCTGCGAGATTTCAACGTGTGAGGTGCCATGCTGCGAGATGCCAAGGTGCACGATTCTTTGCATTCAGAGCTAGTAAACCTGATAATTTAACATTCCATTTAATTTAAACCATTTCAATTTTCCATTTTTAAACCATCCATTTTCTGACAGCTGTTAAACCTGATCTTCAATCCTTGATAAATGACTTTCCCATCTGTTGCTCTTCCTCTGCTCTTTTCCAGATCGTTTTCTGAAGCCACCTGCCTGCATCATCCTGCTTTTACACACATCTCCTGAATTTGACCCGGTTTCTCCCTTCCTAAATATCTGTCAATGTTTCTCTACTTGTGGTGCTCTTCCTCTGCTCTTTTCGAGATATTTATCTGAAGCTGCATGCCTGCATCATGGCGGCTTTCAGAGCAACATCTCCTCAATGTGACCCCTTCTCTTCCCTCCCAAATATCTCACAGCCTTTCCCTACTTGCAATGCTCTTCCTCTGCTCTTTTCGAGATATTTATCTGAAGCTGCATGCCTGCATCATGGCGGCTTTCAGAGCAATATCTCCTCAATGTGACCCCTTCTCTTCCCTCCCAAATATCTCACAGTCTTTCCCTATTTGTAGTGCTCTTCCTCTGCTCTTTTTTAGATACTAGCGTGACTCGGCGTGCGGATATGGTTTCAGAGGGGATTGGCATCTTTTACCATTTCGGTGTCTTTTGGGTCTTCATGGTGTTTTGGGTCTTCAGGGCCATTTGGGTCTTCAGGATCTGCTGGGCCTTTAAGGGTATTTTGGGTCTTTGAGGTGTTTTTGAGTCTTCAGGGTCTTTTGGGTCCTTGGTGTCTTCAGAGGCTTTTGGGTATGCGGGGTCTTCAGGGGCTTTTTGGGCCTTCAGGGTCTTTTGGGTTATTTGGGGTGTTTTTGGTATTTGGGGTGTTTTGGGTCTTCGGGGTGTTTTGGGTCTTCGGGGTGTTTTGGGTCTTCAGGGTGTTTTGGGTCTTCGGGGTGTTTTGGGTCTTCGGGGTGTTTTGGGTCTTCGGGGTGTTTTGGGTCGTCGGGGTGTTTTGGGTCTTTGGGGTATTTTGGGTTTTTGGGTATTCAGGGTCTTTTTGAGCCTCAGGGCCCTGAAGGGTATTTTGGGTCTTTGGGGTGTTTTGGGTCTTTGGGGGTCTTCAGGATATGTTGGGTTTTTGGGGGTCTTGGTGGTCTGAAGGGTCTTGGGGGAATTAAAGGGTCGTCAAAGGTCTGAGGGGTCTCAGCAGTCTTAACGCAATTAAGAGGGTTAAGTAAGAGGGTTAAGTAAGAGGGTGGTAATTTAATTTGAAGACGAAGAAGACGTTTTCGTCGCATGTAAACATACATACATACATACATACATACATACATACATACATACATACATACATACATAGCGAACCATATACATTTGCTCTGTTATAATAAGATTTATCTGAAACCGCCTGCCTGCATCATGGCGGCCTTGAGATAAATATCTCTTCTGCCGACTCCTCTCTCTGCAACAAGCCGAGCTCTGAAACAAGCCTCGACAAAAATACAAAAAAAACATTCAATACAAAAAATATGTATCATCACCCCACCTAATTTAAAACACCTCACCACCAAGTAATTCAAAACACCTCACCACCACATAATTCAAAACACCTCACCACCACGTAATTCAAAACACCTCACCACCACGTAATTCAAAACACCTCACCACCACGTAATTCAAAACATCTCACCAACACGTGATTCAAAACATCTCACCACCACGTAATTCAAAACACCTCACCACCACGTAATTCAAAACATCTCACCACCACGTAATTCAAAACACCTCACCACCACGTAATTCAAAACACCTCACCACCACGTAATTCAAAACAACTCACCACAATGTAATTCAAAACACCTCACCACCACAAAATTCAAAACATCTCACCAACACGTGATTCAAAACACTTCACCACCAAGTAATTTAAAACACCTCACCCCCACCTCATTTAAAACACCTCACCACCAACTAATTCAAAACACCTCACCACCAACTAATTCAAAACACCTCACCACCAACTAATTCAAAACACCTCACCACCACATAAGTTAAAACACGTCACCACCATGTAATTCAAAACACCTCACCACCACGTAATTCAAAACACCTCACCACCACATAATTTAAAACACCTCACCCCCCCACCAAATTTAAAACACCACACCACCAAGTAATTTAAGACACCTCACCACCACGTGATTCAAAACCACCGCCACGTTATTAAAAACACTTCACAACCACGGATACAAAAGTTTGAGGGAGGAGTTAAGTGAAAACACAGACACTGCCCAGATATGTCGATATATAGATAAATGACTGCACCCGAGTTGCTGTTTTGTCATGGTTTCCACCAATCATAATTCAAGCAATTATTTTGCACAAATGTATTTGTAATATACGTGATATTAAATTTTATAAACAATTAAAGTTTTATTATTTATTTTTTTTCAAAAATAATTAAAACAAAAAAATCAAATACAATACCCTTAGGACATACACACGGGAGAGATATGTGCATACCAGAAGTTTGGTACGATTTCAAAAAAGTTTGAAGTAGTTCAGTGACGAGACAAGACAACACAACACAGGACAGACTGCACAGATATATATATATATATATATATACAGACTTGGCATTTAATATGGAATATTTTTTTTTTCTTGACTTGGGTTTACTTTCTGAACTCAGTATATCAATCTGGTGAGTTTCTTTTACCCTTTGGTGATGTCTTTGTTGAAAGAACCATGTCACTGTCTTTCGCAGCAAGAAGTCAATAACAGGATTATATCACAGGTGGCGTGACAAAATGTAAGGACAGGTACATTTGACGATTGGCTTCACAATCGGGTATATAAGGGTTGCTGCGTTCTGTATTAGTGGAAAACATCTGCTGCACGTCTACAAAAGTTATTGCTGCTTCCTCTGGAGATGGTCCGTCAACTTGACAATGCTGTTTGTCATGGAGTGGTGGCTTTACGAAATTCTGGCATGAAACAGCGTGCTATTGCTCGGCAGTATGGCATCACTCCAGGTCAGGTGTCAAAGATCCTGAAACGAAATGCTCAGAGGGGTGTCCCTTCTCCAATACCGAGGCCAGGACGTCCACACAGAACCACAAGGAGAGATGATCGCCAGCTGCACCGGTTAGTCTGCAATGGCCGTACCAAGTCAGCTAATCGGCTTAGGGCTGAGTGGCAGCAACTGACAAATGTGCCTGTATCCAGTAGGCTAGTCAACCAACGACTGGTTCAAGCAGGCTATCGTGCCAGGCGTCCCCTGATAAAGCCACGCCTGACCAGACAACACAGCCAGCGCCGATTGCAGTGGGCCAGAGAGCACCGTCAATGGCAGCCAGGACACTGGAATCACGTGACCTTCAGTGACGAGTCTAGATTTCTGGTCTATCGTCAAGATGGCCGCGTCCGAGTGCGCAGACAAGTGCATGAAGCCCACAACGAAGATTGTATAGTGCCAAGAGTCCAAGCTGGAGGTGGTGGGGTGACCGTTTGGGCTGCTTTTCATGCAGGGGGCAAAACTGACCTGGTTGTTCTGAATGGAAACCTGAACCAGTTCAAGTACAGGGTCATTCTGGAAGAAACATTGCTTCCATTTGCTCGTGCAGCCTTTCGAGGAAACTTTGTCTTCCAAGATGACAATGCACGGCCTCATCGTGCTCGCATGATCCAACACTTTCTTGCTGACCGTGGTGTAGAGCATATGGAGTGGCTTGCCATGTCCCCGGATGTGAATCTGATAGAGAACTTGTGGGCAGAATTAACGCGTCAAATCGACAACTTGGACCAGCAGCCCACCTCTGTGCATGAATTGCAGCAGACTATTGTCACTGCATGGCAAGCGATTCTTGTACAAACCTTGGCAAATCTCGTGAACAGCATGCCTCGACATGTACGTGCTCTCCTGAATGCTCTTGGGGGTTACACGAAGTACTGAAATGTAATTTTACTGTCTGTAATCCCAGTCATAATTTAGCTTTTGTTGTTGTTGAAAAATTTTTTGGCTAATGTGCAAAACAGAGATACTTCTGGAAAACGTACAGAAGTTTAACACAGTACTGTCCGTGAATTGAGTTCGATATCAGTTTACATCACTTTCAAGGATCAATTTATTTGCTTCGAAATGTCAAATGTGGTTTTTGTTTCTTTTAAAGGTCACATTAACAAAATCGAGAATAATTTCAACATAATTCCAATGAACTTTTGGTTCTAAGTCATCTTGAAAAGTAAGTTCACCCCCACAAAAAAAATATTCCATATTAAATGCCGTCTGTATGTATATATATGGTAATAATAATAATATTAATAATAGTAGTAATCATGAAATACAAAAAATAAAAAATACTAAAATACTAAACATATGGATACATAATAATCGTCATAATAATAATAATAAAATACCAAAAAAAAGAAGATAATAAATACAAAAAAATTAAATAAAAGAGAAAATACAAAAAAAACAAAAGTAAATACAATAAAGATATCTATAATAATAATAGTAACAACAATGGAATACAAAAAAGATAATAAAACACTAAAAAGATGTACACATAATAATAGTAATAATAAAATACCAATTTTTGTTTTTTTTAAGATAATAAACACAAAAAAAATTAAATACAAATATATATATATATAATTATAATAATAGTAATACTCATCGTAATAAATAAAAATAAAAAGGAAGGTGAAATACAAAAAATATATATATATAAATAAATACAAAAAAATACATATATATATATATATGTATATATATATATATATATTATAATAATAATAATAGTAATAATGATGAAATACAAAAAGAAGAAGATAATGTCGTGTGATTTCCCTCGGTGAAGACCGGAAAATCACGGATAGCAAATCGAGTGTTAATGAAGGCGTTCAATTCAATAGCTGTTTTTCTCTCAGCGATTCGTCGAATGCGCTGCATTTATTTTCGTTCTCTGTTTCATCCCAGTCGTTCACCCCATACCTCCTTGTTTAATATCTCCACTCAAAAAAAAAAAAACCCCCAAAAAATATTTCCTTCCCAGGTCTTATTCGTTTATTTGTTGTTCTTTTTTGTTCGTTCGTTCTTCGTTCGCGATCA
Organism: Myxine glutinosa; assembly: GCF_964187855.1. Classification (NCBI taxonomy): domain Eukaryota; kingdom Metazoa; phylum Chordata; class Myxini; order Myxiniformes; family Myxinidae; genus Myxine; species Myxine glutinosa. The sequence goes on along the minus strand of NC_136264.1, from coordinate 73,733,073 downwards.
CGCGATCACGTGTTTAGAAATGTATAATCTCTCCCCTGAACAACTATTTTCTCTCATATATTACAACACCCTTTTCTTCTTTTCCTACAAAAGGATGCTTTCGTCTTGCTCACCAAATCTATTCATTCCAAAAAATATATATAATACCATCTCTTACAGTTCCTCCTTTCTACATTCCCTAAACTATCCAGAACTCCACCCCTCCTTCAGTGTCCTCAAATGTATTTTTGACTCGAAGGTCTCAAACTCATTTTGCAAAAAATGTTCGTTTCCCATGAATTGTACACTTTTCAAAATCCAATCTCACCCCTCCCCTCCAAATCCTCCCCATCACCCATCCCTTTCAAATCTCCCCCCTTGCCCCTTCCCTCCCTCCTAAACTCCCCCCACACCCCTCCCCTCCGAGACTCCCCTCTCACCCCTCCTCCTCAAAGCATCCTCCCTGCTTCTTCCCCCTTCCAACTTTCACCTTCATCTCCCCCAACCTTCTGCCTCGCTCTTCCCCCTCCTCAAATAACACCTCACTGTGCCTCACCCAATCTCCATCAAACCTTTTGTCCACCCCATTCTTCCCTTTCTCCAAGCTATTCTGAAATCTCTGAAATCTCTGACACACCTTCAACAGCTCTCCCTACCTCTTCCTCCTCTTCCACATCTTACCCTACCCCTCCCCCCCCCTGTTCTGGACCTGATGCTCCCCCTTCCTCTTCATTAACGGTATGGACCTCAAACATCCGGGGCCTTCCCTCAAACTTGACTGATCTCTCCATACAGGTTGCTTCTGACAAACCAGATGTGATCTGCTTAACAGAAACTTTCCTCCTTCATGATGTCTCTGATGCCTTGGTATCTCTCCCAGGTGACTCCCTCCTCCGGTATGATAGACCTGAGCCTCGTCCTGGAGGTGGGGTTGCTATCTTTATAAAAACGCTCTTCCTCACTCGCCCTCCACTGCCCTCTCTCCACCTCACCCCCCAGGAATACCTTTGGCTACGGCTTCCCCTTCGCTCCCACCTTTTGTTCATATGTGTGTTGTACCGTCCACCAAACAGCGATGACTCCATCTACATCTCGCTGTCTGATAATATGGACCAACTTCTATCTACCCATCCCAACTCTCTCTTCCTCATATGTGGTGATTTCAATTGTCACCATGCCAGTTGGCTGGGTGTGGGTACCTCTTTCACCAGCCATGGCTCTTCAGCAAAGGACTTCTGCGACTCACTGGGACTGACACAATCTGTCAATTTCCCGACCCGGATCTCAGTCAACGGAGCATCTTCTCTTCTGGATTTGGTTATGACAAACTTCCCTGAAAATGTCTGCTGCTCTTCTTCTGCTCCAATCGGCTCATCTGATCATGTGCTTGTCAAAGTGGACATCTCTCTGACCATTCTCAGAGAGCCGCCTCAGCGTCGACGAGTCTGGCATTTCACTCAGGCCAACTGGCACGGTCTTCAAGCAGCCATCAATCATCTGGACTGGTCTCCCATCTCTACCGCCTCTAACATCAACTCATCCTGGGAATTCTTTCAAAGTAAATTGCTCTCTCTCATGCACAGATTTATCCCATCTCGTCTTCAGTTGTCATACCCTTCTAGACACAGGGCCATAGGGTGGATATCTATTTATTTTTTTGATTTCATGACCTGAACCTAGGGATTTGGCAAGAAGGGTGTGGGATGAAGCCTTATGACCTCCAAAACATCTTGTTTTTTTTCACAAGCGATATCGTGGTACGTTACCGAGAACCGCTGCCCCAAAACACCAGTATACACCAATTGTATGTTACATTTGAAATACCCATTTACACAGTAAAAAAAACAACACAAACTATATGATGTCATGTTCACATTGGTCTTGGCAGCAATATTTATTAATTCAGACCCCCAAAAGTAGTAAAAATGTTGTTTTAACGACTTGGTAAAATAACATGCTGTGATGCATTTATCAGAAAGTCATGTTTTTGGACCTTAAAACCTGCATAATTTAAAATTTTTGTACAATATTTGTGATTGGTGTTGCTACTACGATCCATGGTGGTTTACCAATGCTATTTTGAAACTGTTAATAGGTCCAATAAGTGTGTAAGGGGTGATATTTTAACCCATCAAAGACAAATACGTGGCGTACAAGCGAACCAGTGCGCATTGACGTCATGATAAACTCGAGATGGGCTGAACTATAGCCACAATTTGTCTCTTCGGCTTGGTCATGTTGAAACTTGTCCAAAACATCATACAAATAGTGCAGTTATTTCATCCTCTTCAGCATCAGAGTCTTCCTCATCTTCAGATCTGGAGTCTTTATCATCATTAGTAGTGTAATAATGTTGCTTCTGGGACACCTCCGTTTAACATGGGAAATCCATATCTAATGTCATTTACCCCCTTGTCTTTTTCAAAAATCATAAACACCTCTATTTCTCCCACCCTCATCTTTATGAACCTTTTGTCTGTAGTACCTATCCTTAATGTTGTTCATTAGACCACTCAAACACTACAAATATTTGTTTTCTCTTATAGACCTATCATCCTTCTTCTACATATCATCTGGCAGATTAATCTTTGACCCACTCAAACATTGACCCATTCACTTCCATATTAATTCTTTCCCTCCCTCATTGCCCCTAAACACCTATATTTCTCTCACCCTGTTCTTTACGAACCTTCTAACCTTTTGACATGTTATCCTTATTCATTAGACCACTTAAACAATGGTCCTTCTGTGTGAACCTGTGATCCTTCTGACCTTATGGACCTTTTAACCTTTTACTCTTAATATCATCTGGTGAATATAACCCACTCAAACAACGACCCTACAAATATTTGTTTATGCGTGGGAAATAATTTAATTCTCCTACAACTCTCTTCACCATCTAATATATTAACAAAAAATATGTTTGAGTTTGGTTCTTTATTAAGATATTTTAACTGAGCTAAGATAAAATGGTAAACCTCCCTCAATGTTCTTGTTTGAGCGCCTCCAGTGCCACATACCATTTTTTGGTAAGCTCCGCCCACTTTTTGGTAAACCACGCCCATTTTTTACTAAGCCCCGCCCACCTTTTGTTAAGCCACGCCCACTTTTTACTAAGCCCCGCCCACTTTTGCTAAGCTCCTCCCACTTTTGCTAAGTCCCACCCACTTTATAAACTCTTCAGCATTGTATCATTTCCAGGTAATACATTACATCATTTTCAGGGAATTTCCATCACATCATTTCCAGTTAAGACACGCCCAGGGAATTTCCACAGGAAGACACACCCAGTCCTTATAAAAGGCACCGACCACACAGGCTTTTTCAAACACGCTTTCTGCTTCACTTGAGAATGGACTACTATGCCGAAATGGAATGGGATAACTTTGCTATTCCATGGAGTCCTACTACCTGTGTAGAACTCAACCTTCAGATTGATGAACTGGACTCGAACCTCTTATCAATGGAGGTAAGTTTGTTTATTTATTTATTTATTTATTTAAATTTTTTTTTTTTTTTTTTTTTTTTTTTTTTTTTAAGATGAGACTCGTGTAAGAGTTAACAAAGTTTATTTTAATATTCATAGAGCTTGATTTATACAAATAAAAAATATTGTATTAAATTAATACATTGTTATTTTCTTTCACAGGAAATTGTATCTGAGATACGAAATGAAAATTCTGCTTTTAACACAACTTGGGATGAAGTTATTTTTTTGTTTGAAGACATTTTGAACAACCAAGACCCCCAGAACGAGTTCTACCTTGATGACCCAGCCAAAGAGTTATACCTTGGAGATCCACAAAATCCTGAAAAAGAGTTTTACCATGATGATACTTGTTGTGAGTTATCAAAACAAAACCCACTGAACAAGTTCTACCTTGATGAGCCAGAATACAAGTCATACATTGGAGACCCACAAATTTCTGAAAATTGGGAAAGGAGAGTTCTCCCTGATGGTCCGCAGTTATACTATGTGAGACACATCATAGAAACCCTAAAAAATTGGGCAAGGAGAGTTCTCCCTGATGGTCCGCAGTTATACTATGTGAGACACATCATAGAAACCCTAAAAAATTGGGCAAGGAGAGTTCTCCCTGATGGTCCGCAGTTATACTATGTGAGACACATCATAGAAACCCTAAAAAATTGGGCAAGGAGAGTTCTCCCTGATGGTCCGCAGTTATACTATGTGAGACACATCATAGAAACCCTAAAAAATTGGGCAAGGAGAGTTCTCCCTGATGGTCCGCAGTTATACTATGTGAGACACATCATAGAAACCCTAAAAAATTGGGAAAGGGAAGTTTTCCCTGATGGTCCGCAGTTATACTATGTGAGACTTATCACGGAAACCCCCAATATTTCTGAAAATTGTGGTTTTACCTTGGGGACTTGGAAAGATGGTTATATTTTTGGAGACTCGGAATGGGGGTTTTGTTTTGATGACTCGGAATGTGATACCTATCTTGGAGGCTCAACAGGAATGTGGTTATACCTTGGGAACTTGGAAAGTTGGTTTTATTTTGGAGACTCTACCTGTGGGGTTCCTCTTGGAGACTCTTTGGATTCTAAAGCAATGAACAATGTTCTTTATTTAATGACGCTTGATTTAAGCAATATCAAGAAAGTTCGAGGAAGAAAATGCTGGAAAATTCTTTCTTCCCATTTCTACTTCTTCAAACTTAAAAGCCTTGAAAGACAGAATTGGAGGAAGAGGAAAAAAAAAAAGAAATACGTATTTAAAAAAGAAGAAAAGAAAGATTATGTTAGGGTTTGGGTGGGATTTTGAATGTGAGGGTTAGGGATGGGGTTGGGTTAGGGTTGGGATTTTGAATGTGAGGGTTAGGGTTGGGGTTGGGTTAGGGATGGGGTTGGGTTAGGGATGGGGTTGGGTTAGGGATGGGTTGGGTTAGGGTTGGGATTTTGAATGTGAGGGTTAGGGTTGGGGTTGGGTTAGGGATGGGATTGGGTTAGGGTTGGGATTTTGAATGTGAGGGTTAGGGATGGGTTGGGTTAGGGATGGGGTTGGGTTAGGGATGGGGTTGGGTTAGGGTTGGGGTTGGGTTAGGGATGGGGTTGGGTTAGGGATGGGGTTGGGTTAGGGATGGGGTTGGGTTAGGGATGGGGTTGGGTTAGGGATGGGTTGGGTTAGGGATGGGTTTGGGTTAGGGATGGGGTTGGGTTAGGGCTTGGGTTGGGTTAGGGTTTGTATATTATTATGACTCACTCGCACATACACACACACACAAAAGTTAAGCCCCAACTAAAAAGTTGTGGGATTCTGTGTTTGGGGTTCACAGATTTAAAAACGTATCCCCATTATACACACACAAAAGTTAAGCCCCAACTAAAAAGTTGTGGGATTCTGTGTTTGGGGTTCACAGATTTAAAAACGTATCCCCATTATACACACACAAAAGTTAAGCCCCAACTAAAAAGTTGTGGGATTCTGTGTTTGGGGTTCACAGATTTAAAAACGTATCCCCATTATACACACACAAAAGTTAAGCCCCAACTAAAAAGTTGTGGGATTCTGTGTTTGGGGTTCACAGATTTAAAAACGTATCCCCATTATACACACACAAAAGTTAAGCCCCAACTAAAAAGTTGTGGGATTCTGTGTTTGGGGTTCACAGATTTAAAAACGTATCCCCATTATACACACACAAAAGTTAAGCCCCAACTGGAAAGTTGAGGGATTCTGTGTTTGGGGTTCACAGATTTAAAAACGTATCCCCATTACATTTTATTTATTTATTTATTATTTTCAAGGGTATTATCTGCTTACTTGTGTTTTTTGTAATTCTTGTGAGTAAAATGAACCCAAGATTTCTTCTCCATTTAAATCATATAATTTGTAGGTCCAAGGGACTGTATCCATTACATCAACGATTTTAAATAATTCATTAGTCCATCTCTTTGTATAACCTTTCTCAAAATGGCTTTTCCATTTGTATATTCTTACAATATCACCAACTTTAAACTTGGGCTTTCTCAAATTAATCTCCTTTTCATATTCTAATTTTGTAAATGTTTCTGATGGTTTTGATTTTGTTGATGAATGAACTGTATTATTGTAATTATCTACAATATCCTGAATTAAATACACCCATTTTTGAGAACCGAGTTGTGTGAATTTTTTATATAATTTCTCTTTTAAAGTACGATTAAAACGCTCAATAACAACTGCCTTTCCTTCATTAAAGGTGCTGTATAATTTAATACCCTTCCCCTTAAGAAATTTCATGAATATTTTGTTATAGAACTCTGTTCCCTCATCAGTCCATAACTTCTTTGGTTTCCTTTTATCCCGATCAAATATTAGCTTAAAGGCTAACATTAAAGTATCACCCCTTTTATTTTTTAAAGGGACAACCCAGGCAAATCTACTCCTCAAATCAATAACGGTTAAAGCATACCTGTATCCCCTGTCATTATTCAATTCAATTAAATCAGCGGACCATATGTGGTCAGTGTATTTAGAATAAACCTTCCTTCTTTTAAACTTTGTGATTATAGGTTTGTGTAATTCTTCAGCCAAAAGCTCCTCAGTCTTGATGACATCATTAGAGCCTAATAGTTTTTTGAGGAATAACCAAGACCAAGTTTCAATTTAGCATTTATCAAATTTCTCACAATAAACCTATCAACTTTCTCTCTCAACGTTGGATTTTGTATCAAAGACAAATTATACAACATTTCGCTGTCGGCTTTATGTTTTTCAGTCAACGTAGTGGTTTTCCCATAAGCAATATCATGCTTCATACACACTTCGTCAACCCTATTTGTAGGTTTAGACCAAGGTTTAGGATTGTCAGCCTCATCTAATCTTTTATCCAAGTTTGTTCCTGGACCACAGAAAGAATACCCTGGAAGGTGTAATTCCCCTGGAATTCCAGTTGTTGTAAATTTACTTCCTGACAGAAACTTTTGTATGTCTCCTCCTCTTTTAGGAGAGATGAATTGGCACTTTTTAGAGCCACATACTTGACATATTCCTTTTTGATAAACTCTATTATTTTTAGCTTTAACATAAGAGATATTTTTAGATTTAGTTTTCTTTTTACATTTGAGACAATAACTCATATTTATTTATCAGAAAAATTCCGACAGAGTATCAAAACCTTTTTGGTTTTCAACATATACATTTCAATCTTTATTTTTAAAACATAAAGAATCCTAAGGAATGCCTTCACTCTCTCCTCCATTTATTTACAAATAAAAACTAACTAAAGTCAATGACACCAACATCATCAATCACATAATCTTTTCCTTCTTCTTCTTCTTCTTCTTCTTCACCACTTTCTCGTTTAAATCTCCTCCCTGAAATTGAAGACATTGACGTTCTTATTTTTGAAACCATTATCTTCATAAGAGTTGTTAATTCTTTAATTTCCTCTTCGGTGCGTTGAGATTGATTTATTTGCTTTAATACACTCAATCTTTTATGAATCTCAATGATTTCCATCTTTTTATATTTTTCCTCCCTCTCTCTTTGCTCCCTCTCCTCCTCCTCCATTTTCTCCCTTTCCTCCTTCTCTCTTTTCTCCCTTTCCTCCCTCTCCTCCTCCTTTTTCTCCCTTTCCTCCTTCTCCTTTTTCTCTCTTTTCTCCCTTTCCTCCCTCTCCTCCTCCTTTTTCTCCCTTTCCTCCTTCTCCTTTTTCTCTCTTTCCTCCTTCTCTTCTTTAACTCCTTCCTCATTTATCTTAGCAATTTTTGATATCAATATTTTCACAGCATTCATTCTTTCTTTATTTTCCTCTTCGGTGAGTTGAGATTTATCTTCTTGCTGTAATACATCCACTCTTTTTTGAATCGCTCTGATTTCCATCTCCCTCTCCCCCCTCTCTCTTTGTTCCCTCTCCTCCTTCTCTCTTTTCTCTCTTTTCTCCTTCTCTTCTTCAACTCCTTCCTCATCCCTTGCTACCCTTGAGTTTAAACCCCAAATAATATTATACATATACTCATCTGGATTTTGAGATATTCTTGTATCTATAATTATTTTTCTCATAATAGGATACCAATAAGATTTGTTGACGATTTCTAAAAGAGTTTTATATTTCATAACTTTGAGAAGTTCATTTTTATTTAATACTTTAAACAAGTCTCTATTTGTGGGTTTAACAATATCAGTATAAGGCCAGTTTTTAATGACAAAATTTCCATGTGTATGTTCCAATTCGTACGGTATGTAAAACCGAGCACCCTTTTCTTGTAGGTATCCTTGAATACAAAAATTATAATTCTCTTGTAGTCTTCTTCCTGCCATTTATGTATCAGAAATATATGTGAGATTAATATTATGACAGGTAATACCACCCCATCTTCCCACTACCAAATCGGTTTGTATTCCTCGGCTTTCTATCCTTATCTCATTACCTTCCTTCTTTGTCATGCGAACCATCGCTATACTATCATATATTTTTATTTTCTTAAAATCACGTATTTGTTGTTTACTAATTGTACTTCCACATAAATCCTTATCTTCACCAAGTGGATAATATTCTTCTTTACGAGACTGATTTAAATCATGTAGGTCTTCTAAGTTTATTGAAAAAGACCAATTATACCCTAAATCAGGCATATCATACCCCCATTTATTAATTCGCATATTAACTAAATGTCCTTCTTTATAAAATTCAATTGTAAGCAGGTAGTTAAATTCAATGAGGAAAGGTGTATGGTCAGTATAACCAGGTGTTGTGGTTGTAAATTTTACTTGTTTCACAAAACGTGCTGTTTTATTTAACAAGTGTGATAAATCACTGAATCTAATTAAGTCATTCGCATCTGTAGGGTTTGGATAATTGATTAATTTATAAGTATTCTTCATATTAATATTTTTACTTATACTATATTTTTGTCGTTCAGCCTGTGCCTTTGTATAATAATTTGATAAATCAATATCCTGAGAGGATTTTCCAAAGATAGAACCATCTTTTCCAACATAGGTCATTTATATTAGATAAAAAATGATATCATAAAAATTTTCATTATTGTTGAGTTGAAATAATACATATAAACATAATTGGCCACAACATTTAGAATTAATTTCTTGAACTTGGAATGTTTGATAAACACCATTCTGTAAGAATTGTATTACTTCAACAGGTGGTGGCATACCATAACTATCAAAATAATATTTATCCTGACTATTATGAATACAAACCCAATGAGAACCATTCTGTGTGTCTAAATTCATAATAATATTCTTTGTATTCTTATTTATATGTGTTAATTCATCTCTCATACAAATAACCACATTATCAATTTTTAGTGTTTTACAATACTTAGCTAGTTCTATATTTGACGTTGTATTCTTTCCAAATTGTTTAAACCATTTATCCATTTATTTATGAGAAAGATACAATCCATTACCCCGTTTAGTTAGTTTAACACCCGCTTGAGCGATAGAGGAAAGCATATCTCCAACCAACAATCTAGCTTTATCAGGTAGACTTTCAAGTTTTTGAGCAAAATCTACAATTACACCACTTCCACTAATTTGTTTCTCCAACTCCTTGTTATGTCTTTCCAATTCTTTTTGAGCTTTTAGTTGTGCCTTCCTTTCGTTAGCAGTTTTTACCGCTGCTGAAATACCACCAGTCAATGCTCCCGCCGCACTTAAACCAGCAAATAAAGGAATTAGAAACGGGAGAAATCCTCCTCTTGACTCGTCTATTGAATATTTCTTCAACATAGGTTTCGTCATTTTAATTTTAAGTGATCCAACATCATTTAGTGTTTTTACTTGTGTGTGTGTGAGTAAAACATCAATTCTTACAGCTCCTTTTCTTTGAATTGTATTAACATTAATAATACAAGGCTTTTGATTTTGAATACAAGATGTTAATTTATTAAGATTGATTTGATTAACATATACCCCTACCATTTATTTATGAGAAAAAACCTATGTGATATTAATCATAACACCATTATCTGTATTAATCTGTAATTCTGTTTCCTCCAAAAGCAAACAATAAGCATCAACTTCTTCATTCTCCCCTCTTTCAATGTATAGAGAAGTATCCACTCGATTAGACTTTATAGTTTCCTTTTGAGAACTCAGGTCAATTGCGTAGATTGTATATAAACCTTTAAATGCAACCATATCCAAAATAGGATCATTATTACCATTACTTTCACACACTTTTTGGTAGGACTTGTAGGCTTCCGCATAATCATTTTTTTCCCAATCAATTTCCAATCTATCTCGCGGATAAAATGTGCCATCAAGAGAAACCCGAAGTTGTTTCACCTTAGCATTATCACTCAGCGCATTATTCTTATTAGTACCCTCCTCTCCATCTGGTTTTTTAAAAATGAGCCATAGGTATCGTGGCTTTCCTTCAAGAACACCCAAATTCCAAGTGTAGGTAGTGTGTTCCAGTTTAACGTGTTGACATCTTCTTTTAAGGTATGATACATTTAGCGGTTTCTTTGAGTTAAGTCTTCTATTTAACATCTCCTCCGTTTTAAGATTAGGAGTATATTCATTGATATACCAACACAAATCATTAATAACAAATTTATTATTGTCGCCAAAAGCATTTTCAGCCCCAAAAAGCAATCTATTTACATTATCATTCCTTTGTAGTTGAAATCTAATTTTAAGACCATACAAAACTTTATCATAATCACAAAATCCAAATATACCTTTAAGAGGTACTGCTACGGTAAAACTATTCTCAGCTTTTGCGTCATCATTATACATTGACTTCCTTTGACTATAACCAGGGTCTGTGTTTGTTCCCGTTGACATATCAGGAATAAAGCCTTCAACAGCTCCCTTACCCATTCTATCACCAAACGAATATAGTGTAAATTTCATCATTTCAGATGTAGCAGAGACATAATCAACCGCTTCAACCTCTTGTGTTCCAATATACAGGCGAACACTGTCAAACATTTTCCAGAAGAAATCATTTACGAGTGTAGCATTAGTATTATTCGCAGCCTTAGTGAATTTAAATTTACACAGCAAGAAACTATCAGCTATATTCAAGTAAGTTTGTTGATTATTTATTTCAAAACTTTTTGTTCCGTTTGAATTCCAGTCGGTTCCTGTAATAGCATTTACCTTAAAATAGTCTTCCTTTTTAGTAGAGTTTGAAATGATAATCGTATCATCCAAATCATAGATACTATCAATCGCTTCCATACTTGTATTTATATAGTATTAAAATTGTTGAAACCCTGACCCAAGTATTTTAATGATTTTTTGTCGTTCTTGTGAAGATAGTTGAGTTTTACCTTTTTTAATTTCTTTGATTGCTTGTAATTTATGGGACTCCTTTTGAGCATCTTTTATACTCTTTACAACACCTGCTACATTTCCCATGAGAGAAGCAGTTGAACCAATTAGGTCTTTATGTTTAAGAATGGTTGAACCAATACCCATTAGAGTATCAATTATCCCATCTCCTTTATTTCGAAATTGATGACCCACACCCCGTTGTCTCTTAGGTTTATAGTATCCTTTACCCACATACCTTGTATAGTCTGGTGAAAGGAACATGCCCTCCCCTGTAATTATTTTATATTTTCCCAACTCGTGTTTTCTTACAATAACCATTATTTATTTATTGAAAAACTTCACGTAGGTGAATTCTGATGGATATAATTTCATCATTAAAGGATATCATACGATTATCTTGGTCGGTTATCCTAAAATTTACTCTGTATATGGTTTTTCCTGACACAGGTAAATAGACAAGATTTTTTGGTTCCATATTAAATTTATAACCAATCGGGGTTGAGTATGCACTGAATGAAAATATTGTATTTGTTCTTATTCCATCGTTATAAGCACCATCAATCAAATCACAATGAATTAATACTGAATTTATACCGGAGGATATTTGGATAACATTATCACTGTAAAACGTCCCGTTATTTTCAATCTTTTTTGAAGAGAAACCCAATAGCTCTCTGAACGAATTTTCAATCGTGAAATCAACTTTATAATTATTTTTCAGTTTAATAGTTGATTTTGAAGTGTGTGTTTGAATATCTATTACAATATTTTTTGGTTCATCACCTTTTTCTTTCATAAGGCGAGAGACTTCTGAAGATATTTGAGAAATCTCGTAAGCTCCAGGTGAAACAGTTATAGTTTTGTAGGCAGTGCCTGGATTATAACTAAACTTGTTGTTTTTCTCTGTGATATTAAAAAGGGTATTGTAAGTTTCCATTGACAACAAAGATGCCTCATATGAGGTAAGGGGGTCAAGTTGTAGTGGGTAAGGGAATGAAGCTGTGTAATCGCTCGTTGTGAAATTAAAACTAAGAATTGTGCTTCTCATCTTATTTAATATCTAATAAAATATCTTTGTATTGACATTTATTAATTATTTTCATGTTCATCAACTGATCTAAAATGGCTGAGGATTCATTAAAACAATTGTTGTTTCCAGCCTTCTTACTACCTAATAACAATAATAGCCTATTAACTAATTGTGATGGGTCATTTGGAAGAAAACTAACACCCGAACCAAGCTTACTTAAAGCATCAATAATATGTTTCTCCTTCTCATTCTTCTTACTTTTACCAGCAACAGAAACTCCATAATCAAGTGCATTTAGCAACTCAATATATACCCTATCTTCCTCTCTTTCCATATCAAGTGGTTCCTCAAAATATTTTGAACCGCTGAATCCGGGGTTTGTTAGAAGAAACATTAATCTTGGAGTTAATTTAACATTTGGTTGAGTAGAACTCAAGAACATCAATTCATCATTAAATATCAATACCTTTTCTTCCACAAGATGAAACACTGCTGGTTCTTCTGTTGGAATGAGACCTGCTCTGGTTTTTGAACCCGCCGAATATTCATTGTTTTGAAGAGCTTCCACAACATAATTAGGGGGTTGATTTACCTCCTCAAGTTTCCGAAATAATCCCTCGTCATCATATTCTAATTCACCAAGTTCTTGTTTTGTTATCTGACTAAAATCTTTGAGCATTTGAAGTTTTTTCGGAGTAAATTCTACCGTGGGAACTGTAGGGTGTTGAGTTTTCAAAAGTGGTTTAAAGAATTTCTCTTGTTTTCTTTCAAAGGCTTCTTCACCAGTTAGTTTCTGTCTCCGTTTCTTCTTTATCTCTTCCTGTTGTTTAACAACTTTTGAAACTAATTGTTGATGTTCCTTAAACTTTCTTTCTCTTTCTTCAGTATTCATTTTCTGTATTTATTTATTGAAAAATATCATTTAGTATCTCATCTTGTTTCACAACAATATATTTATATTTTCCAATCGTGTGTTTCATATAATTTTCAAATTCTTTTTTACTACATAACGTAGAGCAATTATCTCTCCAAAAATTATTTACATCTATTGAATTTAACTTAAATAAAATAAAAGTATTGGCATTGTTTCTTATTGAGCGTCGAGGGAGTTGAAAATATGATTGACTAAGATATATACAATTACAAGAAGAATGTCTCCCTCTTGTATAGTAGCTATCCATTACTGTTTGGTTTCTCTCATTAACACAATCATCAAAGATGACAAGGTTCTTTTTTGATTTATCTAAATCTTGAGGTGAAGGTATATCATCCGTATTATCACTGAGAATACAAGTTATGGGTTTCGATTTTGATTTCTGTGTATCACAAAATAATTGTATTATATCATCAATATTATAATCATTTAGTTTGTTTTGAAGTTTAAATAAACCGATAATGTCTTCCTTTTTAAGACCCGCATTAAAACCCTGTGAGAGTAGTTGATACTCGGGTTGAAAACTTGACTTTGTAAAAATTATTAAATTATCATAATCTAAAAAATTAGAACCAAGGAGCATCTTTAAAAGTAAACAGGTTTTTCCACATCCGCTTGAACCAACTATTAGACATCTCAATGAATTTGGAATGTTTTTATGGTTATTAAATTTTATCTTATTTTCCCAAACGGGTAAAAAATCATTCATTTATATATTTGGAAAACAAGTTATCCAACTTTTTTTGAGCTATTTGAGAAACTCTATATTTTATCCTGAGTTCGGGTTTAATTTCAAAATAATCCATTATTTTATTTATATAGTATCTTGTATTAACATTTCCATTAAAATTATTTTGAATAATAAATATCATTAAACCCTTATACATTTCCTCAATACAATTAGTCTCTTCCCTTGAAAGAAATGGTGTATTATCATCACAATACTTAACATTCATCTCTCTTATTAATCTTGTAAAGTAATTCATTTTTGGTTCTAATTTAAAAGAGTTATATATTTTTTTATATTTCTTATTATCATTAATTAAAATTAAATCACAGAAAATACATTGTTTATATGAATCCTCATCATTAAGCCCCACTCTATCACAAGCCGGACAATTCTCTAATTTATCATATGGAGAGTCTGGAAATTCTAAATATCCTTCAGAACTTATCATATTTATGTGGTAAATTTTTACTTAAACTAAACGCAAGTTTATTCATTAATAAATACAATGTTTCAAAGCACAAAAGACAAATTTCAATCAATCTCTACTTCGGTGGAAGATATAGAAAAATATGTCAAAGATGTTAAATTGAACAAAGATAAATATGGAAATTTTTGGGTAAAACCAGTTATGGAAAATAACATGAGCCCCTCTATTTCATTTAAAGGAAGAGCTCTAACTATACCTGGAAAGACATCCATTAAAGTAAATCTAACAAAAGTTTCTCCTCTACTCCTGGCAATTTATTCAAAGCTTGAAAAAGTGATTGACCACGATACTTTGAAAAAGAATGATAAGACCATTAATAATTCTAGAGGAGACATTTGTATTTTCTTTAATAATCCAAAGGGTGTAGATCTAAGTAAAATGAATGATGTTAATATTTCTGGTGAAATGTCATTTCGTTCTATGATAGTTAGAGATTATTTAAAGATAACTTTTGATATAAAAATTGTAGAGATTGAATCTGTTAATGAAAGAAAGTATATAGATATTGATGGGAATATTTTTCTTGCTAATTAAATATGAGTCAATACAGCAGTGAAGATTTTACTATTTCATTGAACTCAGACGATAGTGATGATAGTATTTCATTGAACTTGGACGATGGTGATGATAGTATTTCATTGAACACAGTTGATAGTTATGATACTAATAGTTTGTGCTCAAATGATAGTTATGAGAGTAGCTTTATTGATGACTCTGAGTATGATTCTGAGTATTCATGTGATAGTTATGACTTAGATGATTCTGAGTGAAAAAGTGTTTTAGTTTAAGCACAGCGATATATATAAAACGGAGCTGTAAAGCTCAAAAGTGTTTTATTTTAAGCACAGTGATATATATAAAACACCACGTTTTCTCACGCTATAAACATGGTTTATTGTGATACTTGCGAGAAGGAAGTAAAATATTATAAACAACATATTCTCACCGCAAAACATACATACAACATTTTAAACAAACTTTCCCCTCTTCCACCTGAAACAAAACACTGTTCTACATGTAATAAAAATATCCTCAAGAAAGGCTTCAAAATACATCTTAAAACAAATCTACATTTATCAAATTTTATCACAACTAAAAACTCTGATGGAGCATTCAAAGGACATATTAAAATAAGAGTCTTTAACTTCAAACCTCCTGAACCAGAGTCTATAGTTGATGCTGTAGAAATAGTTAAACCTGCTGTTCAAACGTTGATTGAAAAAACACTAAAGGAAATGAAACCACTTAAATTTTATATGGGAGTAAAATTAGAAATGACAAAGGATGAAGGAGTTATAGATGCACCATACATGAGAACTGAGCCACACTTTATATCTTCATATCAAGATTTTAAAACATCAGGAGTCTATGATGAACTTATTAAACAAGAGCAAGATGTGGATAATTCAATCGTAGGAAGTGGATTCAATATAGGAAAAATTATTTACATAGACATTCATATTCTTAAATCAGATCCTCTAAAAGCTTCTTCTTACATTGATTTACCCAGTGTTATCAAAAATAGAAAAGCAGTTATCAATATCAAAAATAAAGACAATAAATGTTTTCTCTGGTCTATTTTAGCACACTTACATCCTCCACATTTTCATGATGAAAGAGTATCTCATTATAAAAAATATGAGAATACATTAAATACGAAAGATCTAAAGTTTCCGATGACTTTAAATGATATTCCTAAATTTGAAAAGATGAATAATTTATCAGTTAATGTTTATGGTCTAACAGAAACAAACAACATTCAGGTTTTAAAGCTTTCTGACAATTGTAAACAAACTCATATTAATCTTCTATATTTTAATTCAGACGAAAATTCACATTATACATACATCAAAGATATTGCTAAATTAATAAAACCACAAGTCTGTAAGAGAACAAATAAAATATATATTTGTTTGCGTTGTCTTAACTTCTTCAATTCACAAGAAAGATTAGATAAACATTCAAATTATTGTGGCGAACATAAATCAACGGTAATCAATATGCCTAAAGAAGGCTCAAAGATCACATTCAAAGATGAAAATAAAAAGATCAAACATCCATTTGTTATATATGCTGATTTTGAAAGTATTTTAGAAAAAATTGATACTGCTTCTCAAGATCCAAAAGAATCATACACAAATAAATATCAAAAACATACTCCTTGTGGTTTTTGTTATTATATCAAATCATCCGTTGGTGATAAATATAACAAGTTAGAGATGTATAGAGGCTCAAATACCCCAGAGGAGTTTGTGAAACGACTAGAAAAAGACTGTGTTCGATTAACCAAGATAATGAGAGAAACCAATAAACCAATGTCCTTAACAAGTAAAGAAAAAAGGGAATTTATAAAAAACAATGTCTGTCATATTTGTGAGGAGAAAATTGGTAAAGGTCTAAAGGTTAGAGACCATTGTCATCTCACTGGTAAATATAGAGGTCCGGCTCATCAAAGTTGTAATATTAATTATCAACTCCCCTCTTTCATTCCTGTCTTTCTTCATAACAACGCTCATTATGATA
The DNA here is from genome assembly GCF_964187855.1 of Myxine glutinosa. Classification (NCBI taxonomy): domain Eukaryota; kingdom Metazoa; phylum Chordata; class Myxini; order Myxiniformes; family Myxinidae; genus Myxine; species Myxine glutinosa. The sequence continues at coordinate 73,716,130 of NC_136264.1, read as the reverse complement.
CACATCTATTTATCAAGGAACTCTCAAAGACTTCTGGAAGTATCTCAGCAATTCCAAACACGGATCAGAAATACATTTCATTCACAAAAACAATTCACACATCTCCTATTACTCATATCAGATTTCTTGATACATTTAAATTCATGGCAAGTCCATTGGTTAACTTGGTTCAAAATCTAAAAGAGTTTCCATGTCTTTCAGAGTATTTTTTAGATAAAGATTTTCTAACACAAAAGGGAATTTACCCCTATGACTATATGGACTCATTTGAGAGATTCAATGAAACACAACTTCCTTCAAAAGAAAATTTCTATAACAAATTAAATAATAGTCATATATCTGATAAAGATTATGTACACGCACAAAATGTTTGGGAAAAATATAACATCAAGAATCTTGGCGAGTATCACGATTTGTATCTCAAAACTGATGTGCTTTTATTGGCCGATGTATTTGAAGCCTTTAGATCTGTTTGTCGCACTGGATATGGATTGGATCCTGCTCACTACTACACAGCACCTGGATTGGCCTGGAGTGCGATGTTGAAAATGACAAAACAAGATTTGGATTTGATAACCGATGTTGATATGCTTTTGATGATTGAAAAGGCAAAAAGAGGTGGAATTTCACAAGTCTGCTCGAGTAGATACGCAAAAGCAAATAACAAATATCTTCCAAATTATGATCCAACGAAAGAGAGTTCTTACTTGATGTACTATGACGCGAACAACCTGTATGGCTGGGCAATGTCTCAGGCTCTTCCTTATGGAAAACTTAGATGGGTAAAGGAAAAAGACTACAAAAACGTTTTACAAGATGTATGTATCTCTACACAAAAAGAATTGGATGAAGAAAAAGTTGGTTATTATTTTGAAATTGATTTAAAATATCCAGAGGAACTCCATAACCTACACAAAGATCTCCCATTTGCTTGTGAGAAAGAAAGTCCAAAGAAAGAATGGTTGAGTGATTATCAACGATCGTTTGATATAGGTGAATCAACAGAAAAATTACTTACTACATTATATAACAAGAAAAATTATGTTCTACACCAAAGAAATTTGCGACAATATTTATCAAAAGGTCTAAGAGTAGAGAAGATCCATAGGGTTCTAAAGTTCAATCAAAGTCATTGGTTAAAGGGGTACATTGATTTTAATACACAAAGAAGAACAGAGTCAAAAACAGATTTTGAGAAAGACTTTTATAAATTGATGAATAATGCGGTCTTTGGTAAGACTATGGAGAATGTGAGGAAAAGACAAAATATCAGACTATCAACATCTTGGGAACAAGCATCAAAATTAATTAATAGACCGAGTTTTACTCGAGCTGAGGTCTTTACTGAGAACTTTTGTGCGATCCATTTGATTAAAGAGAGTATTGAAATGAACAAACCTATTTATATTGGAACAACAATTCTTGATTTATCAAAGTCATTAATGTATGATTACTTTTATAATAACTTGAGGAAGAAATATCAAAATGATGTTAATCTACTTTATATGGATACAGATAGTTTTATTTTGAAAATTAATACCAACGATGTTTATTCAGACATGAAAAGAGACATTAATATCTATGACACGAGTAATTACAGTCCAGAGAGTGAGTTGTTCTCTTCTAAAAATAAAAAGGTGATTGGAAAGTTCAAGGATGAATTAGGAGGAAATGTTATGAGTGAATTTGTGGGATTGAGGTCAAAGGCTTATGCTTATAAATACATTGTGAATAACGTTGAAAAGACTGATAAGAAGTTAAAAGGTGTAAAGAAAAATGTTATTAAAGAAACAATAAACTTTAAGGATTATTATAACTGTTTAACAACAAAGAAAGAAGAGTTTAGAAAGATTAATGGAATAAGAAGTTATAAACATCAATTATATTCAGAAGAGATAAATAAGAAAGCATTGGGGGCTTTTGATGATAAGAGGTTTATTTTAGAAAATGGAATTGATAGTCTCCCTTATGGTTATATAAGTATATAAGTGATAAGATATATATATAAGTGATAAGATATATATATAAGTGATAAGATATACATAAGTGATAAGATATATATAAGTGATAAGATATATATAAGTGATAAGTTAAAAAGGGGGGGGTTGGGGATTTTAACGGGCTACCGCCGCCTTTTTTACTATTATATAAATGATAGAACCAAGTATCAACCAGACTAAAGAGTGGAGGTGTAATCAACCTTGGTATATAAATGGAAAACATAATGAATGTGAAAAATATCAAATAGGTATAATTGAAAAGGCAACTGGTAAAAAAGTTCACAAAACAAATAAGAGAATTAATTTAAATACCGGTGAATTGGGTAAAAAAGATGGAAATATTTTTGAGTGGACGGAAAACTTTGATGGTTGTCAGGAAAATATATACTTTAATTTAAAAATGGTATGTGGCACTGGAGGCGCTCAAGCAAGAACATTGAGGGAGGTTTACCATTTTATCTTAGCTCAGTTAAAATATCTTAATAAAGAACCAAACTCAAACATATTTTTTGTTAATATATTAGATGGTGAAGAGAGTTGTAGGAGAATTAAATTATTTCCCACGCATAAACAAATATTTGTAGGGTCGTTGTTTGAGTGGGTTATATTCACCAGATGATATTAAGAGTAAAAGGTTAAAAGGTCCATAAGGTCAGAAGGATCACAGGTTCACACAGAAGGACCATTGTTTAAGTGGTCTAATGAATAAGGATAACATGTCAAAAGGTTAGAAGGTTCGTAAAGAACAGGGTGAGAGAAATATAGGTGTTTAGGGGCAATGAGGGAGGGAAAGAATTAATATGGAAGTGAATGGGTCAATGTTTGAGTGGGTCAAAGATTAATCTGCCAGATGATATGTAGAAGAAGGATGATAGGTCTATAAGAGAAAACAAATATTTGTAGTGTTTGAGTGGTCTAATGAACAACATTAAGGATAGGTACTACAGACAAAAGGTTCATAAAGATGAGGGTGGGAGAAATAGAGGTGTTTATGATTTTTGAAAAAGACAAGGGGGTAAATGACATTAGATATGGATTTCCCATGTTAAACGGAGGTGTCCCAGAAGCAACATTATTACACTACTATCATTCTTATCATCAAAGTCAACATGGCCAGTTAAGTTTGAGCAGTCATTCCTGCCGCACTTGCACAAATCTGTGCACGGAATGTTATTCTGTAGGCAAGTGCATGTAGTTTCGTTGCTGCATCGTGTCTTCTTGCAGCTTTCAGTGCAGTTAGCAAGCTCCATCACGCTGTCTGGTGCAGGTGGAAGTGTCATCCAGTCTATGGCAAGTTCCTCTTCCATCATCCATCCATAGCCATCAGGGTCGGGAATGTCAGGGATGGGCTGCAGGCTCCTCTTGTAAATTCCTGAAATATTGAAGTGATCAATAACATTAAGAATGGAGATATACATATTTCCAAAACAACATCAGAGGTATATCATTAACACTAATAGCAGTACAATCATATTATTGGGAAATTCTGTGTAGAGAAACATGCGAAATCCAAAACATCCTGCTCTGACTAAGTGTGGAGCAAAAAAATCTCTGGATCATCTACATGTCATGTTATCTTAACCACTCAACTGTACAGATAGTTACTTCAATTACTCTTTCAAATAGACCTGTTAATTTTGAACATTTACAAAGCATTGTTGTGACATTCAATATTTTGTTTTCAATTCAATAAACTTTCCAAATAATCATCTTCATTAACACATGCTGCACCATATACTAGTACTCCTGTCCAAACATAAATTACAGGTGACGTTCAATATTCAAAGAAACAACCAATTAACTTACCAGCTTGGTAATTGGCTCTCTTGATGTGCTGTCTCAGGGCATCTTGGTTGGGAGGCATTGTGATCTCAGACGTTCTAGCAAGACGAAACATGTTGTACCTGGCCTCATTCACAGTAGTGATATTGTGCTGTCCATATAACTTGCAGACAAATGTCCAGTGCTTCCATCATGTCTGGATGTATGTCAAACCGTTCTCCAAGGTCCTTCAAGGCACCGCACAGCTCTGGATTCTTTAGTATGATGTTTAAGGCCTTCTTTTTGCCTTTGCCATAGAAGGCGCTTACACTATCACAGCCAGTAAAACAGTGTAGGCCTATCAAAGCTTGGCTGACATCTTCCCCAATGCTATCGTAGATTGCTTTCAAGTCAATTGTCCTAAGGTTGACTCCCTTTCCTGTGTGGAAATATAGATGTGCAGAGATTTGGGGTACTAAGGCTATGCCGATTATGAACACATCTGTATCCGGACTAACGATGATGACGTCATTGCTTGTGTGTGCTGCATGCGCGGCATGGAGGAACATCCGTGTGTCCGCCTCTTCATGCATCGAATTTAGTGATGGCTCTTCTTTCACTTCAACTACCTGATCTGGAGTGCTGCTTCCTGTGAAGATATGGCATTTGGTTCCATGTGCCAAGAACACTGTAATTCCTCTGAGGTATGCTGTCTTGACCTTACTCCACGTCTCAAACAAGTATTCGATTAGCGACTCCTTGTTGTCACCGTTGGAGAGGAACTTCTTCCATTGTTGAGGAAGGGACTGGCCATATATTCGCATCACTTGAGACCCTCTGGCTGCTCTCTTCTCTCGCTCGGCGTTCTTAATCGATACCTTTCGATAAGTATCGGTTACGAAATGGATCTCACTGGACTTGTTGCCCTCTGCTCCCTTGACAAGGCGCTTCAGTATTTCGTGGGCCAGATTGAGAAATGTCCTTTCCTCGGTGAGTTTGTTGATATTCAATTTCTGTATCATTGCCATACCATCCATTACATACATGTCTCCTACTGGAATATCAACCACAGGTTTCTCTGCCTGACTTTCAAGTGCATGAAGTAGGTTGGCTTTGTTGGTCTTGACGAGGCAGCCTTGCACACTTGCCAAGGTAAGAGGTAGTGGGCCAAGAGAATAGGACATTAACTCTTGAAGATCAATTTTCCGGAACTGCCCGATGACAACAAGCCTTGCTAAGAGATTTCTGTCAGCCTTCAAAGACACATCCTTTCCACGAATTTTCTTTTTCACAGCCTTAGACATGTTGGTGAATGTCTTAAGTTTCAGTTTTTTCATTGAGCCAAACAGGTCGACTGTCTCCGTCTGAAGTCGTTCTTTACATAGGGTGGTGAACTCTGTTTCTCCTCTTTCATATGCTGTGTTTAGATCTTCCTGAACTTCTCTCGTAGCCACCACACCAGATGTAACATGAACCAAGTCCTCTCCATCATATTCAAATGGATTAATCATGCTGTTTGTCATCTCGATTATTTTGTCAACATCAGCTTTGTCACGTAGCATGCGACTTTGTAGTAGATCGGAGCGTGTTGAGCTGTGCTCTTCATATCTGGACTTCCCTGCCATAACCTCGCATTCCCGTGCAATTGACCCCCTCGCGTGGTGTGACCAAATCCATCGGTTAACTGTCCCCTTGCTGGTAGTGAAACCGGTCATGCCCCCCCTTGGTCTTGGAATCCCTGTTTGCTGTCTGCTCAATGGTCTGGTCGCAGGCGATTTGGGCAAAAGCTTTGTCGCTTCTCTGGGTAGCGAATTCACCCTCCATAAATTTCTGATGAATGGCGGGATGGGTCTGCTGAACATCTGACATTTCCAGCCAGTATACTGGAAGGTATCTGCTATAATTAATGTAATCATAGGCAAATATCCATGGAAGCATACATCGTATGCTGGCGAGGCGAACATCCCAGTTGGCTTCTCGTGTCCCTCTAATGAATAGCAAGAGAAGCTCCACAGTCTCAATGTATGAACTCCAGAAGCGAAATGTTGGTTTGGTGTCACTTGCTTCTAAGAATTTGTCAAAGGAGGTTTTGAAGTCTTTGAACTTGTCGCTGTTGAGAATGACATGGTAGTTTGGATGTGGGAAAGCTTCAGCTAAGTTTGACAAAAGTTCCTTCACTCTACCCGCCTCATGTTCTGGAATAGATTCAAAATATGCATCCAGGAGCATCTGCTGCATCGCGTCTGACATCAGCTTATGGGCTCGAACTGCCCTGTTGTAATGCTTGCCGCTGAACACTCCATTCACAGACCCCACTGCAACAATCTCTGACTCAACCAGGATGTCTTGGAGACCACCATCTCGAAATCTCTTTCCAATACAGCCAAGAAAGGACATTGCAGTGTGGAATGCCCCAAGTCGAATTACCAGTCTCTTCATGAACTGTGCATTCTTCCATCTAATGAGCTGTGCCTTGCAATAGATGGCTTGGTCAACGACAATGACGACTGCTTCCAACTGTAACTTGTCGGCGATCTGAACACTTCTCTGCAGTATTGTTAGTACCGTATTCATTTCAGTCGGAGTGGCATCAATGACAGGGAGATACCCTATCACGCTCTTTGGTGGAACTTCAACACAAGACAGTAGTTGGTTGAATCCTGTCCAAGATGGCAGAGTCCCGTCAATGTTGTACTTGGTGATGTGGTATGCTAGGTCTATTATCTTAGGGTGCTGGAGTAATGGGAAGTACGTTGCTCGATCCAATGGAACGCTGGTTGCGAATGGAGCGGGTCCTTCTTTTTTCCCTCCATAATATGTGGCAAGGTTCACTGCAGGTGGCTGCATCGATCTCTCCCGCGTCCTCTTAACTGTAGTGACTGGTGCTGGTTGTACTACTTCATGGGATTGACTTGGTCGCTGGATTATAATCCCATTGGTATTGTGCGTTGTTCCACGCCCAGACAATGTCTCCTCCCCGAAGTCATTATTGTCCAATACGAGTGCGACATGCTTGCCCGCCTGAATGATTGATGGAAGAGCATCCTCTCCACGATGTAGTTCTTGGTTAGCCAGTGCAGTGTCATGATTTAAGACGACAGAGTTTGAGACGCAGTAACCAAACCCGTTCAGTAGGCTGATTAATTGGGCTGAACCTGAGAGATGACGCCCAAACATTTGTCACTTGCAATACGTACTGTGATGACGTGTTGCAAGTGACAAATGTTTGGGCATCTGTTTCCTTCCCTTTGATTGGAGGTATATGATGTCCTGTGCAATTGTGAGAATTCTTCTATGTATTGTAGATTCTATCTTTACAAACTCATCAGAATCAGGTTCGTCTGACACTCCCACCATCCATGCAATAAAGTTATAGAGACAGGCAGGTACAATTGCTTCTGCGGCATTTGTTGTCAGGTGCTCAGAGGTTGGGGGCCATGGCATATTTGGCTTGATCTCATCTATTGCATTTCTCAATTGTAGCGCAGTGAAGTAGTGTTCTCTAAGGTTATTCTCAGTATACCCAGGTTGCTTTGGTGGGGTTGGTTCAGAGTCGGATGTTTGTTCTGTCTCTGTTGTGTCATCACCTGAACCATGCATGGTTTCTTGCAACACTTTCTTTTCTTCAACCAGCACTTCAGTGGAGATGTCATTAACATACACAAGGTGTCCTTGGCAGCGCATATACGGGGTTAGAAAGCATAGTTGTGGAAATATTTTCATCACTCTTGTCTTGAGAAAGCCACTTTTGTAGTTTGATTCTATTCCGTGTGTTGCTTTGATTTGTTTCATGAACATGTCATTAAGTCGTTTCAGTCTGTAGATTTCCTTGTTGTCTATTATAAGATCCTTGACTGTTGCACCAAATAATGTGTATGCTTCTGAGTAGTTGGAGTTTCCTTGTTGCTCTGCATTAGGTGTTGTTGCTAGCTTGCCTAAATACCGGGTATACTCCTTGTAGCAGCGACCATGGTATTTTACCTCTATCGCAACACAATCGCGGTCTTGAATTTGAAGCAGCAGGTTTGTATTGTTGTTGTCTTTAGCGGCTTGCTGCAGTCTTGGTGCCTCAATTGTTGAGCACCTTGTTAGAGGCTCTTTTCTTCGTCCCCTTTTGCCTGTATTGATTGTTCTCTCTTTCTGACAAAGGATGCATATATTAGGCAACACATATTGGGATCTGGCTGAACATTTGGGCTTGCCTAAGCTGGAGCGTAGAGCACGTTTCTTGACTGGTTGTGGGCCTTTATGCACCTTGTCAATGTTGACGTTGATGTCATTGCATGTTGAAGCTGCAATAAATACACATAAAAGAAAACAATTAAAATTATGTGAGTTTAAAATGTCTAGACCTCAAGTCATGGTTAGCCCGACTAGATTCCCTTCCCCCCCAACCCCCCCCACCCCTTCCTCAGACTTCCTTTTAAAAATTTATTTGTTTCACCTCGGCCCTACCTCCTTGCATAAATATTGGACAGTTCCTTCAATTCAAAATCGTTCGACTACACACAAAATCATTTTACATATACCTCACAAAAAAAAAAATCAAACTAAGTTTTGAAGCATTGTCATGATTTATTATTCAAGTTATTCAACCTACCAGTATTGGCTGCATTTTCTTCTCTCTTTTTCATGCTGCTTTGCACCCTGCTCACTCGTTGTTCATCGGTAAATCGTGAATAACACACTTGATGAAACGCTGCATCATGCGGTATAGCTATAGCAGGTATTGTTACCATACTGTTGCCACGTTCGCCGAATTCGTCAGCGTGGTTCTTCACGAAATTTCTCGCAATTTCAGCTTGATCACCTTCTAAATTCTGCCACGTAAGAACAAATTGCAAATATCGTGGCCATGTTATATCACTAAAAGGTATTAAACTTGATCTTTTGGCCGGAGAAATGCACATATAACAGCGTTTCTCGCTCCCACCCTCGTCACCGTAGCTGCTACTGGAGGCCGCCATTTTGTTTACTCGCAGCCGGACGCCCAGACATCGTTCGTAGCGCGAATAAGCGCGATCCTCATTGGTCAATACATCGAAATGCGTTCGAGGCTAAACGGAGATTTTGGAAATAAAATTATAAATTTCAACATTATATTACAGACTAACGTACCAGAATCTGACTTGTGAAAAGTCATGAACATTATTTCTTAATTTTTTCTATATTATCATGCCAATTTGATGCCCACCCGATTTTCAGGTCACGAAATGAAATGAAAAATTGGAACACCTGGCAGTCTATTCCTTCCGTCCATGGTACACGGAATCTTGTGGTGAGGCTGTTGCCCTGAAACAACTTGCTTTCGTCTCCTGGAAAGCAAATCCAACGGAAGGAAATCTCATTTCCTTTCACAAAGCCCAAAACAAGTGTGTGTCCACCCTCAGGAGAGCCAGGAAACAATATCTCACCGTTCTCAAGACCGAACTCTCTTATCTGTCTCCCTCTTCCAAATCCTGGTGGCGTCTGGTCAAATCTGTTTCTGGTGTTTGTTCCCCCTCCATCCCCTCCCTCACCTCAAATGGCCACACGGCTGACTCCACACGTGAAAAAGCTGAATGCCTCAACTCTGTGTTTGCCTCGAAATCTTGTGTCCCAAACCCATCCCTCTCTGTACCCACCGTACCCAGTCGTACCCAGCTGCTCCTGGACTCTGTGTCCTTTCCTCCTGACAAGGTGGAAAAGTTTCTGTCAACCCTCGACTCTGATTCTGCAACTGGTCCTGACGGCATCAGCCCACGGGTCCTAAAATCATGTGCTTCCGCTCTTTCACTCCCTCTTTCTGGTCTCTTCACCCTCTCTTTTGCTCAAGGTCATCTGCCATCTGCTTGGAAATCAGCCAACATCACCGCTTTGCACAAAAAAGGTGAAAAAACAGATCCCAGCAACTACAGACCAATCAGCGTTCTCCCAATTATCAGCAAAGTCATGGAATCCATCATTGCTTCAGATATGAAATCTTTCCTCTTCTCCAATGGCTTGATCTCTGATCATCAATTTGGTTTCAGACCTGGTCACTCTACTCTGGACATGCTGCTTCTGCTTTCTCAACAATGGATGGAGGTCCTCAACGCCAAACAGGAAATTAGAGCCGTCTCCCTTGACATTTCACATGCCTTCGATACGGTCTGGCACCCTGCTCTGCTCACCAAACTCTCCTCCTTTGGTATCCATGGAAATCTCCACGCATGGCTGGCGGACTTCCTCTCTGGTCGTAGTCAACGTGTGGCCCTGAATGGGTTTCTCTCATCTCCTCTTCCTGTTCAGGCTGGAGTTCCCCAAGGTAGTGTTCTGGGCCCTGTGCTTTTTCTGGTCTTCATCAATGATCTCTCTGACTCTCTTGAAAATCCTCTCTATCTCTTTGCTGACGACTCTACTCTCTGACGCTCCATTCCTCATCCCTCAGATCGGCAGTCTGCAGCCTCCTCACTCTCTGCAGACCTGGACAAAATCACAAACTGGGCAAACAAATGGAACATGTCTTTCAATCCTGATAAATCTCACACTCTTACGATTTCTCTCCGAAAAGACCGACTGGAAAACCCTCCCATCCACTTTCTGAATAATCCTCTCCAAGAAGTTCTGTCACTCAAGCTTTTGGGTCTCACTATTTGCCATGATCTTTCCTGGGAAAACCACATTTCAAATCTGGCCTCCAAAGCCAGTCGCCGACTGGGCATCCTCCGTCGTGCGAAGTCCTTCCTTGGCACACCTGAGCTCCTCACCACATACAAGGCTTTCCTCCGCAGCTCTATGGAATACTGCTCTCCCCTCTGGTCTGGTGCTCCTGCCTCACACCTAGCCCGTCTTCACGCTGTTGAAACCAAAGCGTTCAGAATCATTGGAATCTCCCGCGATGAAGCTAACTCCAAGGGCCTTTCACTCACTCACGGCAGGCAGGTTGGTGGTCTTTCCATCTTCTACCGACTCCTCTCTGGCCTTGCCCCCCCAGCCCTCTCTGGGCTCTGTCCCCCAAATATTCCTACAGGTCGCACAAGATCTGCCTGCAACCCTCTTATGGTTAAACTGCCAAAATCAAGACTTTCTGCTCACCTTCACTCCTTCATTCCTCTTTTCTCCCGCCTCTGGAACAAACTCCCTCACTCTCTTCAATCCCACTCCACCCTCCAGGTCTTTAAAACAGCTGTTCACCACCATCTCTTATCTTCCCCCATCCAAAACCGTGATCTTTTCTACCCCCGCTAATTTCGGTCCCCTTGTGTTTATACTTCTCCCACCTCCCCCCCACCCTTCCCACGCCTCCTGCCCCCAAGCCCTCTCCCTCCCACACTTCTCCCTGCTCTCAAATGTTGTGGTTGTGTGCTTCCCCTTCTCTCCCCATCTTGTCTTCCGCTTCCTCTTTTTGTATATTTTGTTTGTGAAACAAATGTTCGCTCTTTCACGAGCCTCGATTCAGTATACAAAAAAAAAGAAAAAAAAAAGCGGATTTCACGATATATGCGTGGAAGGACCAAAGAAGAAGAAGAAGCTGGAAGCTTTTACCTGACGTGATCTCCAAGCAATCTTCAACCCTGCAAAAGTAACTCAATCGAAAACGGCTTAATGTACAAAATAAACGCCGGCTTTATTAAACGGAATGCTGGTAACAAGGAAAACGCGACGCTCAAATAAATAACGTCCTAAATTAGGACGTCCCCACACCAGACTTGCCATCGGAAGAAGGGATAATTTAAATGAAAAGAACTGTGGGCTTAGCTCAACCACTCGGGGTCCGTCTGCTCATCCGGTCCTTTGTGCGCAGTCTGGATGCGGCTCTGTGCTTGGCGGGAAGAAGGCCACCCGGTCGTTGGTGCGAACCTCTCGTTCCGCGCTGCTAGGCCAGCGTACACTGCAGCGGCAAGCCTTGCTTGTACACTCGTCCCTCGCGCGTGAACACAGGGGAGGAGAATCGTCAGCGCTTCACCGTCTGTTGTTGTCCAACCAGCAAGAGTCCAGGGTTAATCAGAAGAATGAGGCCCGGGTGCGAAGAGATCCAAAAACGAGAGGGACAAAATATCGACCAGCCGTGGTTTTTATCAACTGTGGTGTCACGTCATCGGTGCTCCCTTCCAATCAGTCCGTCACCTCTCGACCTCTAGAATGTTCTTCCTACATCAGTCCTTCACCATTGGCCGAGTGCTTTGTGCTCTCCTCCTCATGCCATCGGTCGGTGGCCAATCAGTCCGTTGCTTCCTTCCACCAATCAGCGGGTCGCTTCTTGCTCCACCCTTTCATTGGTCGACTCCTGCCCAATAGCAAGTCCTTCTGGTCATGGCTTTCAGCCTGCCTGTGCGATGTTTTATCGCCATGTTGGCGCAATGCGTGGGCGCTTCCTGCCTGCACTTCCGGTGAGTTTTATTGTGGGGGGGAATTTAATTAGTATGTGTGTGTTTGCTAATAGTGGGCCTTTCCTACTCTACTTGTCTAGTGCATTGCCATAAGGGATGAAGGATAAATCACAAGGTCTCACAAACAGGGGAATTAACATAATCCCTACTCTAGTTAACACAAGGCCATCCTTGTATGACCGCAAATATACGAGCTTAATCCGACATCCGGGCTATACAGGTCCTCTACTTATGTACATCAAAATGGTTCTTCTTCTTCACGACAGTTGGAGCATCATACCTACACAGATCTACCTGATCTATATATCACGCCACCCCAAAATTCATAACAATAATTAAATACTTAACATATGTATACTTAATAATAATAATAATAATAATAATAAAATACCAAAAAAGAACATAAACTCCAAAACAAAAAAAAGAATTAAATACAAAAAAGATAGATAATTATAATAATTGTAATATGAATAGTGATAATAAAATACAAAAAAAATAAGAAACAAAAATACAAAAAAAATAAGAGCCAAGGGACCCAGAACACACAAAAGGCCCTGAAGACCCAAGAGGCCCTGAAGACCGTAAAAGACCCCAAAGACACAAAATACCCCAATGTAGGTTAGGCCAATGAAGCCTTTGTCGCTCCTGTGTGAAGCGGGGCCATCGCCGTAAAATATAAAACACACAGGAAATGGCGCATTGTGCTGAGGCGCGGCGGTGATGGTCATGGTCATTTAACCCTCGACCAGACAAAGATCCCCGGAGGGTTAAACAACACGTAAAGGTCTGTACTGTAGTTGTGTCCTTCATCTAAGTATTCTAATCATAGACTGACATCTGCAAACAGAGTGGACCAATTGCTTAAACCCACTTTGTGCTTTGCACGCAGGGTAAGTCGGTAGGGTAAGCATTCAAATTATTTGTCGGAAATGTATTTTGACGTTTATTACCTCTGCCATCGAAGGTGCACAGAGGTTATGTTTTCACTCCTGTCTGTCTGTATGTCTGTGAGCAGGATATATCTCAAAAGTTATAGATGGATTTGGACGAAATTTGGTGGATTGTTTGGGTGGGTGACAAGGAGGAGTTCATTAGATTTTGATGAAGATCCAGATGGTGTAATAATTTCAGTGATTCTTCACCTGTTTTCTGTTATTTGATTTGAAAGTGGACAGATTGGGTTTGTGCTGAGGGAGAAAAAAGTGATTTCCTGTTTCAAATAATTTTTAGTTTTCTTTGACTGTCAGACAGGCCGAGTGACTCGAAAAAATAATTACCTCCTTCCTCTGCCAATTTCAGAGCCCAAGCAGGGCCGGCGCCAGACTATTTTGCGTCCTAGGCAAGGCCAGCTAATTGCAACCCTCCCACCCCCCAAAAAAATTGGCAACTTCGATTATTAAAAACAGATGTTTTGTAGAAAAAAATAAAAGGCAGAAAACTTGAAACTGCTAAATTTATTTTAAATTGCAAGAATAAGTACCGTAAGATGCCAACAGCACCAATATTAAAGGCGCAATTTCCAATAATATGACAGTGGCCCTGTTACCCCACGCTTTGGGGCAAATGGCCTTTCACTTAAAAAAAATATGGCACTCCATGTGGTTTGCAATGCAAAATAAAGAAAGTGGTCCTTTTCTGAGTGTGTGAATGGAAATTACAGATAAACAAAACAGTTTTTGGTTTGAGCAATAAGTTTTAGATATACAAAATCAAAATTTTAAATAATCAATCTTTGAGTACACTCGTCAACAAAATTTTAAATGTTTTATGGTTCTAGTATATTTTGAGGTGATTCTCACCAAAATTAACCTGTGGAGTTCGATTATGATATCCAATTTTCACGAGCACATCCAGTTTTTGAGAACCAGTATACCATAGGAATACCACTTCATTTGAAATTCACAAACCTCCTGTTGACCCTGAGAAGGTATTCTTACCACCACTTCATTTGAAACTTGGTTTGATGAAAAACTTTGTGAAGGCCATGGATCAAGATGGTGCTGGCTTCCACCACTTGCTAATGAAATTCCAAGGCATTGTATCTGAGGCCAAAGTAAAGGCGGGTGTTTTCAATGGTCCTCAAATTCGTCTTGCACTCACTAATCAGGACTTTGTAACGAGACTATCTGAGCTGGAAAGCGTTGCTTGGGATAGCTTTGTGGCCCTTGCCAACAATTACCTTGGAAATTTTCGAGCACCAAATTATGAAGAGCTTGTGGACAAGATGTTGAAGAGTTACCAGGCGCTCGGTGCTCGAATGTCACTCAAGATACATTTCTTCCATTCTCATCTGGACTTCTTTCCACAAAATCTTGGCGATGTCAGTGATGAACATGGAGAAAGGTTTCACCAGGAAATTGCCATCATGGAGACTCGATATCAAGGCCGATTCAATCCAAACATGATGGGCGACTACTGTTGGACTTTACAGCGTGAAAGTGATTGCTCCGACAAACGCAAAAGTAAAGTTCAGAAGCACTTTTAATGTGATGTAAATAAAAACCTTACGTTCATATTATTTTTTGTGACAATAAATAAACTTATTGAGACTTAATCAAGAAATGAGGCAGAGAGTTAATTATTTGAGGCAGAGTTTAAAAAATAATTATTTCCCTTTCTCCACGTGTGCTGTTGTCCCATCGTGTGCTTCTGTCCACGTGCACTGTCTCACCCCGCCCCCATTATCTCCTTGCCTTCCACCTTTTGCCCTGTTCATGTGACTCGTGGTTGTCCCTCGAGGCCCTCTCCCCATTGGTATGTTTGTGAATATAAGATTGTTCTTCACGGTTCTGGTTAAATATGTTTAAACTTTCCCCTGCAGTGTTTTATTCAGTGGTATATTACAACATGCTGTTTTTCTTCCTATTTAAAAGGCTTTTTTCAATTCCCTCTTCAACTCATTCCACTTCAAAAAAATATTCAATCTCTTACAATTCAATCTCACTCCATGCTCTAAATTTACATTCATTCCACCCCTCCTCCATCGTTCTTAAACGGATTGCTAACTTGAAAATCACAATTTGTTATAAATGTTCGTCTTTCATTAATCATCCACTTTATAAACTCCCCCCTTGCCCCTCCCCTCCAAATATCCCCCCTTGCCCCTCCCCTCCTAAACTCCCCCCTTACCCCTCCCCTCCTAAACTCCCTCCTCGTCCCTCCCATTCAAAACTCCCTCCCAACCCCTCCCCTTCAAATCTCCCCCTTACCACCACTCTCCAATTCTCCCCCTCCCCCTCCTCCTCAAAGCTGCCTCCTCCCCCCTCCTCCTCAAAGCTGCTTCCTCCCCACTTCCTCTCCCTTCTATCTCATACCTCCACCTCCCCCAACCTTCTACTTTCATCTGCCCCCCCCCCCCCTCAAACAACCCCACACTGTGCCTCATCCCATCACCATCAAACCATTTGTCCTCCTCATCCTTCCCTTTCTTGTAACTCTTCTATAATCTCTGACACACTATCAACTGCTCTCCCTACCTCCCCTCTCATCCTTCATCTGACCCTACCCCTCCCCTGTCCTGCACCCGATGCTCCCCCTCTCTCCTCATTAACGGTATGGACCTCAAACATCCGGGGCCTTCGCTCAAACCTGATTGATCTCTCCATTCAGGTTGCTTCTGACAATCCAGACTTGATCTGCTTAACAGAAACTTTCCTCCTTCAAGATGTCTCTGATTCCTTAATATCTCTTCCTGGTTACTTCCTCCTTCCTCCTCCGGTATGATAGACCTGAGCCTCGTCCTGGTAGTGGGGTGGCTATCTTTATCAAAATCTCTCTTCCTCACTCTCCTTGCACTGCCCTCTCTCCACCTCACCCTCAGGAGTACATCTGGCTATGGCGTCCTCTCCGCTCCCACCTTTTGTTCATATGTGTTCTGTACCGTTCTCTAAACAGTGATGACTTTATTTACATTTTGCTGTCGGACAACATGGACCAACTTCTATCAACTCATCCAAACTCTCTCTTTGTCATATGTGGCGACTTCAACTGTCATCATGCCAGCTGGCTGGGTATGGGTTCCTCTCTCACCAGCCATGGCACCTCAGCAAAGGAATTCTTGGACTCATTGGGACTGACACAATCTGTCAAATTCCCGACCCAGATCTCAGTCAATGGAGTATCTTCTCTTCTAGACTTGATTATGAAAAACTTCTGTGCAAATGTCTGCTGCTCTTTTTCTGTTCCAATCGGTTCTTGTGATCATGTGCTTGTTAAAGTGGACATCTCTCTGGCCATTCTCAGAGAGCTTCCTCAGCGTCGACGAGTCTGGCATTTCACTCAGGCCGACGGGCACGGGCTGCAAGCACCCATCAATCATCTGGACTGGTCTCCCATCTCGACTGTCTCCGACATCAATTCTTCCTGGGAATTCTTCCAAAGCAAACTGCTTTCTCTCTCATGCACAGATTTATCCCATCTCGTCTTCAGTTGTCTTAACCTTCCTCACGTCCATGGTACACTGAATCTTGTGGTGAAGCAGTCGCCCTGAAACAACTTGCCTTTGCCGCTTGGAAGGCAAATCCAACTGAAGGCAATCTCAGTTCCTTCCACCAAGCTCGGAAGAAGTATGTGTCTACCCTCAGGAGTGCCAGGAAGCACTATGTCTCCACACTCAAGATTGAACTGTCAAACCTGCCTCCTTCCTCCAAATCCTGGTGGTGTTTGTTCCCCCTCCATCCCCTCCCTCACCTCAAATGGCTGCACAGTTGACACCGCACGTGACAAAGCCGAATGCCTCAACTCTGTGTTTGCCTCAAAATCTTGTGTCCCAAACCCATCTCTCTCTGTTCCCAACTTACCCAGTCGAACCCAACTGCTCCTGGACTCTGTGTCCTTCTCTCCTGACAAGGTGGAGAAGTTTTTGTTAAACCTCGACTCTGATTCTGAAACTGGACCAGACGGCATCAGCCCACGGGTCCTAAAATCCTGCTCTGCCGCTCTATCTCACCCTATCTCTGTTCTTTCCACCCTCTCTTTTGCTCAACGTCATCTGCCAGCATCTTGGAAATCAGCAAACATTACAGCTTTACACAAAGAAGGTGCAAAAACAGATCCTTGCAACTACAGACCAATCAGCCTGCTCCCAATTATCAGCAAAGTTATGGAATCCATCATTGCTTCGGATATCAAATCCTTCCTCTTCTCCAATGGCTTGATCTCTGATCATCAATTTGGATTCAGACCAGGTCATTCTACTCTGGACATGCTGCTTCTGCTGTCTCAACAATGGATGGAGGTCCTCAATGCCAAACAGGAAATCAGAGCTGTCTCCCTTGACATATCACGTGCCTTCGATACGGTCCGGCACCCAGCTTTGCTCACCAAACTCTCCTCCTATGGCATCCATGGAAATCTTTACTCATGGCTTGCGGAATTCCTCTCTGGTCGTAGGCAGCGTGTGGCCCTGAATGGATTTCTCTCATCTCCCCTGCCTGTTCTGGCTGGAGTTCCCCAAGGTAGTGTTCTGGGCCCTGTGCTATTTCTGGTCTTCATCAATGATCTCTCTGACTCTCTGGAAAGTCCTCTCTATCTCTTTGCTGATGACTCCACTCTCTGCCACTCCATTCCTCATCCCTCAGATCGGCAGTCTGCAGCCTCCTCACTCTCTGCAGACCTGGACAAAATCACAGACTGGTCAAACAAGTGGAACATGTCTTTCAATCCTGACAAATCTCACACTCTCACTATGTCTCTCCAAAAAGACCGACTGGAAAACCCTCCCATCTACCTTCTCAACTATCCTCTCCAAGAAGTTCTGTCGCTCAAGGTTTTGGGTCTCACTATCTGCCATGATCTTTCTTGAGAAAACCACATTTCCAAGCTGGCCTCCAAAGCCAGTCGCCGACTGGGCATCCTCCGTCGTGCGAAGTCCTTCCTTGGCACACCTGAGCTCCGAACCACATACAAGGATTTCATGCACAGCTCAATGGAATACTGTTCCCCCCTCTGGGCTGGTGGTCCTGCCTCACACCTAGCTCGTCTTCACGCTGTTGAAAGCAAAGCATTCAGAATCATTGGAATCTCCCGCGATGAAGCTAACTCCAAGGGCCTCTCACTCAGTCACCGCAGGCAGGTTGGTGGTCTTTCCGTCTTCTACCGACTCCTCTCTGGCATTGCCCCCCCAGCTCTCTCTGGGCTCTGTCCCGCAAATATTCCTACAGGTCGCACAAGATCTGCCTGCAACCCTCTTATGGTTAAACTGCCAAAATCAAGACTCTCTGCTCACCTTCACTCCTTCATTCCTCTTTTCTCCCACCTCTGGAACAAACTCCCTCACTCTCTTCAATCCCACTCCACCCTCCAGGTCTGTAAAACAGCTGTTCACCACCATCTCTTATCTTCCCCCATCCAAAACCTTGATCTTTTCTATCCCCGATAATTTCACCCCAATTCCACTTTTTGAAATACCAACTTCTGTCCTGGAAGTCCTTGGTGTCCTTGTGTTTTATACTTCTTCCACCCCCCACCCCCCCCTTCCCACGCCTCCTCCCCCCCACCCCCCCTTCCCACGCCTCCTCCCCCCAAGCCCTCACTCTCCCACACATCTCCCTGCTCTTAAATGTTGTGTGCTCTCAAGTGTTTGCGTGCTTCCCATTCTCTTGTCTTCCGCTCCCTCTTTTTGGGTATTTTGTTTGTCTGGTTGATTTGTTTGTGAAGTAAATGTCAGCTCTTTCACGAGCCTCGATTCAGTAAACAAAAAAAATAAAAAATGAATGTTTCCCCCATGTGCTGTCTTTCCCTCGCGGTCCCCCTGTACTGTGTTCCTGGATGTCTTTTTGTTGAATGTGTTTTAATGAATGTTTCCCCCTGTGCTGTCTTTCCCTCGCGGTCCCCCTGTACTGTGTTCCTGGATGTCTTTTTGTTGAATGTGTTTTAATGAATGTTTCCCCCTGTGCTGTCTTTCCCTTGCGGTCCCCCTGTGCTGTGTTCCTCGATGTCTTTTTGTTGAATGTGTTTTAATGAATGTTTCCCCCTGTACTGTCTTTCCCTCGCGGTCCCCCTGTACTGCGTTCATGGATGTCTTTTTGTTGAATGTGTTTTAATGAATGTTTCCCCCTGTGCTGTCTTTCCCTCGCGGTCCCCCTGTACTGTGTTCATGGATGTCTTTTTGTTGAATGTGTTTTAATGAATGTTTCCCCCTGTGCTGTCTTTCCCTCGCGGTCCCCCTGTACTGTGTTCCTGGATGTCTTTTTGTTGAATGTGTTTTAATGAATGTTTCCCCCTGTGCTGTCTTTCCCTCGCGGTCCCCCTGTGCTGTGTTCCTGGATGTCTTTTTGTTGAATGTGTTTTAATGAATGTTTCCCCCTGTACTGTCTTTCCCTCGCGGTCCCCCTGTACTGTGTTCATGGATGTCTTTTTGTTGAATGTGTTTTAATGAATGTTTCCCCCTGTACTGTCTTTCCCTCGCGGTCCCCCTGTGCTGTGTCCCTGGATGTCTTTTTGTTGAATGTGTTTTAATGAATGTTTCCCGCTGTACTGTCTTTCCCTCGCGGTCCCCCTGTGCTGTGTTCATGGATGTCTTTTTGTTGAATGTGTTTTAATGAATGTTTCCCCCTGTACTGTCTTTCCCTCACGGTCCCCCTGTACTGTGTTCCTGGATGTCTTTTTGTTGAATGTGTTTTAATGAATGTTTCCCTCTGTACTGTCTTTCCCTCGCGGTCACCATGTACTGTGTTCCTGGATGTCTTTTTGTTGAATGTGTTTTAATGAATGTTTCCCCCTGTACTGTCTTTCCCTCGCGGTCCCCTTGTACTGTGTTCCTGGATGTCTTTTTGTTGAATGTGTTTGAATGAATGTTTCCCCCTGTACTGTCTTTCCGTCGCGGTCCCCCTGTGCTGTGTTCATGGATGTCTTTTTGTTGAATGTGTTTTAATGAATGTTTCCCCCTGTACTGTCTTTCCCTCGCGGTCCCCCTGTGCTGTGTTCCTGGATGTCTTTTTGTTGAATGTGTTTTAATGAATGTTTCCCCCTGTACTGTCTTTCCCTCGCGGCCCCCCTGTGCTGTGTTCCTGGATGTCTTTTTGTTGAATGTGTTTTAATGAATGTTTCCCCCTGTACTGTCTTTCCCTCGTGGTCCCCCTGTGCTGTCTTTCCCTCGTGGTTGTCAGCTCTTTCACGAGCCTCGATTCAGTATATATATTAAAAAAAAGACTCCATTTTGGGCTTCTTGAGGGTGTTTTGTTACAAATGTGAAATGAAGGAAAAACTTCAAATCTCGGATTTATTTCGAACTAGGGCATGCCCGTACTATATCTATATCTAAAATTATATCCCCCCCCTCTATTTACATGAAATGGTTTGGTCCAAAGCGAACGGCTTGCGAGTGGTGACAATCCCCCCCCCCTCTATTTACATGCAATGGTTTGGTCCAAAGCGAACGGCTTCCGGAGTTTGGTAAAGAAATCGCCATCGCGTGCACAAACGCGCAGGAAAGCGAATGAATCGCAAATTCGTTTTTATTAGTTGTAAAACATAGTTTAACGCCAACATAGTTTGCAAACGTGAAATAAATGAATACGCTCTCAAATGTGCCATCCGAGGCAGAGTGTGCCCGCCACGTTCGGAACACGCGATCGTTCGCTGCTCTCTGATTGGTTGAATCGTTTTTTGGACATAGCTCGGTAAGTAATTGTCCGATTAATATGAAACCTTGAAAAGGCACATCCTCGGGTCCCCAGCAATATACCTGGCAAGTTAAAAGTATATCGGACCCGTGGTTGTCGAGAAACAGCGGTCACAGACAAACAAACGTACAGACGTACAGACAGACGTACAGAGATTACTGGAATTATAGATAGATAAATAGGAAGAAGAAGCTTGTACGATTTACAAAGCTCCATGGCACATCATGATGAGTCGAGAAACATTTCTAGGCCAGAACCAATCCTAAAAAGATCATCACTCCAATGCAGAATACTCGATTGAAGATGCAGACATTTGTAATTTTCCAGAGTGCTGGCGATGCCTCACATCTTCTTTGCAAAACACACCGTGGAATCTTTAGCGCCCACTAGTGGTGGCAGATGGGTATAACAGCTCAACGACCTTCCGATGAACGGTGCACAAATTGATGGCTCATTCTTCATGCGAAACACCAAGGAGACATTTTATATTTGGGGCAAGATTCGAATTTGGGGCTTCGACAGCTGCAAGCTATTTTGCCAGCCCATTGTGTTTTGACAATAATTGACTTCAATTTCACATTTACAAGAAACAATATATAAAGGATACAATTAAACAAACATCAAAAAATAATTGATAAAAAAATAGAAGCATCTGTAAAAAACAAAAGTAAAATTTTTTTTTAAGTCACAAGACCTCATTTTACAAGATAAAAAATTGAAGATCCTTACCTGACCCTCCATTATAGTCCAAGCCCCTGGATTGCTGTCGTTCCCCCTGATCCAGTTGTGAATAGCGAGAGCTGGCTGGTCCCAGTTTATCTACGATAAGATGAAAGACAACCGGAAGGTCGAAGCACTCGTAAATTTTCTTCTTTCCCCGTTTTAGTTCCTTCTACATGTTTTACGACCATTTCTCCCCTTTTTCAGAGGGATGGTCGATTCCTCTTTGGGATCTATATCCATTATATCAGTTTAGTGCAACCCCAAACATTCAATATCGGCTTTATTGATATTTTCAATCAATGCCTCACATTTTTAGAAATAGGCCGGGCGTGGAAGGCGATTGGTTACACCTGAGCTAATTTACAATTGCTATTATAAGGGGGGTGGACACTTATCCAACCAAGATAATCTAGTTTTGTATTTTTAATTAATTTTCTGAAATTTGTATAATTTGTTTTTCACTTGGAAGTTGTGGTTACGATGTGTAAATAAAGATGGAAAATGTCTGATTTAATACAATTTAATTCCAGGCTATAAGGCACCAAAAGGTGAAAAATTTGAAATGGGTTGTAGACTTTCTCCAAGTATCGTTTTTGGAACTTCCAAACTACAAACAGTTTTTTCTCACTGATATTATCCATCGAGCGTTGTTATATTTTTTTCTCCCTTATCCTTGTATAACCTTGATATTGGTTACCTTGGCAAGCTCTTTCTTCATGATTGGCTCATATGAAGCTCCCTCTTCCGGCTGGATGATTCGAGGAGCGTCACCAGAATTGATCAACTGCACCGCCTCCACCTGCCGTCGTACATCTGCACTTGGCTCTCCGCACACAATATATTGAACCCCTTTCCCAGCAGAAAGTAACAGCAAACAACATACAACATACTCATGCAGCATATCCAGAATTCTGCACTCCAAGATTAGCAACCAGTACTCCACCCACCTGATACCGAGCATACAATTTCCTGCACTCACCATCCCCTTGACTCCCTCTGGAAAAAGAAATCGTTTGTACAGGGAGCTCAGAGTATCATCTGGAGTCACAGATACTTCTTTCTGTAATAATATGGGACTTGTGTCAAGGCCAGAATCAGCCCAGAACACCGAGAATCCAGCCTTTTCATCTCCATGTGCCAATGTCCTGTCCAACAACAACAAAATGGCACACTAAATACCAACAGACTTACTAATTAACACTTTCATCTCTCCCTGTGAAAGCTGGAGTGCCCCAATACCGTAACCTAGGCCCCATTCTATTCCCAATGTTCATCAATGATCTCACTTGTTTTTTTGTAAAATCCTCCATATCTATTTCCTGTTGACAGCACTCTCTGCCGTGACATTCCTCATCCTTCGGATAGACACGTGGCAGCCTCTTCACTCCGTCTCTAAAAGGACAGTCTTTCAAACCCTCCCCTCTACTTTCTTAACAATCATCTTGAAGAAGTTCAGTCATTCAAACTCCTGGGTCTATCGGCCATGATCTTTCTTGGACAAACAACATTTCAATATTGACCTCCAAAGCCAGTGGCCGACTGGGTATCCTCCATCATACAAAGTCCTTCCTTGCCACACCTGAATTCTTATCAACTTACAAGGTCTCCATCCACATCTTGATGAGATAGTGTAAACCCCTCTGGGTTGGTTCAATCTCATTCTTCCCTCCGGGTCTTCAACATGGCTGTTCACCACTATCTCAGATCATCCCCAATCCAAAACCGTGACCTTTTCTACCCTCATTAAACCACACCTCCTCCACTCCCATTCCCTCAATTTCAGTTTTTGCCTTCCTGAGAGTTTACTTCGATATCCACCGTGTCCAGCCTCTGCATCCTCTGCCACCCCTCATTCTTACCTACATTTCTTGTTTGTCCGTCTTCATCTGTTATGTCCATATAAGCAGGGCTTTGCAGGGCTTTGCTGTTGTTGTTGTCCCTCCCCTCCCCCTCCCCCCCCCCCCCACCCCCTCTCTTCCTGCCGTTCCTATTGCATCCTGCTGTTCCTTCTTGACTTTGCATACAAAAAAGTACAATGTGTAAAATGGTGAAATAAAATAAAAATTTATGTGGTTCAACAACTTTCCTATGCAATGCTATGACAAGTTCGTATCGAATGAAATAAAAAATCTATACCTCTCGAGAAAAGTTGGCTTTATTTTTTTGTAGTCAGAATATTCGACTTTGAGAAAACATGCTGAGTCACAGTGACATAGCCAATAGTGGCAAGGCATATGTAAATCATGTTTTATCAATTTTGAGTTCCTAAAATGTTGAACCAGAAATATAACTGGTAATGAATGCATCTCGACAATATCGAGTTCAATTGTTGTCATTAGGGGCAATTTGGGGTCCACTAGGTCCTCAGGGTCTTTAAGGGGCTCCAGGGTCTTTTTGGTCTTTCTGATTGTTTGGGTCTTTGGAGCCTTTCAGGTCTTTAAGGGTCTATGGGGTATTTTGGGTCTTCAGGGTCTTTTCGGTCTTCTGCGTCTTTCTGACATTTTTGGTCTTCAAGTTTTTTTGGGTCTTCTTGGTCTTTAAGGGTATTTTGGATATTTTGGGTCTTTAACAGTCTTCAGTATCTTCAAGGTCTTCAGCGTATTTTGGGGCCTTTGGGGTCTTTTCAGTCTTCTGGGTCTTTTTGATCCTTTCAGTAACCGGGATCTTTTGGGTCATCGGGCTCTTTTTGGTCTTTGAGGTTCTTTGGGTCCTTTGGGTCTTCAGGGTCTTTGGGGTATTTAAGGTCTTTGGGGTATTTTGGGTCTTTGGAGTATTTGGGGTCTTCGTGGTCGTTTGGGTATTTAACAGTCTTCAGAGTATTTGGGGTCATCAGGGTCTTTGTGGTCTTTTGCATATTTTGGGTATTCGGGGTCTTTATGGGTCTTTGGGGAATTTTGGGTCTTCAGTGTATTTTGGATTTTGTGGTCTTTTGGATCTTTAAGGGTCTTGGTGTCTTCGGAGTATTTTGGGTTTTAAGGTACTTGTCGGTCTTTCAAGTCCACTGGGTCATTTGGGTCCTTGGGGTCTTCTGGTTCTTTAACAGTCTTCAGTATCTTCAGGGTCCTCAGGGTATTTTAGGTCTTCATGGTCTTTTCGGTCTTTTGGATCTTCAGAGTCCTTGGGGTTGTTTGGGTCTTTGGGATCCATTGGGTATTCAGTCTTTTGGATATTTGGGGTCTTTAACAGTCTATAGGGTATTTTGGGTCTTCGGGGTATTTTGGCTCCTCAGAGTCTTTTAACCGGTTGACACACAGTCGTGTTCAAAGATTGCCCCTTAACCCCCCCCCCCCACCACTCAAATCCCTCCTAAAGCACAACTCAAAGCCTTTAAAACCTACCCTTATAAAGACACACACACACACACACACACACACACACACACACACACACACACACACACACACACACACACACACACACACACACACACACACACACACACACACACACACACATTTATATGGCAGATGATAGACCAGATCTGGATTTGGACCTTAACCAAAATGTAATTGGCTTGTTCTTTTCACCTACGTAACTCATCCACCAAGTTTTGTCATAACTTGTCTCCAACTTGTTTTGAGATATCGTGCGAGATATCGTTTTGTCCCGATATATAGCACACTCAATGGTAAAGAAACACTTTAAAAGTTTTAAAAATATATTGTATCCGGATCCGTATTCGGATCTTCACCGAAATTTAATCAGTTCTTCCGTGTCACACACCCAACCTGTGCACCAATTTTCATCCAAATCAGTCTATAAATTTTTGCGATATTTTCCTACGATTCGGTTTCGCCCAATCACTCAATGGTAAAGAATCACTTTTAAAATTCTGGGATCCAGATCCGGATTCGAACCTTCACCAAAATCTAATCTTTTCATCCTTTGCACATACCCAACCTCTCCACCAAATTTGGTTCAAATCCATCCATAACTTTTTGAGATATCTTGTTCAAAAAAACAACAATCCCATCCCATCTCTACTGCCTCTGACATCAACTCATCCTGGGAATTCTTCCAAAGTAAATTGCTCTCTCTCATGCACAGATTTATCCCATCTCGTCTTCAGTTGTCATACCCTTCCTCCCGTCCATGGTACACGGAATCTTGTGGTGAGGCTATTGCCCAGAAACAACTTGCTTTCATCTCCTGGAAAGCAAATCCAACGGAAGGAAATCTCATTTCCTTTCACAAAGCCCGAAACAAGTGTGTGTCCACCCTCAGGAGAGCCAGGAAACAATATCTCACCGTTCTCAAGACCGAACTCTCTTATCTGTCTCCCTCTTCCAAATCCTGGTGGCGTCTGGTCAAATCTGTTTCTGGTGTTTGTTCCCCCTCCATCCCCTCCCTCACCTCAAACGGCTTAACGGCTGACTCCGCACGTGAAAAAGCTGAATGCCTCAACTCTGTTTGCCTCGAAATCTTGTGTCCGAACCCCATCCCTCTCTGTACCCACCGTACCCAGTCGTACCCAGCTGCTCCTGGACTCTGTGTCCTTTCCTCCTGACAAGGTGGAAAAGTTTCTGTCAACCCTCGACTCTGATTCTGCAACTGGACCTGACGGCATCAGCCCACGGGTCCTAAAATCATGTTCTTCCGCTCTTTCACTCCCTCTCTCTGTTCTCTTCACCCTCTCTTTTGCTCAAGGTCATCTTCCATCTGCTTGGAAATCTGCCAACATCACCGCTTTGCACAAAAAAGGTGCAAAAACAGATCCCAGCAACTACAGACCAATCAGCCTTCTCCCAATTATCAGCAAAGTCATGGAATCCATCATTGCTTCAGATATGAAATCTTTCCTCTTCTCCAATGGCTTGATCTCTGATCATCAATTTGGTTTCAGACCTGGACACTCCACTCTGGACATGCTGCTTCTGCTTTCTCAACAATGGATGGAGGTCCTCAATGCCAAACAGGAAATTAGAGCAGTCTCCCTTGACATATTACGTGCCTTCGATACGGTCTGGCACCCCGCTCTGCTCACCAAACTCTCCTCTTTTGGTATCCATGGAAATCTCCACGCATGGCTGGCGGACTTCCTCTCTAGTCGTAGTCAACGTGTGGCCCTGAATGGGTTTCCCTCATCTACTCTTCCTGTTCAGGCTGGAGTTCCCCAAGGCAGTGTTCTGGGCCCTGTGCTTTTTCTGGTCTTCATCAATGATCTCTCTGACTCTCTTGAAAATCCTCTCTATCTCTTTGCTGACGACTCTCCTCTCTGTCGCTCCATTCTTCATCCCTCAGATCGGCAGGCTGCAGCCTCCTCACTCTCTGCAGACCTTGACAAAATCACAGACTGGGCAAACAAGTGGAACATGTCTTTCAATCCTGACAAATCTCACACTCTTACGATGTCTCTCCGAAAAGACCGACTGGACAACCCTCCCATCCACTTTCTGAATAATCCTCTCCAATAAGTTCTGTCACTCAAGCTTTTGGGTCTCACTATCTCCCATGATCTTTCCTGGTAAAACCACATTTCAAATCTGGCCTCCAAAGCCAGTCGCCGACTGGGCATCCTCCGTCGTGCGAAGTCCTTCCTTGGCACACCTGAGCTCCTCACCACATACAAGGCTTTCATCCGCAGCTCAATGGAGTACTGCTCTCCCCTCTGGGCTGGTGCTCCTGCCTCACACCTAGCTCGCCTTCACGCTGTTGAAACCAAAGCATTCAGAATCATTGGAATCTCCCGCGATGAAGCTAACTCCAAGGGCCTCTCACTCACTCACCGCAGGCAGGTTGGTGGTCTTTCGGTCTTCTACCGACTCCTCTCTGGCCTTGCCCCCCCAGCTCTCTCTGGGCTCTGTCCCGCAAATATTCCTACAGGTCGCACAAGATCTGCCTGCAACCCTCTTATGGTTAAACTGCCAAAATCAAGACTCTCTGCTCACCTTCACTCCTTCATTCCTCTTTTCTCCCGCCTCTGGAACAAACTCCCTCACTCTCTTCAATCCCACTCCACCCTCCAAGTCTTTAAAACAGCTGTTCACCACCATCTCTTATCTTCCCCCATCCAAAACCTTGATCTTTGCTACCCCCGCTAATTTCACCCCAATTCCACTTTTTTGAAATACCAACTTCTGTCCAGGAAGTCCTTGGTGTCCTTGTGTTTTACACTTCTCCCTCCCCCCCCCCCCGCCCCCCTTCCCATGCCTACTCCCCCCGGGCCCTCTCCCTTCCACACATCTCCCTGCTCTCGGATGTTGTGTTTGTGTGCCTCCCCTTCTCTCCCCATCTTGTCTTCCGCTCCCTCTTTTTGGGTATTTTGTTTGTCTGGTTGATTTGTTTGTGAAGTAAATGTTAGCTCTTTCACGAGCCTCGATTCAGCATACAAAAAAAAAAAAAAAACAAAAAAAAAAAACAGACAGACAGAGGTGAAAGCATAGCCTCCATCGACCTTCCGTGGCATAGGTAATTACATCCTCTTCTTCCTCAAGCTGATCACTGTGAACATTTAAACTTTGATGATAAATTAATTTGTCTATGGGGTCAGCTGTAGGCTTCACCAGGAACATTAATTATCTCAGAGTTGCAGATAATTCTGGAGGCACACTTTTCAACATTTTTGTCAAACATCATTGCAGTGCCTCTCAGTTCCCTTCACAAGCAGATTACCCTCACATCATCACTCATGAAATCACCAACATCTCTCCATCTCACATTACAAAGTCTCAAAATATTAAACTTCCCTTCTGCATTTATTTTGTGATGTTGTCAGGTTTCCTGTCCTGAACCATTTGATATTTGAGTCATAAAACTAGGTGAAATAGCAAAGGTGGATGGCTGCCTGTTGCCCTTCTCATGGTTTATACTCGAGTGTTTCTTTCTCCGAGGTAGTTGCCTTCACCATGGATAAGCCCTCCTTCCCAGAGCAGTGTGGTTTTAAAGTGTCAGAGGTTCTGCTTTCGCACCTCTATTATTATCCCCTATTGGACTTGGTCCAAAACGAGGGCTTCTGGATTGGATCTTGTCCATCTGTCCGTCTGTCTGTCTGTCTGTCCTTCATTCCGTGTGTGCGTGCATGCGTCCGCAACGATATATCAGCCATGTATGGACCGATTTTGTTCATAATTGGCATTAAGACAATACATGATGGCATACATAAGCACATCATTTTGTTTCGTGATGAGATCAAAGATGGCTGACTGGCGGCCATTTTAGTTGTAAAAACCCCGATGTTGAACATGTCCTCAACTATTTCTCGGACATGCATTTACTGATCTCGTTAAAACGTGCCATACATATAATGAATGATGGCTTACATATGCATGTCATTGTTTTTCGAGATCAGATACAAGATGGCCGATTGGCGATTGATAAATAGGTAGTAAAGATGCTGAAATCGATTTGGCATATCAAACAAGAAGTGAAAAGTTTAATATCTTAGCACAACCAAAAAAAAACAAACATGGTACTCATTTGGCAAAACTGAGAAAGAGGTAAATATTGCATTATGTTTTGATTAAAATGTCAATTCACTTGTTTATCTGGTAAGTAAGCAAATCATCAAATACAGGACATAATCAGTTGGTTAAATTCTTGGATATTCAGATGAAAAAATACTTTTTCGACGAGTCAATTCATTCAAAAATCAATGAGTAAAAGGTTCTTCAAGTGTTCCACAACTTGGTGCATCTCAAATTGGTCAATACTGTTTGTTCAATATAAGAAGGTGGTTCAAGTTCTTCCTGCACTTCCAATTATATAATGACTTTTCGTTCGAGGAAATAACTGAATTGTTTTTCCCTAGTAGTGGGAACTCTATCAGCATGTGTGTAGGAAGCTGCCATCTGATGCATTGCGGGTGGCCATATTGGAGGCGGCAAGCGGTGTATCGTGCTCTGTGGATGAGCGGTGCGAATGCGTTTTTCGTGAAGGAAAGTGCGAAGCTGGCTGAAATTCACAGAATACTTACGAGACAGTTTTTGGATGATAATCTCTCAAGAAGAAGTGTGTTTACATGGGCTAGAAAGTACAAAGATAGCAGAGACTTAGTCGATGATCTTCCACTTTTAACATGTTCTGGTGACGGCTATAACTCCTGCTAATATCCAGAGAATCGATCAACTTATCTTGAGTAATTGAACAACTTGTCATGATGTTGCAGAAGAAGTTGGAATCCGTATCAGGAGTGGAAAGTGAGTGGTCAAGTTTGGAGTAGAGCTAATACAGTGGCTCACATGACCCACAAATTTAAAGTGTACGACATCTGTCAGGAAAGTGTTGGCTGCAATGGTTTGGGATTGCCAAGGACTGATTCTTTCTTGGCAGAGGAAGAACAATAAATGTCTTGTATTACACAGGGACCTCCTACATAACGACATTCACAATGCAATTCACAGGTGGTGCCCATGAATGCTCCCCAGTGGTGTTGCATCTGTTACATAACAATACAGGACCTCATATGACAAATGTAACCAGTGCAGATGAGGTGAGAGGTTCTAAACCATTCACCTTATGCAGCCCAGATCTGTCAACATAAGACTTTCACCTCTTTGGGACACTATGGAAACACTTTGATGGCATCAAGTTTGGTAGTGATAAGAAAATGAAGGCCAATGTCCTAAAGTGGATACGCACCCAACCCAAAGACTTCTATGATACTTGTCGTTGTTACGGATCCGTCACTGCCACCATTGTTGTTATTATATACTTGTAGGATTTTTAGTTTCAGGTAATATTATTAAGATTTGTGTGTGACATGGAGATGACTTTAGTAAAAGGTAAAAATAAATGTTTGTGAAGGAGAAAGGAAGACGTGGCAAAGAGGCCGGAAGAGAAGAGAGGAGGAGCTTGGCAGAGGAGGAGACGGCCATGAGAGAGATACAGCCGTGAATCGCATTAAGGCTGTGAGCGGACTTTTTTGATAGTGGTCGCGAATGAGTTGAGGCTTCCCGTGAAAGGGATTGCCCGCGACATCGTCCTATATTGTGATTGCAATTAAACCTGCGTCTCAGGTTTTATTAGCATGCGTGAGTTATTGTTGGAGAAAAATCAAGCGCCTCCAATACAGGCTGATACGCCATTTTGTCCTCGAAGAGACTGTCTACTTGGTGCATCTTGTTTTGTCGTTGGGATTTCCATATCGACCTCATAGTGTTGATTGCCGTTGGTTCCCATATCGACCTCTCACCTAGTAACTCCTCGTCCTCTGTCGTGCCGATACCTGCCTGTTCTCTGCATGGCTTCACCCAGCGTGGGGATCCCTGCATGGAATTTGGGGAAGGTTACATTCCACTCACACTTGGCGTGTCGTGAGTTTATTGCTTTGAGAGCATTGGGGGAATGATGGTACCATCATATGTATTGTTTATTTGATGCAAGTGATATTTTGATTGTACTTTCTTTCATAGTGTTATTATTGAGTATGTGAGAGTTCTTAATACAATTACTTGTTTTGTTCTACAATTGCATTTGTGTGGCTTCACCATGGTTTATTAGAACACTCAAAATAACAAATCTTTCTGCCGTGTTCCCTCTCGAGACTGAGGGGCACCGTAACCGGAGTTTGGGGAGGTAACACATAAAAGTCATGCAGCAGTGTTTAAATGCAAGTACATTTTTGCTACATAAGAACATGTTGAGAAATCGTGAAAGTTTCAACATTTTCAGATTACTATTTATGTGAGTGCAAAGTTAAAGTACATGTAGTCCTTGAACCATCATTAGCATTAAATCTCCTTTCTGAGAAGCTCTGATATCAGGTTTGAACTCCAATTTCAGTTTTTATTGCATTAAGGCATAACGTGCACTCTTTTTCGTGTTCTCTTTTATTTATTTATTTCACCCGATTTCTACGCAGTGACCATCGTTCACTCACCTAGGGGATCTGACTTGCCATCTTTGTCAGGGATGGTGAACACACCCTTCACATCATGACCTTCAGCACGCAAACATTTGTACACTTCCAACCCAAACTGGCTCTGGCCAATCACCACAATCTTCATCTCTGCTTCACAATTTCTTCTTTGTCGTCAAATTTCTGAAAAAACAACAAAAAAAACAGGGCATTTAGCAATGCAGAGACTCGACATGGTATATAGATTGCAGTAGATCTGATAACTAGTGCAAACTGACTGATCGACTGACGAACTGACATATAACACCATTAGTCCATGACGATACCTTTTCATGCTCCCTCGGTAATGTGTGAGGCTAATAAGGGATCCACTAAATCCACGCATCCATATAAATCATGAAAAATATGTCAGTTATGGCTCTTATATAGAAAAAGTTAACCCATCTATGCATTATATTAATAAATTTGATTTTTAATAAAAAACATTTAAACGTTATTATTGATTTTAATTAATTAATATACATTTGACCGAGCAGCATAATTATCACACAAAGATAAGCCTTTATAAGGAGTAGAGATAAGAAAAGTGATACATATGGCCCTTGACAATACACAAACACAGACGCTTTGATCCAAAATGGCTGCCAGACCATGTGAGTGATGACATAACTTTATATTCTCTTAGACAATTGTTGTGTAGATCACGCTCAAGAAATTTCAAACTGATCAGACTAATCGTTGTCCCAGTCGAATTAAGACATCATAATTAAGGCACCAATGACGTCATCCTTAACACTTATTCCCCATGCAGAGTTCTTTATAATGAGGCACATTTAAATTTTTTCTTTGGAGAAATTTTGGAGATATAGAGGTGCAACGTTTTTCGATTTTTCCAAGATGGTGCCCCTACCACGTGACCTATGACGACATAATTATCACTAAAATTCTACAGGCAGAGGTGCTCCTATGGTAAAATTCCATGTCAATCAGACCAACGGTTGTCGAGAAAATGAATTTTAAAAATGCAGACACGCAAGCCACATGTACACCACATGTATGCAACCGAATGCCTAACCCTCTCCGGCCTAGCTCCCCATGCTCTGTCTGTGCTTTCCCCCCCCAAATATTCCTACAGGTCACACAAGATCTGCCAGCAACCCTCTTCTGGTGAAACTGCCAAAATCTAGACTCTCTGCTCACCTTCACTCTTTCCTCCCACCTCTGGAACAAACTCCCTCACTCTCTTCAATCCATCTCCTCCCTCCAGGTCTTCAAAACAGCTGTTCACCACCATCTCTTATCTTCCCCTATCCAAAACCTTGATCTTTTCTACCCCCGTATAAAACACCCCAGATCCGCCTCTTTCAATCTCCAACTTCTTTGCTGTAATTCCTAGTAGTGTTCATAAGCTTTATACCGTGTACTCCTCTCCCAGCCCTCTCCCTTCAACAAATCTACCGACGTCCCTGTTCTCTTCTGTTGTTGTGCTTGTGTGCTTCCCTCTCTCTCCCTCTTGTCTCCTGCTCCCTCCATTGTATGTTTTATGTGTCTGTGCATGTTTTCATGTTTAATGTGTTAGCTCTTACATGAGCCTCGATTCTGTATACAAAATAAATAATGAAAATTAAAATAAAAAAAACTGCTTTTCGCTTCGCAAGCGCAGGGTAAAAATCATATCTGCAATCTCATTGCATTTGATTGGCGACAGCTACTATTCAAAGTACGCAGGAGCAAATGGCAAATGCTGGCCCATTTACAAGCATTATTGTCACACAAATCGTATGATGTTAATCATTGGTTGACTGACATGGTGTAACTCAGAGCAAAACATTGTATCAATGAGAACCACAGCTGTTCTTTGCACCAAACTATGAAACATTGGCAGAACAACTCTAATTAGTGAAACAGTACTCCAATAACATTCAAAAGGAATTTGGCCTGGATAAGTGTGCCAAGTACATGTCATTCATATAAGGTAGATCAACAAAATCGGACAACATAGAATTGACACGAATAAAACAATAAAGGAGTTAGACAATGACACATCATACAAATAAATACCTTGGGGTAGAAGAGGGCCACCAAACATGTCACAAACAAATGCACAAAACAATTACCAAAGAATGCCTGCGTAGAACGAGGCTGATGCTGAAAACAGAACTTTCTCCAAGGAACAAAATCAAAGCCATAAACCATAAACAAAGTACAGCTGCAGAAAAATAAACTGGCCACAATCAAAAATCAATAAACTGGATATCAAAACAAGGAAACTCCTCACCATCCACAAAATGTTTCACAAAAATCAATGCATCCCGAGAATGTACCTGCCGAGACGAGAAGGAGGTAGCGGCCTGATGGAGCTCAACCAAGCGCATAGGATGACAGCTGTATGATTGGCCTAATACGTAAAAAGTTCAACAGACTACCAAATCCAATTTGTAAGCAAACAGAAATACAACAAACCAGAGAAGGTATCCCTAACCCACCTGGCAAAATATTTACAAAGACAGGTGCGAATGGAAGATGTCATACAATAAACTGAAACAACGAGTACAGCCGCAACAATAGCAAAAAATAAGAAAGAAAAATATAAAACAAAATATCAGCAGATATACACCGCCAACTGGGAAAACGATAGAGCAGGAAGGTATAAATATATAAAACTAGTACGACCAAGTACCAAGTTTGATTTGAGTGTATTACCTGTGCCAAGTTTGATTTAAATCCATTCAGCTGTTCTCAGGTTATCACATTTTTACCTGGAATGACCTATGACCTTTGACCACTTGACCCCAAATTTTAATCAGTTCAAGTTTACATCATTATACATACCTGCACCAAGTTTTAATTTAAATCCCTTCAGCTGTTCACAAGTTATCACACTTTTTACCTGACATGACTTCTGACCTTGGGAGCCCAAAATCTAATCAGTTAATCTTTACATCATTGTACATACCTCTACCAAGTTTGAATCAGATCATTTCAGCCGTTCTCAAGTTATACACCTATTACGGACTTTGACATTTAACCCGCAAATTATAATCAGTTAATCTTTACATCAATATACATACCTGTACCAAGTATGAATTGGAGTACTTCAGCTGTTCTCAAGTTATAGATGTATTTATGTACTTTGACCTTTGAGCTTTGCCCTCAAAATCTAATCAGTTAATCTTTATATCATTATACATACCTGTACCAAGTTTGAATTAGATCACTTCAGCCGTTCCCAAGTTATAGACATATTACAGACTTTAGCCTTTGACTTATTGACCCCAAAATCGAATCAATTCATCTTTACATTATTCTCCATAACTGTACCAAATTCGGTCAGAATCCCATCAATGGTTCACAAGTTATCGCGGAAACAGGATTTTTACCTAACATGCCCTGTGACCTTTGGCCTTTCACCTCGTGATCCCAAAATCGAATCAGTTCATCTTTACCTCATTATACATACCTGCACCAAGCTTGACTAGGATCCATTCAGCCGTTCTCAAGTTATCGCGGATACGAAAACCTATCACGGATGGATGGACAGACGGATGGACAACCTTAAAACATAATGCCTCTGGCAACTTCATCAACAGAGGCATAATAATAATAATAATAATAATAATAAAATAGAAAAAATAAAGAGTTGGACAGATTGGGAGTAGACAAAGAAGGCTCTTCGAAATGGCTAAAAACAGGTCAGCTCAACTGTGATGGATAACGAATCATTATACGAGTAAATGCCCAAGACCAAGGACACTGCACCAATGGCTTTAAGAAAATGGTGGGACTGAGTCAATGAGACAAGTGTGGTTCTGCAAGGTAGAAACAGAAAGTATGAGTCACCTCCTATCAGGATGTAAAAAAACAAAACAAAAAAAACCTCATGTTGGAGCAGCTGTACACCCAAAGGCATAACAAGGAATGTCGAGTAATCCGCTGCCACATCTGAAAAAGTCTCAATATCCCAGTTCCATAAAAGTCATGGAAACATGAACCAAAAGCAATCACTGAAAACAGGGACACAAGGACATGTATGACCTAATGATCCAATCAAGCGTGAACATAGAAGACAAAGCATTGCGACCAGATATAGCACTGAGGTACAAAAAAGAAGAGAAGGCATTGCTAATTGAGGCTGAGGTGTCAGTCCCCAGCAATTTTAGCCTAAACGCGCAAATCAAGAAAATGACCAAAAAACAAGTCCTCAAAAATGAAGTGAAAAGATCCTGGAAGATGAAGAGTGACACAATTGTACCAGTGATTATTGGATGTCATCGATGCCTTCATTTTAACGTCATAATTCGACAATTACGCAACGCTTAGACCGATCAATTTGAAACTTGTGGAGCGGGATCTACGCAACAATTATATTGGAGAATGTAAATGTATGACGTCATCGGTCACATGGTCTGGCAGCCATATTGGATCAAACAAAAAAACCCTTAAAAAAACAGAAGTGTTGGCTCACACCAAGTCAACTGAGCAGCGTAAGAATTCTATGTATGAATTCTACAGGACCATGTAGTTCTTCTGAGTGCTTTCTCGGTTGGTTCTCTTGTTTTCTATTCTATAGAGATGCAGTCTTTCCCCGACTGGTATCAACCTCATCTCTGCTATTTTGTTGGCCAACTCTTCTTCCAGTCATCATCATCGTCTTTTTCTTCTTCTCTACTTTGTTGTTCTCCCCAGTCTTCATGTTCTTTATCATCTACTGTTCTTGCTCTCATCCCTTCTGTCTCTGTTGGTGTCATATGATTTAGGTCAGCAGGTGAGACTTGTTCCTTCTCTCGTGGTAGGTAGGTCTGCATCATTTCTTTCTGTTGTGTGTGAGCAGCATTTCCGAGCCAGTTGGTTTTGTGCATTTGAACACGATGGTGGAAACCGTCACGTTTAGCACATCGATGTAGGTTGCTGGTCCTATGCTGTACTGAAAATGCCCTGAGGGCCACTACTGGTCTACGCTGTACTGAAAATGCCCTGAGGGCCATTACTGGTCCTATGCTGGACTGAAAATGCCCTGAGGGCCATTACTGGTCCTATGCTGTACTGAAAGTGCCCTGAGGGCCATTACTGGTCCTATGCTGTACTGAAAGTGCCCTGAGGGCCACTAAATGGTAGGCCCATGGCTGCATGGTTGGGGTATCAATTTGACATTTGGACAGGGTGCCAGCACCGCGGGATATTGCATGTCCACCAGCAATGAATCCTAGAAGATGAATCCCAACCAGGCTAACACAACAACGTTGGGCCAACGTCAGCACCGTCGTTGGGCCAACGTCAGCACCGTCGTTGCGACGTCAGCACCGTCGTTGGGCCAACGTCAGCACCGTCGTTGGGCCAACGTCAGCACCGTCGTTGGGCCAACGTCAGCACCGTCGTTGGGCCAACGTCAGCACCGTCGTTGGGCCAACGGAGTTGTGTTAGCTGTGAAGCCTATCATCCCATCTGATCCATGTGAGGAATCAGATCCAGATGAGATAACTGTAATTGCAACATCCTATCGGACCATATAGTATTTGACAAGTCTTACTACACTTTTTCTTCTTTGACGACAACAATTATTCCCACGTTATTGTGGGGTTGGTTGGTGGGGGGCGGTGGGGGGTGGGGGGTGGGGGGGGCGTGGGTGGGGAGAAGGGGAGGGGAGGAAGCTTGGCACAAGTCTTACACGAACTGGTTGGCCAAGCCTGCCATTCGGATAAGGTTATGGCAGAATTTGTTGATAGGATGGCAGAATAGATAAGATGATGGCAGGATTTGTTCCTGATGACAGCGATAACTCTCCTACTATTCATGAAGGAGACCGTGGGATCTCTCACGTCCATTAACGAATGTGAAACACCAGGATGGCAGTTTATACCTATGTCAGGATTCGAAGTCAGGCTAGATAGCTTGGAGGCGAGTGTGCGAACCTCCAAGTCACCGCACAGTATCTAGTGCCACATGTAAATCTGTATTGGGTACATTCAGACTTCACGCAAAGAAGGTGCTCGCACGCACCTTTGCACCTCTTCTAAGACTCCTCGCAGGACACGTCACACAAACTTCATTTTGGGGGGAAATAAATCGATTGCACGAAACACAATTCCGTTTGGGAAGTCGAGCGACCTTCGGATTGCTAAACCCGGATTAAAACGGTGGATCTCAACACGATACTGGAGACGGTTAAAAATAAACATCTTCATATTAAATGGGGGTTAAAGGAGGGCAAAAAGCTTCTTTCGTGTGACGTAACATTTTAGTCTTCGTTCCTCATTCCCCCACCCGCAGCGAGCAATCTGACACCAGGAGGCTACAAAAAGAAAAATAACTTGGCTGGAAAACTACAAACACAAAAAAAATTAAAGTTTATAAAAGTTAAACTTTTAAAAGTTAACAAGAAAGTTTCGCACGGGCACAAGTCGTGTGCAGACGGGCTTAGGAGAGGTAGCACCAAATCCCGTTGTAGGTCAACACCGTTACTGGACCCCAACTCACCAGCTGTACCAGGAGCAACACACCCAGGAAAAGCAGTCGATCAAACAGCGGAAAACGAGATCGCTTCA
The DNA here is from genome assembly GCF_964187855.1 of Myxine glutinosa. Classification (NCBI taxonomy): domain Eukaryota; kingdom Metazoa; phylum Chordata; class Myxini; order Myxiniformes; family Myxinidae; genus Myxine; species Myxine glutinosa. Next base: position 73,678,333 of record NC_136264.1, on the reverse strand, counting down.
GCTTTTGTGGAATTGAAATGGACCCATAGGGGGAGAGTTCGAGCTTCAGTCCCGACCTGGTAGGACGAGGCGAGGGGAGGAACCCGAGCCTGGAGTGTTTACCACTGCTGATCCTTTTTTCATTCCCTTCCGCAGGATCGTAAATGAAAGTTCACGGCGGTCAGGGCTTCGCAAAACAAATGGGTTACGTCGATGTAATGGGGCGTGGCCTCGTGGGGAGCTCATCATCAATATCCCACGTGACGGGGCGTGGCCTTGCGTCAATTCAAACGTGAACTTGGAAAAGTGACAGCTCCATTAAAAAAATCTCCAACACATAAACCAATCACATTGATGGGAAGTAACCATAAAATAGATCATTACTCGCAAAATCGAAGATGTTTCAAGTATATTGTTTGGTCTTGTGCGTTATTCTGTCTGTGTCTGTCTGTCCGTTTGTCCGTCAATCGCCTACAGGTCACAATAATTTTAAACCGATCTTCACGAACCTTCACCAGATGGTAGACTTGGTCATAAGGAAGTAGCCTATTGAGTTTGAGGTCAAAGGTCATCTTAAGGTCAATGAAATGTTAAAACATAAATATAAAAAAAATGTAAAAAATAAAAAAATGTAAAAAATTAAAAATTAAATGTTGAAAAATAAAAAAAACATTTTTCAACATTCTTCCTTTTGTTTTGCACCTTGTGATCTCTCCTGTTGTCGTCTCCCCTTTAGATCTCTCCTTTCGTCCTTTATATCCAAAGTCGAGGCTCATGGAAGAGCTAGAGCATGAGAATCACAAAGAGTAAATCAGCAACGACTAATGATGGCAAGGCGAAGAGGTACTCAAACTAGGCTCTTTCAGATCCTGAGATCACAAATGCTCCATCATCAATTTTGAATGCCAGCTTTGCAGATTAATAATCTCAAAAAGTATTCATCAAGACATAAACACCCAGCATAACCTTCATACTAATACTTCATACTTCATTTACAGTCAGGTCAGTCTCTTGACTGCCACTGCTAACATGTAACCCAGTGCCACCTGCCGCATGGTCGGAAAATTGGCAACTAAACCGACAACCCTCACGGGCTTGCCAGTGGAGAGGGTGACAGACAGTGACACCCTGCAGGACTAAAAACAATACCTGTTAAAGGGGGGATGAGCTCCCTTCGGGAGCCAATGGCCATCCAGTAAGGACATTGTTTCTCCCAAAAAACCACCCATCCGGTTGGACCGGGTTTTTTTTCGGTAAAACCGGTTTTTAGGTTTTTTTTAGGCTTTAAGGGTCTTCGGGGTCTCAAAGGGTCTTAAAGGGTGTTAGGAGACTTCAGGGATCTTAGGGATCATTATAATATAAGGGCCATAGGGATCTTTGTGATCTTCGGGTCCTAAAGGATCTTTGGGTCTGAAGGGTCTTAAGGGTCGTTGGGGTCTCAAAGCATCTTTGGGACCTTAGGGCTCTTGATGGTCTTAAGGGTATTTGGGGTCTTATGGGTCTTCGGGTTCCTACAAGTTATAAGGGTCTTGGGGGTCTTCAAAGGTCTAAGGGGTCGCAGCAGTCCAAAGGGTCGAAAGGTGGTACATTCCAATAGTACGTAATTAATAGACGGATGTGTGGTGAGTGTGCCACTGATGTTCAAGCATTACGTAAATAATCTATCTAAATATCTATAAAGCTCAGTTGACTTTTTGCTCCACCAAATAACAGTGAAACGGAGTTGAGTAAAGGGGTGAAAATTCTACAGATGCTGTGATAAATAACTAACTCTGTCGGTTTGAATGTTTGAAAGAGAATAGACGTCTGGATCAATTTTTGAATTAAATATAAATCCCGATTTATATATATATTTCTCTAGAATGCAAGCAATGTCTGTGTGTCTGTGTGTCTGTCTGTGTGTATGTCTGTGACCGCTGTTTCTCGACAACCACTGCTCCGATCTCAGTGAAACTTGCCAGGTATATTGCTGGGGACCTGACGATGTGCCTTTTCAAGGTTTGCTATTAATCGGACAAGTGGTTACCAAGTTATGGCCATTTATTTAGCAAACACATACGTTTTGTACGTGAACGAAGGAACGGCGAAGGACGAGAGCGAAGACCGAAGGAACGATGAAAGTTTTAATACTTACTGTCCATATACTTAGTCTATATTATAGCCGGCGAAGCCGGTGTTGTCAATAAACGCGTACGTATTATGTCGAAAACCAGATTATGCTTTGGCTTGAGAATTCCGAAGCTCAATGGAGGCCGCCATCTTGCGGATGCGGAAGTATGCATAACAAATTGGAAAACGTTCAATAGGAGTTTCTTTCACCCGTCTTTGTTTGATTCACAATCTAATGCACCTCCAATTTATTATTAAAATACGTTAAGACCAACCTCGGCCCGCACGGGCCTGGTTATCTTCAGCGAAAATCGTCACCAAACACCGGAACCAATGAGATTCGAGCATTTGAAAATATTTTTTTAAAGCTTATTACGCGTTTCGGACGCTGAAAACGACGTCAAATATTCTAAAATTGACGAAGAATTATTTTTTAGAAATCTCGCGGCCGTAGGGGATAGTTTTTCACGGCCAGAATTACGGTATAAGCGGTTTACATAAAGAAAGAAAGCTCGGTTTGATTAACGACAGTCACACATTGCCGTTGAAACGGCGCTATCGGCTGATCTGTCGGCACTGATCTTACTACAAGCTAACTTCTTCTGGTGGAGGAAGCTGCCATGCCCGGAGAGAACCAGCCCTGACAGCGACTGAAGTTAGAAGACTACAGACATACTGTGAAAACGTATGTTAAGCCCAGTTAAAATTTCTTAAAATAGGCCCGAAGCTAGCACATCTATAGTTATTTCCTTAAGCTTCTTGTGACATTTATTGTATGTAGGTATTGGGGAGGACTGTCTGCTCTTCTCTTTTACCAAGTCTTACCAGGTAAGGTACCTACACCGACCTACTATCAACTACCTAAGCTACTGATGCCATCGTGATGGGTAAAATAGTGGCAAGAGGCTTTGGCTTCGCCGGCTCATTGCGGCTTTGCAGTCGGGTACTAGTAGATTGATTGTAGTTAAACACAATGCCCCAATCCATTCGTCGTCTACGACAACAAAGGAACAAAACTGCGCATATGGTCAGGTTTACTATGTTTTTTCGTTCAAAATCATGGTCGATTAGCAAACATATACATTTTTGGAAACGTTATTACATGGAAAATCTGAAAATCAATGTTTACATTTGCCAATTCCGACCAATTCGATTCGACCAATTCGACCAATTGACCAATTCCATTCGACCAATTCGACCATTCGACCAATCGCTTCGATCGACCATTCGACCAATTCGATTTGCCAATCAATTTGACCGACCTTTGCTTGTGTGGAACGGACTGTGAAAACGATGCGGACTATATTGTCGGATACGACACACAGGACAGTGATGACGAACTCTAAATGGCATATTCTGTAATCGTGTATGTTTGATGCCATTGACTGCCTGTGTATATTTTGTCATTGACTGCCTGTGTAGATGCGAAGTTATACTGACTGCATGTGTATATATGATTTTGCTGACTGCCTGTGTATGTTTGGTGATATGAATTATTGTGACACATTTTGATGTTATTAACTGCCTGTACAAAATGATAACATGTATTCGATTATGCAACTTATCGCGAATATAAAGACAGTATTTTGCAATTCAAAACCTTTGATTCGTGTCTTACCATTCCCCATAGCACTAATTTGATACTTTCATTGGATTTCTTGTCCCTGAAAATATAGGTTTAGTATATTTTAAAAAGTTTTTAGGGTAATTAGAGGCAGAAATAGAACAAAATATGTATTTTACAGTGGCCATTTTGAAAATCCAAAATGGCCGCCATACAGGTATCTCTCCAAATGTGAACATTGATTTTTAGTTTCCTTATGCTATAACCTTTCCAAAAATGTATAGGTTTGCTAATCTACCATGATTTTGAACGAAATATAATTTATTGACATAGTGAACCTGACTAATCGTGCACGCGCAATGGAATCTGACGAAGCACGAGCTGCTCGCCTGACACGCGACGCTACGCGCGTGACGAGGCGTCGTGCAGCTGAAACGGATGAAGAACGAGCTGCTCGCTCTTAGTGCTTTTCCTTGCGATGAAATTGCAAAATGGCAAAATATGTTGGCGCTAATTGAAGAATTGGCCATTAAAACTAATTTGCGATTACTCGTAACTGCGATATGCGAACTTCCGGACAGTGAGGCCTTATTTTTGGTACGTACGTCAACGTACGTATGTCCACGTACTTACCTCCACGCACGTACGGGCACGCACTAGTATATATAAACGCGAGTTGTCTGTGTGTCCGCGTTTTATTCAGAGATGGCTGAACGGATCTTCGTCAACCTTTCAGAGGTTCATCAGTGCGTGCATGGGGGTGTTCTCGGCAGGACAAAAAAAAAAATTGAAAAAAAGATCGTTTTTTGGAGTTAAAAAAAAAAATCGTTCGATTGTGCCGAAGCCTTTTAAAATTAATGACAGTTATATACAAGTACACATTCGCATAAATAAATACAAAACAATCACCAGACATTTGAATACAAATAAATCAAACTATTCCGGAAGTGTACGAATTTGATAGTACAGCTTCTTCTTCTTCCTGATCGGCATCACACTTAACTCAGAAACGTGAGCCACATTCACCCATCATACATGAACCCCCTTCCTCTCCTGTCTCCCCCACCTCCTCTCCCCTTCCCCCTTCTCCCCCCTGCCCCCCTTTCCTCCCCCTGCCCCCCTTTCCTCCCCCCCTGCCCCCTGCCCCCTCTCCTCCCCTGCCTCCTCTCCCCCTGCCTCCTCTCCCCCCTGCCCCCCTCTCCCCCCTGCCCCCTCTCCTCCCCCCTGCCCCCTCTCCCCCCTGCCCCCTCCTCCCCCTGCCCCCCTCTCCTCCCCCCTTCCCCCCTCTCCTCCCCCCTTCCCCCCTTCTCCCCTCTCCTCCCCCTTCTCCCCCTGCCCCCCTCTCCTCCCCCCTGCCCCCTCTCCTCCCCTCGCCCCCTCTCCTCCCCCTCTCCCCCTGCCCCCCTCTCCTCCCCCCTGCACCCTCTCCTCCCCCCTGCACCCTCTCCTCCCCCCCTGCACCCTCTCCTCCCCCTGCCCCCCTCTCCTCCCCCCTGCACCCCTCTCCTCCCCCCTGCACCCCTATCCTCCCCCCTGCCCCCCTCTCCTCCCCCCTGCACCCTCTCCTCCCCCCTGCCCCCCTCTCCTCCCCCTGCCCCCCCTCTCCTCCCCCCTGCACCCCTATCCTCCCCCTGCCCCCTCTCCTCCCCCTGCCCCCCTCTCCTCCCCCTGCCCCCCTCTCCTCCCCATGCCCCCCTCTCCTCCCCCCTTCGCCCCCTGCCCCCTTCTCCCCACTGCCCCCCTCTCCTCCCCCTTCTCCCCCCTGCCCCCCTTCTCCCCACTGCCCCCCTCTCCTCCCCCTTCTCCCCCCTGCCCCCCTTCTCCCCATTGCCCCCCTCTCCTCCCCCTTCTCCCCCTGCCCCCCTTCTCCCCATTGCCCCCTATCCTCCCCCCTGCCCCCCTCTCCTCCCCCCTGCACCCTCTCCTCCCCCCTGCCCCCCTCTCCTCCCCCTGCCCCCCTCTCCTCCCTCCTGCACCCCTATCCTCCCCCCTGCCCCCTCTCCTCCCCCTGCCCCCCTCTCCTCCCCCTGCCCCCCTCTCCTCCCCATGCCCCCCTCTCCTCCCCATGCCCCCTCTCCTCCCCCCTTCGCCCCCTGCCCCCCTTCTCCCCCCTGCACCCTCTCCTCCCCCCTGCCCCCTCTCCTCCCCCTGCCCCCCTCTCCTCCCCCCTGCACCCCTATCCTCCCCCCTGCCCCCTCTCCTCCCCCTGCCCCCCTCTCCTCCCCTGCCCCCCTCTCCTCCCCATGCCCCCCTCTCCTCCCCATGCCCCCCTCTCCTCCCCATGCCCCCTCTCCTCCCCCCTTCGCCCCCTGCCCCCCTTCTCCCCACTGCCCCCCTCTCCTCCCCCTTCTCCCCCCTGCCCCCCTTCTCCCCACTGCCCCCCTCTCCTCCCTTCTGCCCCCTCCTCCTCCCCCTTCTCCCCCCCTGCCCCCCTCTCCTCCCTTCTGCCCCCTCCCCAATCCCCTTCCCTTCCCCCCCCAGGGGTCGTGTCCTTGATCTTGGGCATTTATTAGAATTAATTAATCATTAATTAATGATTCGTTCGCTTATGACTGGCGAAGAGGGTGGAAGGCGTGGCCTGCAGGATGGGCGGAGCTTATGACACCAAAATCGCGTCACAAATTTTGAAGAGTGCCCGTTTTATTATTGCCATGGCAACAATTTGTGTATCAACATTCAGACTCGGTTCTGTGTGTGTGTATGTTCAGTTCAATTGAAGCTGTTGTCGTGGTCGGTGGTGCTACACGGAGCGCGATCTTTATTTCTTCATTCGACGTGGATTTTGAGAATTTTGACTTCCTTTGGCGAATGTGAGTTTCAATTTCTCTGAAACAAAGCAAATCAAATCGACCAAATGTATTTCTAACAAGCGCTGAGCATTGATTAGAGCCAAACTTGTGGTTTTTGTGATTCGGCTGAAGAATCGATTTCACGAATTGTTTATTTATTTGTTTATCAGTCTCGCTCCAAACGGGATGCGAGAATATTGCAGTGTGTGTGTGTGTGTGTGTGTGTGTTCATTCGTGTGTGTGTGTGTGTGTGTGTGTGTGTGTGTTCATTCATGTGTGTGTGTGTGTGTGTGTGTGTGCGCGCATTCGTGTGTGTGTGTGTGTGTTCATTCGTGTGTGTGTGTGTGTGTGTTCATTCGTGTGTGTGTGTGTGTGTGTGTGTGTTCATTCGTGTGTGTGTGTGTGTGTGTGTTCATTCGTGTGTGTGTGTTCATTCGTGTGTGTGTGTGTGTGTGCATTCGTGTGTGTGTGTGTGTTCATTCGTGTGTGTGTGTGTGTGTGTGTGTGTGCATTCGTGTGTGTGTGTGTGTGTTCATTCGTGTGTGTGTGTGTGTGTGTTCATTCGTGTGTGTGTGTGTGTGTGTGTGTGCGCATTCGTGTGTGTGTGTGTGTGTGTTCATTCGTGTGTGTGTGTGTGTGTGTGTGTGTGTGTGTACATTCGTGTGTGTGTGTGTTCATTAGTGTGTGTGTGTGTGTGTGTGTGTGTGTGTGTGTGTGTGTGCATTCGTGTGTGTGTGTGTGTTCATTCGTGTGTGTGTGTGTGTGTGCATTCGTGTGTGTGTGTGTGTGTGTTCATTCGTGTGTGTGTGTGTGTTCATTCGTGTGTGTGTGTGTGTGTGTGTGTTCATTCGTGTGTGTGTGTGTGTGTGTTCATTCGTGTGTGTGTGTGTGTGTGTGTGTGTGTGTGTGTGTGTGTGTGTGTGTGTGTGTGTGTGTGTGTGTGTGTGTGTGTGTGTGTGTGTGTGTGTGTGTGTGTGTGTGCATTCGTGCGTGTGTGTGTGTGTGTTATCTCTTATGCAGGGTTCAGAGGGTGGAATAGAACCTCCCAGGACCCAAAGTATCCACCTCCTCTTCAGTAAGGCATCACGGTTCATGGACCAAACTGTTCAACTTTTTCAGAGTTTTGTTCCAAGTTCTCTTTCCAGGATCGTCACCGAACCCCGGATTGCATCCAGTTGTAGTTCATTTGTGGTAATATTCCCGGGGATGGTTTTTTTTAAATCTTTTTTTTTTTTTTTTTGTTGTATACAGAGTCGAGGCTCGTGAAAGAGCTAACATTTATCAAACAAACAAATCAAACAAACAAGTAAACAAAGTATGTAAAAATGGGAGCGGTCGACAAGATGGGGAGAGAAGGGGAGGAAGCACACAAACACAACATTTGAGGGTAGGGACATCGGCAGATGTGTGGGAGGCAGAGGGCCTGGGGGGAGGCAGGATAGGTATAAAACGCAAGGACACCAAGGACTTCCAGGAAAGAAGACAAAAGTCACCTCAAAAAAGTGGATTTGGGGTGAAATTAGCGGGGGTAGAAAAGATCAAGGTTTTGGATTGGGGAAGATAAGAGATGGTGGTGAACAGCCGTTTTAAAGACCTGGTCTCAACACCTTTCTTCTTCAATTCCTCAACACCTTTCTCCTTCAATTCCTCAACACCTTTGTCCTTCAATTCCTCAACACCTTTCTTCTTCAAGTCCTCAACCTGCTCCCAGCCCCAAGTATTTGAACCCCTTCCGCAACCCAAGTCCTGAAACTCCCTCTCCTAGCTCTCTGCCCCTCACCACAACTCTCTGTCCTTGCCCCCCCATTCTTCCTCAAGCCCTGCAACCCCCTTTCCCCCAAAACCTCAACTCCCTTTCCCAACTCGTTCCCTTCTGCCCCCCACTCCAAAGTCCAACTCTTTGTGCTGCAATTCCCCTTTCTTCTTGAAGTGCTCAACTTGGAGTTGATGCGGTTGTTTCATATGTAGCCTGTGGCTGCTGGTTGCATCAATTTGTGGAAGCATGGTTATTTGTCCATCTGAGGGATGTCACTCACATTGATGAATCACCCAGTCGGCGAAACACCTGGATGACAATTTATAGCTGGGTCTAGATTGGAACCCTGGCTCGACAGGTTGGAGGTGAGTTGCATACCTGGAGGAGTCTAGTCCATTCGACCAGGCCAGAATAGAGAAAGTGTGAAAAAAACAAAATTGAAAGTAATCGTGGCTTTAATCACTTTTTTTTTAGGAAGACATGGAGGAAAAACAAAACAAGACGAAGATGACGAAGAAGAAGAAGAAGAAGACAAAAGGCAAAGGAGAAAAACCTTCAGTGTGGAAAAGAGTTAAAAACTTTTTCCACAAACTGAAGGCAAAGAAAGTGCCGAATCAGACCTGCAAAGGGTTAAACAATCGCGCATTGTGAGTAAATTGCTGCTTACCGTACTCGTATGCTAATAATGCACATGCAATATGCTAATAGGTATGTCTTCAGACAACATGCTAAAACACTCGGAAGAAATTACCAGCCGATGAATTTACACCATCAGTGTCCTCAGGCATGTAACCCTTATTCACACGTGTCCTCAGGCATGTACCCCTTATTCACACGTGTCCTCAGGCATGTACCCCTTATTCACACGTGTCCTCAGGCATGTACCCCTTATTCACACGTGTCCTCAGGCATGTACCCCTTATTCACACGTGTCCTCAGGCATGTAACCCTTATTCACACGTGTCCTCAGGCATGTACCCCTTATTCACACGTGTCCTCAGGCATGTAACCCTTATTCACACGTGTCCTCAGGCATGTAACCCTTATTTACACGTGTCCTCAGGCATGTACCCCTTATTCACACGTGCTTCTTGGACATAAACATGATTATTATGCAAAAATTGCACTCTTTTGGACTGCTTTTTGTTAGGACTAATTGTCATGTCACACCTAAACAGTAAGTCCCATTTGGACGTGTGTGGTATCAAAATGTGCGCAAGACCCTAGAGAAAAATGTCATCAGAGGAGAATTCGAAATCCCCCAGTGGTTGCGAAAAAATTGGTCTGCGATGGTCTAGTCAAGAAGTGAGCATGCTGCTCGGGTTTGTTCATTTTTCACCCTTCATCACCCAAACGCAAAAATATATCTTCATGTCCCCTGTTCCCCCCCCCCTCCCCCACACAAAAAATTATGTATAACCCCTGCCCCCCCCCCCACCCCACTCACATTCCAGTGGAATTAGATGTCGGTACTGATGGATTTATTCAATGTGGTGTTCATAGAGCACAGATGTGATGCGCCCAATGGCTCCTCCTGTATCCGAGCTCCTTGCAATATCTGGGCTCATATCACGTGTTATTGTTAACAGGTTTGAGCAGAACCAATTGTTGCAGACGTTAAATGAACAGTTGGAGCAGCAGAAGCAATTGTTGCAGACGGAAAAGGAACAGTTGCAGCAGGAGAAGCAATTGTTGCAGACGGAAAAAGAACAGTTGGAGATTCAGGTGAGAAATTCCTCCTGTGCATTTTCTTGTTGTTACCAATCTTGAATTGTCCTCTTTGAATAAACACCACAGTTCCCGTGAGTACGTACATCCTTTCTTATTACATGTTGTTGATATTCATTCTCGCCACACATCAACTTTAAACTAAAATTCCCCTATTCCCTCCGCCGGATTCAGACGGTAGACGGAGGTTATGTTTCATTCCTGTCTATCTGTAGAAGTCTGTCTCTGAGCAGGATGTTTCAATAAGTTGTGGACGATTCGGACGAGACTTGATGGACATGTTGGTTCTGTGACAAGGACGAAACTATTCGATTTTGGTGAAGATCCAGATCCGGTATGAGAGTTTTTATTATTTTTTAAGTGATTCTTCACCATTGAGAGATGGGGCCAAAAACGATATAATAGCACGATATTTCAAAAAGTTGTGGACTGGTGGTTGCGTTGGTTTGGTGACGAGCATTTTTTTTGGTTCAGGTCCGGATCCAGATCTGGCCCATCAGTGGGATACATTATGTAAACCGTTCACCTGGCGGAGGTATGCGCTCTACCGAGTGCCATACTCTAGTATTGGTATTTGTTTCGACCTGCAAGTACAGTTTTCTCGTGTAGAATCGGAATAAAAATGCCATATTGGTGAAGCATTCACATCAGGCATACTTTACTTGTGTAAACTATACAATACTTGTATATGTTGTGTAAATATTGTGTGTAAATATTGTGTTTAATATTGTATATATTGTGTAAAGTATAGTGTACTATCTATATTATAATAGCCGTAGATGATTCTGTCTGTCTGTCTGTCTATCTGTTGGGTGTCTGTCCGGGGTGTGGCTTACTCGGTTTGCAGAGTAGCTCCACCCATAGCTCCACCCATTCTGGGAGTGGCTATAAACAAATATCCACCATTTTATTAACTCGCATAGCTTTGAGTCCTGTTTTGTAGGCCCGTGGTGTCTTGCTCTCCCCCAGTTTTATTTCAAATCAAATCCGATAAATCATTTCATTTTTCGCAGTCGCTAACATAGTTTTAGACTCGGTTGAAAAAAAACGGGAAGAAAATCCGATGAAAGTTGCCGTTTATAGAACGAAATGAATTCTCAAAGGCCTGTAACTTCAAGGCCATTGAGTCTCTCTCACGCCTTTATCTCCAATCTAACTCACCATATGATTTCATTTTTATCGATGGTTTTACTTTTAGACTCGGTGTCAGCAATAATTGAGAACAATCCACACACGCGGGAAAATGCAGAGATATATTTTTTAAAATCGCGTCATGGTGTATCATACACCGCCCAACATGACACCGACGGCAACGTGTCTATATATCTTTAAAATTCGCTTTTGCTTTTCCGTTATGATATATTACTATTTCGTTTAATGATAGTCGTCACAAAAACGTCAACAATGATGCCGACATATATTTCTTCGTTTTTATTTCATTCAACATATTAGCCGGAAGTAAAATATGTTTCAGGAAATTACCGAGAGATATTTCTTCGTTTTTTTTATTAGTTATGTGCGCATACACTTTAAATAGGTTTATTTGAAATCTTTAATTTTCCACAAACATTCCACACACGCGGGAAAATGCAGAGATATATTTTTTAAAATCGCGTCATGGTGTATCATACACCGCCCAACATGACACCGACGGCAATGTGTCGATATCTATTTTAAATTCGATATATCATTTCATTTTTCACAGTCGCTAACATAGTTTTAGACTCGGTTGAAAAAAAACGAGAAGAAAATCCGATGAAAGTTGCCGTTTATAGAACGAAATGAATTCTCAAATGCCTGTAACTTCAAGGCCATTGAGTCTCTCTCACGCCTTTATCTCCAATCTAACTCACCATATGATTTCATTTTTATCGATGGTTTTGGACTCGGTGTCAGCAATAATTGAGAACATTCCACACACGCGGGAAAATGCAGAGATATATTTTTAAAAATCGCGTCATGGTGTATCATACACCGCCCAACATGACACCGACGGCAACGTGTCGATACATATTAAAAATTCGATATATAATTTCATTTTTCACAGTCGCTAACATAGTTTTCGACTCGGTTGAAAAAAAACGGGAAGGAAATCCAATGAAAGTTGCCGTTTATAGAACGAAATGAATTCTCAAACGCCTGTAACTTCAACTTCAAGGCCATTGAGTCTCTCTCACGCCTTTATCTCCAATCTAACTCACCATATGATTTCATTTTTATCGATGGTTTTGGACTCGGTGTCAGCAATAATTGAGAACATTCCACACACGCGGGAAAATGCAGAGATATATTTTTAAAAATCGCGTCATGGTGTATCATACACCGCCCAACATGACACCGACGGCAACGTGTCGATATATATTAAAAATTCGCTTTTGCTTTTCCGTTAAGATATATTACTTTTTCGTTTGATGACAGTCGTCACAAAAACGTCAACAATGATGCCGACATATATTTCTTCGTTTTTATTTAATTCAACATTATTAGCCGGAAGTAAAATATGTTTCAGGAAATTACCGAGAGATATTTCTTCGTTTTTTTAAATTAGTTATGTGCGAATACACTTTAAATAGGTTTATTTGAAATCTTTAATTTTCCACAATATAATTTACTTGCCATTTATCATTTGATGATTACGAGACAAATTCCTCTTGAGGATCGTGACAATTCATGCGCTGCGTGGAAACTTCTATTTCCAAAATGAATGAGACGATCGATGAAGAACGCAGACTTGAACAGGATGCAGCAAGAAAACGAATGAGACGGGCGAACGAGTCCATCGACGAACGGCAATGCAAACTTGCGGGGTCACCCGTGGGAATCCCAAGGGCATGGATGTGTGTGACATTTCGACATATTGAGTTAGATGCTGCACATTCATTTTTACAAAATGGTTACTGGCAAGTCATCAGATCCAGAAATGGTGTAAAAACCACCGTTTAGAGGCCATTTTTCCCCGCAAAGCGGGGGTTGGCCTTTTCGGGGACCGTGGTAGTTGTTGTTTTTTTGTCCCCTTTTTGAAGCAATGTTTTACGGCCGGATGCCCTTCCTGACGCCAACCCTTTTTGCCGCCTTCAACGACAAACAGGGAATTACCAGTGAACTGGTACTCAATTAGCCGACCTCGGAAGGATGACAGGCTGAGTCAACCCCCCTGGCATTAATTCGGCGATCGACCGAGATTCGAACCCAGGATCCTAAGCCGGCACCCTAGCCGCTAGCCCAACACCAGAAATGGTGTCATGAACACAATTTATTTACGCACAAGCACAAAAGCAAGACGGGCCGATTTCCGATTCCGACGGGCCGACGGGCGAGACGGGCCGATTTCCGATTCCGACGGGCCGATTTGGAGCAAGAAAAAGAACGAGACGGGAGAAAAAGGAGAGAAACGAGACGGGGAAAGCCGATTGGAGAGGCGAGTGAGGCGCGATTGGAGAGGAGTGTGAGGCGCGATTGGAGAGGAGTGTGAGGCACGATTGGAGAGGAGTGTGAGGCGTGATTGGAGAGGAGTGTGAGGCACGATTGGAGAGGAGTGATTGGAGGGGAGTGTGAGGCACGATTGGAGAGGAGTGTGAGGCGCGATTGGAGAGGAGTGTGAGGCGCGATTGGAGAGGCGTGTGAAGGATTGGAGAGGAGAGGAGTGTGAGGGATTGGAGAGGTGAGGGATTGGAAAGGAGAGGGATGTGAGGGTTTGGAGAGGAGAGGAGTGCTAGGTGGAGAGAGGAGAGTGTCAGGTGGAGACAGGAGAGTGTCAGGTGGAGACAGGAGAGTGTCAGGTGGAGACAGGAGAGTGTCAGGTGGAGAGGAGTGAGGGGTCACATATTATGTGAAATAACTAAATTCACACCATTTCTGGATCTGATGACTTGCCAGTAACCATTTTGTAAAAATGAATGTGCAGCATATAACTCAATATGTCGAAATGTCACACACATCCATGCCCGTGGGATTCCCACGGGTGACCCCGCTAGTCTATATTATAATAGCCGTAGATGATTCTGTCTGTCTGTCTGTCTATCTGTTGGGTGTCTGTCCGGGGTGTGGCTTACTCGGTTTGCAGAGTAGCTCCACCCATAGCTCCACCCATTCTGGGAGTGGCTATAAACAAATATCCACCATTTTATTAACTCGCATAGCTTTGAGTCCTGTTTTGTAGGCCCGTGGTGTCTTGCTCTCCCCCAGTTTTATTTCAAATCAAATTCGATAAATCATTTCATTTTTCACAGTCGCTAACATAGTTTTAGACTCGGTTGAAAAAAAACGGGAAGAAAATCCGATGAAAGTTGCCGTTTATAGAACGAAATGAATTCTCAAAGGCCTGTAACTTCAAGGCCATTGAGTCTCTCTCACGCCTTTATCTCCAATCTAACTCACCATATGATTTCATTTTCACTCACCATTTTTACTTTTAGACTCGGTGTCAGCAATAATTGAGAACAATCCACACACGCGGGAAAATGCAGAGATATATTTTTTAAAATCGCGTCATGGTGTATCATACACCGCCCAACATGACACCGCCGGCAATGTGTCGATATATATTAAAAATTCGCTTTTGCTTTTCCGTTATGATATATTACTATTTCGTTTGATGATGGTCGTCACAAAAACGTCAACAATGATGCCGACATATATTTCTTCGTTTTTATTTCATTCAACATATTAGCCGGAAGTAAAATATGTTTCAGGAAATTACCGAGAGATATTTCTTCGTTTTTTTTATTAGTTATGTGCGCATACACTTTAAATAGGTTTATTTGAAATCTTTAATTTTCCACAAACATTCCACACACGCGGGAAAATGCAGAGATATATTTTTAAAAATCGCGTCATGGTGTATCATACACCGCCCAACATGACACCGCCGGCAATGTGTCGATATATATTAAAAATTCGCTTTTGCTTTTCCGTTAAGATATATTACTTTTTCGTTTGATGACAGTCGTCACAAAAACGTCAACAATGATGCCGACATATATTTCTTCGTTTTTATTTCATTCAACATATTAGCCGGAAGTAAAATATGTTTCAGGAAATTACCGAGAGATATTTCTTCGTTTTTTAAAATTAGTTATGTGCGAATACACTTTAAATAGGTTTATTTGAAATCTTTAATTTTCCACAATATAATTTACTTGCCATTTATCATTTGATGATTACGAGACAAATTCCTCTTGAGGATCGTGACAATTCATGCGTTGCGTGGAAACTTCCATTTCCAAAATGAATGAGACGATCGATGAAGAACGACTCGGTGTCACCAACGCGGGAAAATGCAGAGATATATTTTTTAAAATACACCATATCACCGCACAACACCGCCCAACAGCCAACAAGTATCATACACCGCCCAACAGCCAACGAGGATCATACACCGCCCAACATGACATAGACAGCAACATGTCGACATTATCGCTTTTTCTTTAAACCGAGTGAACCGAGCCGAACCGAATACACCGCGTGAATTCACCGAGCGAATTTCAGCCAATTCCACCTATTTCTTCGTTTTTATTTTATTCGTTACCAGCAGAAGTACCCAGCGTTGCCGGGCGGGGGAGGGGGGAAGGGCACGTACACTTTAAACATGTATATACATGTGGGATGTGGGATGTGGGATATATACATGTGGGACATGTGTACGTGTGTGTGTGTGTGTGTGTGTGTGTGTGCGCGTGAATATGTGTGTGTGTGTATATATGTGTGTGTATGTGTATGTAGGCTAACCCCCGCTCTAGCAGGGAAAATGGCCTTAAAATGCATGTTGTTGTTGTATGTGTATATACATGTCTGTGTGTGTGTGTTTGTGTGTATATGTGTCTGTACGTGTGTGTGTGTCTGTTTTTGTGTGTGTGTGTGTGTGTGTGTGTGTATATATATATGTGTGTGTATGTGTATGTAGGCTAACCCCCGCTCTAGCAGGGAAAATGGCCTTAAAATGCATGTTGTTGTTGTATGTGTATATACATGTCTGTGTGTGTGTGTTTGTGTGTATATGTGTCTGTACGTGTGTGTGTGTGTGTCTGTTTTTGTGTGTGTGTGTGTGTGTGTGTGTGTGTGTGTGTGTGTGTGTGTGTGTGTGTGTGTGTGTGTGTGTGTGTGGAGATGTATATATGTGTATATATGTGTATATATGTGTATATGTGGATACATATGTGTATACATATTTGCATATGTGCATATGTGTATATGTGTCTGTACGTGTGTGTGTGTGTGTGTGTGTGTGTGTGTGTGTGTGTGTGTGTGTGCATGTGTGTCGATGTACGTGTGTGTGTATGTGTATATGTGTGTGGGTGTATATGTGTGTGTGTGTGTATATGTAAACATGGGCCGGTGTGTGTGTAAAGTGTGAGGAGGTATTGGAGAGGAAAATGCAGAGATATATTTTTTTAAATCGCGCCATGATGATAAACGAAAATACACCGCCTAAAATAACAGTCGACATATATTTAAAATTCGCCATACACATCCATGCGGGAATCCCACGGGCATGGATGTGTGTGACATTTCGACATATTGAGTTACATGCTGCGCCTGCACATTCAGTTATATAAGATGGTTACTGGCAATTGATCACATCCACAAATGATGTAATCCACACAATTTATGTACTTTACATAACGTTAATAGGAATACATGCCCGTGTAGATGGGAATGACATATAATTCACCGAAAACGTTGAAGCAACCGCATAATATTACGGTGATGTTTAACTCTGAGAATAGTTCTAAATTTAAAAAACTTTCTTCTGATATTTGTGATTTATTTCAAACAAACTGTATTTCCCAGCTACACGGGCATGTATTCCTATTAACGTTATGTAAAGTACATAAATTGTGTGGATTACATCATTTGTGGATGTGATCAATTACCAGTAACCATTTTATATAACTGAATGTGCAGGTGCAGCATCTAACTCAATATGTCGAAATGTCACACACGTCCATGCCCGTGGGATTCCCACGGGTGACCCCGCTAGTACTTATATATTGTGTAAACTATACTATACTTGTATATTATACTTGTATATATTGTGTAAATATTGTGTAAAGTGTAAATATTGTGTGTAAATATTGTGTGTAATATTTTATATATTGTGTAAAGTTTATCATACTATACTTGTATGTTGTGTAAAGTATAGTATACTGTACTTGTATATTGTGTAAACTATACTATACTTGTATACAGTCATGTGAAAAAGTAAGTACACCCCATGTAAAGTTTTGACTTTTTCGACATATTTCAACATACAGCTATTTCATCTTCATTTCAACAATATGTATAGATAAAGGTGATATAATATAACAAATATCATGAAACATTTACATTTTGTAGTCCATTGTATAATTTAAATAAACATAAATGCAAATTTCGCATGTGGAAAAAGTAAGTACACCCTTGGCTCTAATAGGTGGTATTGCCCCCTTTGGCAGAAACAACCTCAAGTAGGCATTTCTTATAACTGTCTACCAGTCTCTGACATCGACTGGGAGAAATTTTTGCCCACTCCTCCATGCAGAATTATTTCAGCTGTGCGATGTTTGAGGGGTTTCTTGGATGCACAGCTCGTTTAAAATCCCCCCACAACATATCGATGGGATTTAGGTCCGGGCTTTGATTTGGCCATTCCAGAGCCCTCCATTTCTTTCTTTTCAGCCATTCCTTGGTGGATTCACTGGTATGTTGAGGGTCATTGTCATGTTGCAAGGTCCACCTTCGGTTGAGCTTCAACTTTCCGACAGATGGCCTCACATTATCCTCAAGCACCCTCTGGTACAATGAAGAATTCATAGTGGATTCTACGATGGTGAGCTGCCCAGGCCCTGATGCAGCAAAGCTGCCCCAAACCATAATATTTCCACAACCATGCTTTACAGTTGGTATCAGGTTCTTGTGGTCAAATGCTGTCTTTGGTTTTCGCCAAATATGTCTTCTGGTACTGTGGCCAAATAGCTCTACCTTTGACTCATCTGTCCAGAGCACATTGTTCCAGAAGTGCTGGTCTTTGCCTAGGTGTTCATTGCCAAACTTTAGTCTTGCCCTGATGTTCTTTCTGAACAGCAAAGGTTTCCTCCTGGCATACCTCCCATGTAGATCAAATTTGTGCAGCCTCTTTCCAATGGTAGACTCGTGCACTTTGACATCAACAGTGGCAACAGCTACCTGTAGGTCCCGTGATGACATTCTGGGAGTTCTTAGAGACTTATTTCAGCATCTTGCGGTCTGCTCTCGGGCTGAACTTGCTGGGGCGGCCTGGCCTGAACAAGTTGGCAGTTTTTTGGAATCTTCTCCACTTGTAGATGATCTTCCGTACAGTCGAATGATTGATTTCAAATTGTTTGGAGATCTTTTTAAATCCCTTCCCAGACTCGTAGGCATCTATAACCTTCTCTCTGAAGGCCTCAGAGAGCTCTTTTGATCTAGGCATGGTGACGCTGCACACTTAAACAACAAAGAGCAAACCAAACTAAATGTCTGAGGTTTAAATAAGACAGGTTCCTCCAAGATCCTCTCTAATGATGTTCTAATCATTTGCACCTGAGCTGGTGCACCTGATTCTAATTTGTGTAATGTGTGTATTCCAGGATAAATTTGATGTTAGGTTAATACCGAGGAGGTTTATTGAATCGCATGGTGTAATTGTGGAGCTTTCAAAGGAGATTGGAGAGTTGAGAGGAGTTTTACAGAGAGATAGGAAGGAATTGCGTATTTTATTATGATCATGCTTGATGGAAGGTCAGTGATGCCTAACAACAGGTCAAAGCAAATTTATAATGTGATTACTGATATATTGTGGCCATGAACCTTTCTGGAAAACATTTTTATGCAGACATCCATTAAATTTTCATCCTCATGATCAACTGCATAGATTGTCTTAACTCCCTCCCTCCATGCCTTTCTCTTTTCATTTATCAGAGCAAGAAAGCTCGTGAGTGTCTCCAGAACTACCACGATGAAGAAGTACAGAAGTACTTAAAGCAACTGGAAAATGAGATGGAGATTGGAAAATGCCGAGACCAGCAGTTAATACTTGCTGGGGAAGCTATTGACCAGCACTGTTTGGATTATGCAGAGGAACAGGAAAGGATCCGCATATTCATTGCTCAAGTGAGTTCTTCAACGAAACTACATGTTTATTTCTTAAAACTTCACTGTCTTTAACTTAAAACTTAAATAACTAAATATTTCATGGAACACCTTCGCCTGTGCAGTCTTGAGAAAACAAGGACTTGGGAAGTGTCTGCGAGCAGCAAATTTGATTGCTTGAGATGATCTAAAATGGCGTAAAATTTTCTCCAAATACTGCTAAACGGAAGGTGTTTGAAAGTACCACGAAGGCAATTTATGTTCTACAATGTTAAAGTACATAATTAAATCGAAATAAAACAAAGATTGTTTAAAGGTCTAAAAGGTTTTCTAAAAAAAATCTTGTTTTCGGAAGTTCACCACTGTTGATGCAGCTTCTTTTACAACGCCTATTTAACATGTTACATTAGTTCTTCGTGCCAGTTATTTGTCCTAAGGATGTCCCTAACAACATCAGGTTTACTGTTTCAAATAATTTTCAGTTTTGTTTGACTGTTGGACAGGCTGAGTGACTAGAAAAAAGAATTACCTCGTTCCTCTGCCAAATTCAGAGCCCAAGTACTTCTAAACTACAGATTCATGTTCTGATTCGTGTTCTACAATGTTCAAAATATCGTATTTAATTGAAATTAAGTAGTTCTTCGATAAAAAATACTGATGTCTGTAGGACTGGAGAGAGAAAGGACAGAGTGAACCAATTGCTTAACCCACATATTTGCTTCGCATTTGTGGGGTAATCATAATATTACTAAACTATATGGTATTCATAGAATACTTACCCTGTGCAGTCAACTTGGTGTGAGCCAACACTTTTATTTTTGAACGTTTCTTTTTTTTTGATCCAATATGGCTGCCAGACCACGTGAGCGATGACATCATAAATTTAAATTCTCTAAATAATGGTTGCATAGATCATGCTCAATAAATTTCAAACTGATCAGACTAAGCATTGTCCCTGTCAAATTATGACGTCATAATTATGGCACCAATGACGTCATTGTTAACAGCACCTATTCCCCATATGGCTGACATTAGTCCAGTAATAATGTGACTTGACCTCACACTAATTGCAACAGAAGCAAACTCAACTGATTTGTGTATCCTCAATATGTCCTGAATGAGGAAAAAAAAGTGTTAAGGAATTGCATGGGTGGAAAGTTTTGAAAAATGCATAAATATGATCCTACCCAAAAACCGATTTTTTAGCCCTTTCTGCTGGATTTGACTATGCTGTATTTTTTTCCTTGAAGCAACAAAAACACATACAGAGTATCAGTGATGAGAATTTATTGTGATCACATCATCACATAACTGATCAACTGTTGATCAAACGATTGAACCAATTAAATATGTGTACAGAATACATATAACACTACACAATGTCATCATCGTCGTCACAGGGCATCTGTATTGAGTTAGTGCAGCTGGATCCCCTGCAGTTTCCACATGCTGGAGTGCACTCGATATTGTTCTTTTTGCATGTGCATCTCAGGGTGCTGCATTCAGCCTGGCAGTTGCACTTGATGACCCGCAGAAGCTTTTCAGGAGCAGGGGGTAGGGTTGTCTGAACTGGCACAAACCCCTCGACACACTTCTGCCATCCCCACTCTGTAGGACGAGGTCCATCTGTAAGATAAGACAGGGAATTTGGTTTTGTCACAGCAGCAATGATACAGAAGGTAGTGAAAATAATACACAAGATACACAGAACATCACAGTAATTGAACGTAATATATTAACTGAAATTAATATACTAAAATACAAGAATAAACATAGCAGCAATCAGGGCACACAGTAAAATGTAAATGTACCAGATGTAGATCCCTTCCATTCTTGTACTTGCAAGTAGACACGCAGGCTGTGAAACTTTGCTGCTCCTGATGTTGGTGGTAAGACCTGTGGCTGAACGTAAGTAGAGCTAGATGCCACCTTCTCACAGAACCGATGATATCGGAGGGAGTCCAGGGTGTCAGTTGATGTTCCATTGTAGAGAATCACCATCGCTTTCTCTCCTGCTTCTGCCACATCATCTCTAGAGGCTGAATGTGCATAGAACACCTCGGCTTGCTCTCGGAATATGTCGCTTTCTTTGAATTTCTTGAGGGAAGCTCCCTTCCCGATCCCGTGGAGGCGAGATGTAGTGTCACATCCAAGAACTGCATGTAAGAACAAGATGTGCTTACATATGTCTGGGCCAAGTAGTTGTTTTGTAGCCTTGATGTTCCAAATGCGAGGCTTCTTTGTTGTCTTCCTTGACTCAGAACAAAAGAACAGGTCATGGGAGTCCAGGCTTGCATGGTAGCAGAGAAGGACTAAGAGGTCTGTATCATCCCCCATTAGCACAGTATTGTTGGTGGTAGCACACTGCACAGCTTTCTGCACAATCAGCAGGTCAGCATCTCCTGAGGCATGGTATGTCTCACAGTTTGCCTTCTGCAGTTCTTCACTTAACATGGAAAGAAATTGCTGCTTGTTCTGCCTGTTGGCCAGGAACTGTTCCTTCTGCATTGTGACAATCATGTCGGCTGTAAATGTCACAGTGGCACCAATCTTCCCTTTTGACCGTCTGTGGTGTGTCATGTCCTTTGTGTTGTTACTTTCATACCCATCAAACACCACTACAGCCTTGCCATACTTCTTCGTTACATACTCCGTATACTGGTGGCATATGTCTTTATAAGTAGATCCATGGGACCATGGGATGCGTTGAAGAAGTGCTCCACCATCCAAGACATACTGGCAGCCATCAACTACATTATCTGCTGGAACATGAGGCCCGATAAGACCCCAGATGGCGTCGGCGAGGGCTGGCTTCTTTGCTTCTCGAAGCAGTAGAGAGGAATCAAATAGGGCTGGGGGATAGCTACATAGCTCATATTTGAGGGCTGACTCGAGTTCATCACTGTTCTGTGCCACTATGACCAGTCTCTGGAAGAGAAGCTGTGGATCAACTTGAATTTGATCTCCATCGATCCTTACAGAAGACTGCATGCCGAGAGTGACAGCTTGATCCTTCCTCTTGAAGGTGAACTCAGCAGGTGTTAGTCCATCCATGGACTTCAGTATCGCAGTGCCAACGGACTGTGCTGTATCAACGTTGACGGTGGAAAGGGCATTCTCCCCAGTGGCAATATTCCGGAAACTAGGGTCATTGCTGAATGGATTGTGCTCCTGTAGATAACTGAGAACTGTCAGTGTGTCCTTCCAGTCACGGGATTGCCTTGCTTTGGTCATGTCTTTGTTCTGCTCTCCAGTGTTGTAGTTGACCCCCATGAGTCCCTCCATTGCCTGGTTTACTTCTGCACAGGCGGGCATCGATAGCAGCCACAACAGACGCTGTTGCTCCGTCATCCCTCACCCTCGTGTGAGCCCACCACTGGTTTTTAAACTCATCAGAACCTGCTCAATGACCAGGTCAGGTGAGAGACCTGCCCATAGGCGATCGCTTCGCCGAATCACGTGGAACCCTTCCTCGAAACGTTGTTGGACTTCTGGGTGTTCAGTCTTGAGGTTGTGCATCTGCTGAAGGTACACCCTGGCAGATTTGGTGTAAAGATTGTGTCCTGATGCTGCCAGATAGGGATGCTGCCAGATAGGGTAACCACGTTTGGTTTCCCATTGATCTCGGTGTATATTATCTTCTCACCGAAGTGTTTTTGCCGACTCCTCTTCATATGGGTGTAACCGTATGGTTCATGTTCACTGTGTGCAAGCTTCTGCTGCATGAGGTCAATTAGATCATTTATGGTGATCTGCTCGTCATCATTTTCTTCTATATACTTCACAACCTCCAAGAATGCTGCTGTCCTCTCATCAACGACAGGCCGACCAGCCTTCCTCCTCTTGGAGTCCTCTGTGTTTGTCTGATACGCTACTGGTATCTGCTTGTATGTGCGAAAATTCACACTGCAAGTCTGGTGGTAGACTGCATCTGCTGCATGTAGGTCATGCACATGCAGAATCCGTGCCTTCACAGTCTCTGACCAGTCATCACCTCGTGCACGACATGTTGCCAAAAGCGTGTCCTTGAATTCAATTGTCCTGACTTGGAAAACACTGACTTCACTTGGCTTCTTTCTCTTTTTTCCAAACTGAGCTGGTGTGCCACAAAACAGGCAATCAGTACTGTAAGAGAACCTCCCTGTAGTCGATCTTAGTGTAGGACTCTCACTGCTTGTACTTGTTTCTGACTCTTGTTGCCTGGTGTCCTTGGCTATCTGTTGTGGATTAATGTATGTCCAGCGACAGTCTTTGTGTATCTTATCACCAGGTACAGCATGAATATTGTCTCCCCTTTTTTTACTGGCCTGGTTGATAGATGAACTTCCCTTCTCTCCAAGTGTTGATACTGACGACCCTCCTCCGTCCACAGACTGCTTGCAAATGACACACTGTTCATATGCCTCCATTTCCTGAAAGTGGAAAAAAAATATGCACGTTGAAAAATATGCACGCACGGTTGAAAACGTGCATGTTTGGAACTGGATCCTAGTCAGGGATGTGCAGAGAATGTTAGAAGGTTCATAACTCAGAAAAGAGCACTGTAGTTGTGGCGTGCGTGGCGTGTTTAAACTAGTTAGCAGAATATGCACAATGTAACATAATGTAATAAATAGCTAGCTAACTATTATAGCTGGAGGAAATTATGGAAAACCCACCTGATGAGGTTAGTATAGCGTACACCGCGATCGATGACACCGGCACAAATGCATGCTCAGGATTGTCCACTCAGTGGACGGCTTGCTGTCGCCTTCGAATGTCCAATCAGCGGACGGCTTGCTGTCGCCTCGACTGTCCAATCAGCGGACGCTATTATTATATAGATGTTTTTTTGCTTCAAGGAAAAAAATACAGCATAGTCAAATCCAGCAGAAAGGGCTAAAAATCGGTTTTTGGGTAGGATCATATTTATGCATTTTTCAAAACTTTCCACCCATGCAATTCCTTAACACTTTTTTTTCCTCATTCAGGACATATTGAGGATACAAAATCAGTTGAGTTTGCTTCTGTTGCAATTAGTGTGAGGTTGACCCTTTTTTTTGCATAAAATGCCTGCACTAATGGCACACACTTTACTTTGCTGAAATGCAAACACAAATGTTATATTTTCGTCAAAAATCGTCGGAATTTCGCCAAATATGTTTTGGTCGTGTGTTAATATACCTCAGTGATTGACAAATCTGAAATCAGAATTTTACTTGAGGTCAAAATGAACCCGTGAGATCGCTCCGTACTTTGCCAGCTTGTCATGTGCATGTGATAATTAATTCCATGCCCACTGTAGAAGACTTCTTCTTCATGCAATAACAACTTCTAGCTTCCAAACTGTACATCCAATCATCTTGAAATTTTGCAAACTTGTTACACTTCATTACCTCTACTATAATATAAAGTTTCACGTCGACCAATGAAGCGGTTCAAGAGTTATAAATTTTTTAACATTTTCGTTTAATTACTTATATTTGCCAAACCACATCACCTATCGCAAATTCCAAAAGGTCATTTTAGTAGACTGATATGCTGAACACATCTGTGAAGTTTCCCCTCGATAGGATCAAAAATGAGGAAGGAGCTAGGTTTAAAATTTATGCTTAAAACGTCATAACTCCAAAACCATGTGACGCATGATGTCATGCTCGTTGACTTTTTTGTTCGTCATGGGTATGCCTCACCTGCCTGCAAAGTTTGGAATCCATCTGTTCAGTCGTTTTGGAGAAAATTGGATTTTAGTGGTTTTTCAGGCTTTTTACTCCAAACAATATGGCGACCGAACCACGTGACCTACGTCATCATTATAAATTTATTTCTGCATCAATTTATACCGAGAAGATGCTCAATAAATTTCATCCTGATAGGATAAAGTTTTTTACTTGTCAAATTATGACGTCATAACAGCGGCATCTATGACGTCATCATTCACATATTTTATTCTGCATGGAGAGTTCTTTGCAATGAGACCTGTCTCAATTATTTCTGTGCAGCAGTTTTTGAGATATAGAAGTGCAAACTTTTTTGTTTTTTCCAAGATGGCGCCCATACCACGTGACTTGTGACGTCATAATATTCACCAAAAATATTCTACAGGAGGAGGCCCTCCTAGGGTAAAAAAATTCATGTCAATCGGACCAACGGTTGCCGAGAAAATGAATTTTTAAAATGCTGACACGCACACACTTTACTTTACTGAAATGCAGACACGCACGTACGTACCCGAATGCTTAACCCTGCATTTCGCTTCGCGAGCGCAGGGTAACTAGAATGGCACTCGGTAGAGAGCATACCTTCGCCTGGCTGGCCATATCACTCAATGGTGAAGAATCACTTGAAAATTACATAATTCTCATATCCGAAAACATATTCAGATCTTCACCAAAATCTAATCTATTTGTCCTTGTCAGACACCCAACCTGCCCACCACATTTCGTTCGAATCCATTCACAACTTTTTGAGATATTTTGTTCACAAACAAACAAACAAACGGACAAACAGACAGGGGTGAAAACATAACCTCCATCCATCTTTGGTGGTTGAGGTAACTGGAACGACACTCGGTAGAGAGCATACCTCCGCCTGGCTGAACAGTTTATGTTTTGTATCCCAATGATAGGCCAGATCTGGAGTCAGATCGGAACCAAAATCGAATCCGTTTGTTCTTATCACCTAACCAACTCAACCGCCAAGTTTTGTCATAACTCGTCCACAAATTTTTGAAACTATGCTATATATCGTTTTAGCCCAATCTCTCAATGGTGAAGAATCACTTGGAAACTTTAAAATATATATAGAATCCGGATTTGGATCTTCACCAAAATCTCATCAATTCCTCCTTGGCACACACCCAATCTGTCCATAAAGTTTATTCCGAATCCGTCCACAATGTATTGAAACATCATGCACTTCATAACTTGTGATCTGCTTATACATTCACGATTCGTGTATTTGCGGGTTACAGAAACCTGCTCTCTCTTTTGCACAGATTCATCCCATCTCTTCAATTATATATCTTACCCCTCTTCCTGCTCTTGGTAAACTCTGAATCCTGTGGCGAGGCAGTTTCTTTAAACCAATTGCATTCTCCTCCTCAAACGCAAATCCAACTGAAGACAACCTCAGATCATTCCACAAAGCTCGCAACAAGTGTTGTCTACTCGCTCAAGAGCCAGAAAACAACATCTGTCCAATCTCAAGAATGAACTTTCAAACTTGTCTCCCTCCTCTAAAACTTATTGGTGCCATGTCAAGGCTTGCACCCTCTGCCATCTCCGTACTTTGTCCCCCTCAGGTATCTGCAGGACGCATGCGGAGCCCCCATAAAGTGAAACTGCCTAAGTCCAGAAGTACTGCTCACCTCCACTCATTTATTCCTCTTTTTCCTCGCCCGTGGAACCTTCTTCCATACTCTTTTCAATCTTCAATCAAGGTCTTCAAGATAGCTGTTCACCACCACCTCCTATCATCGTCTATCCAAAATCATGATCTTTTCGACACCTGTTAACCCCGACACCTGTTAGGTTTCATTGAAATTGTGTGCATAGTTTCAGAGAAAAGAGGAAATACCTACTTTCGGGGGGAAACCCCCTCCCACCCCCCTGTAGACCCCTTTAGGGCCCGATTTTTTTTTAGGCTGTGATCAAACTTTCGTACAACACGGGATATTAAGGTTGTGGTAAAGTTTCACCAGAATTGTATGTGTAGTTTCTGAGAAGAAAGCAAACCCCCCCCCCCTTGCCCCCGCATCCTCTTAAGGCCCGATTTTCTTAATGCCGTGAACAAACTTTAGTTATAATATAACAAATATAATTTGTGCCAAATCGGGTCACAATCCCATCAGCGGTTTCAGAGAAGAAGTTGAAAGTGTTTCCAGACTGACGACACGCCATCACACAAACTCCCCCGAACTTCGTTCGAGATGAGCTAAAAAGGGGGAATTCAAACCTGATACACAAACACAACATATTTCCCAGTCCACTGATAAGAGAGGAATGATAAATCTATCTAAACAAAATACTACTGAAATATCTAAACTTAAGGGTTCCTTTATGTGTTGGATGTAACTCCCCAGGCTCTTCCAAAACCACAACCGCACATCCGCAAACTTGGTGGATTAGTTTGGTTGGTGATAAGAACAAGCCAATGACATTTTGTTTCAGGTACAGATCCACATCCGGCCTATCAGTGAGATACATATAAACTGTTCAGCCTGGCGGAGGTATGCGCTCCACCGAGTGTCATTCTAGTTTGCATTGTGCTGTCAATGTTTTGTATGGTTGATGGTTCGGATTATTTAGTGCAAGTCCTCTCCCTTTCAATGTACCTTTTTTAGGTTGAGCTTTATTCATCATTTTTTTCCACCTCATCTTGTTTTTTCACTTCTCAGTTGAACAACAAGAAGGAGCGTATCCAGGCTCAAGATTTGGATCTGCAGTTCGGGGAACAACAAAGTCAATATCTGATAAACAGAGTCGAGGAACGAGACATGCAGATTGCTATCCGAGAGCAAAATGCCATTAAGTCAGAAAAAAGTCAAGTACACAAGAATTACATCCTTCAAACTCAGGTGGGTCTTTCAGAGGAATGAGATGCCTTTCACTGAAAACAATTTAAACCTCTTTATCCACAGATACTTGTAAGAGGCAAAGCTCAACAAATGTGTGATATCTTGTGGTAAGGTAATTGATTACAGAACATCATTTGGTGAGATTGCAAACCTCAAACCTGCGATATACTCGCAGATATGTACTGCATAATTATGTACTGCATACAAACATGTTATATGTGACATGTAGAGTGGTACATATTTTGTGCGCACACACACACACACACACACACACACACACACACACACACACACACACACACCAATTACATAAGCATCCAATAAGCAGATACCTATGTAATATGGCGTGTCTGACATGTAAAATGACATGTCTGATGAACCAACAATACAGATACCTATGCAATATGACATGTCTGACATGTAATATGACATGTCTGATGAACCAACAAATTCAAAATCTGATTTGAAAAAGGTGCAGTTTGTGAATCTGCTTTTGTGGTAGATTATGGCCAACTGTCAAACGCAGCACTGTTGAACATTCATCTCCTTGTACCCCATAATGATAATGATCACCTCAACTCCTCTTTTGCAATCATGCTTTCTTCACTCACCAGGTGGTTGAATTTAATAAGCGTTGTCAGCAACTTGAAGAACAAAACAAACACCTGAAGGACAAAGTGACAGAGCAATGCAAACTGAGCAACATTGGAATGGCACAAAGACTTAGCAGGGTACAAGAAAGAGGCGACAAACAACACACCATCATCAACATGCCGGCAACATTGAGCACTGTACGAGTGAGGAGCGACAAACACGACACCATCGTATTGGGTTGGGTGGCTTTGTGAGTACTTTTTGAAAATAAGACGTTAAAAATAATATATTATATATATATATATAGATACGTATATGTATATACTGAACATCAAAATAAACTAATCAAATCTTTAGGACACTCATTGAAATCCTCCACGCAAAAATGAAAAATATTTGAACACAGAGGTAAAGATCAGCTATCTTTACTAAACACATGTCAATAAACAAGAGGTTGCCTCAATCACAAAAAACAAAAAGCATGAACATCACAAGGTGTGGTGCAACAAAAGTCACAGCACTACAACACAAAGGCACGCACCTGAATACAGTCAAAACAAAATGACACAGGAATGGACACAACACTCCTAACAGTCAAGGACAAAATGACAGCAGTCCTCAATATCGTGTGTGTCCTCCCTGAGCTGTGATGCAGGCTGTACACCTCCGACGCATGCTCTGTACCATGCGTCTGATGCGGTCCTGGGGAAGTCTGTCCCACTCCTCCTGCAAGCCTTGAATGGGCATTTGCCGATAGACAGCCGTTAATAGACAGCCGTTGATCTCCTCGATGCAAGATGTCGATTGCAGGCTGTGGGCAACCAAGACGTTGAGCAATTGTTCGCTGGCTTACACCTGCCTCAAGCATCCCAATTGCCCATAAACGTTGTTCAGATAAAATCAGGCGTGGCATCTGAATTTCTTGTTGTTTTCCCTGTCAGAAGCCTATTGAGTGACTATAGACAGCAGTAAATGAATGTCTAACCACGAGAACTGAAGGATTTCATTATGAGGGTCATTATTTAAAGGGAAAGATCCCGATACAGAATCACTCAAGCATGCCATTGTTGATCAACCAGGTGATTGAAGTGAAGTTCCTGTTACATAATCAGCCATTACAATTGAAGAAACGTGTTTGTAAAGCTGCACATTTCAAAAAGTGAAAGGGATAAGTTTATTTTGATGTTCAGTTTATAAATACATATATTATAATATATATTTCGAATGGTGAATTTAATAAGACAAACCACAACTGTGTTGACAAATGGCAAAATGGTTTTAAAGAACAACCAAAGAAATTCTCTATTTTGTTCATCAGGTTCATCTTGTCATGTGTTAATATTTTGAAACTTTTTCCATCTGTAGGATGATGCACTCAAAATTTGAGGGCAGCATATTTCCTTGGGGATGGCGTGTGCGCCTCCGCATTCATAAGGCATTATTTATTTATTTATTTCCTCCCCACTACAACCATCTGTAAAGCTGTTATAGATGTGTATTTTCTTAATTACGGTACTTCTGCCAACGACGGAAGTAGTTTTTCAAAAAGTAGAGTTTAGTTTGTTTGTTAGAAAGTAGAGTAAAAAAGTAGGGCACAAAAAAAAAGTCGTGTAAAAACTTTTTTTCCTGTGTTATTTGTTTAATGAGGTTCTCTTTTTCTACTTTTTATCATCACTGCATATGTCCGAAGGCTCGTAATAGAGGACACACACACACACACACACACACACACACACACACACACACACACACACACACACACACACACACACACACACACACACACACACACACACACACACACGAAGATTCACAAAACAATTAGATAAGAGATTTATGCAGCCAACAGCCCCGTAATTACTAACACGGATTTATTGGCGCTAAGGAAGCGCCTTTAGCGATTGACTTCCAGCCAGTGTAACGCTAATTCCTGTCACAGGACAGGAATTCGGAGATCATATAAGTGGGCGTGGCAGTTCCTGATTGGTTCGTGTTGGGGAACGCCTTCTCGCTGCCGAAGTGACGTAAATTCGCAAATTCGCGCACGCGCACTGGTGAAGCTTACTCGATCTTACTCGATCCCATATTACATGTACTTTCATTGCATACAAATTATACTTCCTCCTAGAAATTCCATGCCCGAACCTCAGCGCAATCCAAGAGGATTCACTTGTTTACTGTGTGGGGGTGATTAGTAATTACGAAAATTGTTAACCCGGTTGGAAAGAGTTTGTAAACATCGCTATAGCACTTTGTCATTTAGCACAAAGTAACGTAAAACGTACCACAGTTCTTTAAGTGACGTCTCATGCTCTCACAAGTCTGTTGTATTGTAATTTATATACAACGAAATGGGGGGAGGGGGTGGGGGAGAATGTCATTTGGCACCTCATCCATGTCCCGTCGCCCCACCATCACTACGCCTTTGTGTTTACTCTAACCAGTAACCACCCAATCTGGGCCACAACTCCATGAGTTGCTGAATGTGCTGTGTGTGTGCTCACCATCCCGAGCACACAACTAATTGTAATGTTAAAACATTGAATGACCTTATTGGTGAATTAAACATCTCATAGACGAGACGGATCTCTGAGAAATGTGAATGTCAGGTGCATTTTTGGGTAAAAGTTGGGAACCTTACTTTTTAACATAATTAGGGTATGCTGAATTCGACTAACCCGGTTCCCAAGCCGAAGTATGAGTTTTTGACCTTCTAATTAGCATAAACAAAATGGCCGCCAAATTGCCATTTTTGGACAATTTATTTGCACAAGCATTTATACAGTGCGTATAAAAAAAAAGGTAATCCAAATTCAAGGAGTTATTATGCAAAGGTTATTTATTTTGACAATTTACATGTGGTTTACTAATTAAGAGGAGATCCTCAGCTTTCCATTGATACAGCTTATCATCTGGACTGGTCTCCCATCTCTACCGCCTCTGACATCAACTCATCCTGGGAATTCTTCCAAAGTAAATTGCTCAATCTCATGCACAGATTTATCCCATCTCGTCTTCAGTTGTCATACCCTTCCTCCCATCCATCGTACACGGAATCTTGTGGTGAGGCTGTTGCCCAGAAACAACATGCCTTCGTCTCCTGGAAAGCAAATCCAACGGAAGGAAATCTCATTTCCTTTCACAAAGCCCGAAACAAGTGTGTGTCCACCCTCAGGAGAGCCAGGAAACAATATCTCTCCGTTCTCAAGACCGAACTCTCTTATCTGCCTCCCTCTTCCAAATCCTGGTGGCGTCTGGTCAAATCTGTTTCTGGTGTTTGTTCCCTCTCCATCCCCTCCCTCACCTCAAACGGATACACAGCTGACTCCGCACGTGAAAAAGCTGAATGCCTCAACTCTGTGTTTGCCTCTAAATCTTGTGTCCCAAACCCATCCCTCTCTGTACCCACCGTACCCAGTCATACCCAGCTGCTCCTGGACTCCGTGTCCTTTCCTCCTGACAAGGTGGAAACGTTTCTGTCAACCCTCGACTCTGATTCTGCAACTGGACCTGACGGCATCAGCCCACAGGTCCTAAAATCATGTTTTTCCGCTCTTTCACTCCCTCTCTCTGTTCTCTTCACCCTCTCTTTTGCTCAAGGTCATCTGCCATCTGCTTGGAAATCAGCCAACATCACCACCTTGCACAAAAAAGGTGCAAAAACAGATCCTAGCAACTACAGACCAATCAGCTTTCTCCCAATTATCAGCAAAGTCATGGAATCCATCATTGCTCCGGATATGAAATCTTTCCTCTTCTCCAATGGCTTGATCTCTGATCATCAATTTGGTTTCAGACCAGGTCATTCACTCTGGGCGTGCTGCTTCTGCTTTCTAAACAATGGATGGAGGTCCTCAATGCCAAACAGGAAATTAGAGCTGTCTCCCTTGACATATCACGTGCCTTCGATATGGTCTGGCACCCCACTCTGCTCACCCAACTCTCCTCCTTTGGTATCCATGGAAATCTCCATGCATGGCTGGCGGACGTCCTCTCTAGTCATAGTCAACGTGTGGCCCTGAATGGGTTTCTCTCATCTCCTCTTCCTGTTCAGGCTGGAGTTCCCCAAGGCAGTGTTCTGGGCCCTGTGCTTTTTCTGGTCTTCATCAATGATCTCTCTGACTCTCTTGAAAATCCTCTCTATCTCTTTGCTGATGACTCTACTCTGTGTCGCTCCATACCTCATCCCTCAGATCGGCAGTCTGCAGCCTCCTCACTCTCTGCAGACCTGGACAAAACCACAGACTGGGCAAACAAGTGGAACATGTCTTTCAATCCTGACAAATCTCACACTCTTACGATGTCTCTCCGAAAAGACCGACTGGACAACCCTCCCATCCACTTTCTGAATAATCCTCTCCAATAAGTTCTGTCACTCAAGCTTTTGGGTCTCACTATCTGCCATGATCTTTCCTGGGAAAACCACATTTCAAATCTGGCCTCCAAAGCCAGTCGCCGACTGGGCATCCTCCATCGTGCGAAGTCCTTCCTTGGCACACATGAGATCCTCACCACATACAAGGCTTTCATCCGCAGCTCAATGGAATACTGCTCTCCCCTCTGGGCTGGTGCTCCTGACTCACACCTAGCTCGTCTTCACGCTGTTGAAACCAAAGCGTTCAGAATCATTGGAATCTCCCGCGATGAAGCTAACTCCGAGGGCCTTTCACTCACTCACCGCAGGCAGGTTGGTGGTCTTTCCGTCTACTACCGACTCCTCTCCGGCCTTGCCCCCCCCCAGCTCTCTCTGGGCTCTGTCCCCCAAATATTCCTACAGGTCACACAAGATCTGCCTGCAACCCTCTTTTGGTTAAACTGCCAAAATCAAGACTCTCTGCTCACCTTCACTCCTAAATTTCTCTTTTCTCCTGCCTCTGGAACAAACTCCCTCACTCTCTTCAATCCCACTCCTCCCTCCAGGTCTTTAAAACAGCTGTTCACCACCATCTCTTATCTTCCCCCATCCAAAACCTTGATCTTTTCTACCCCTGCTAATTTCACCCCAAATACACTTTTTTGAAATACCAACTTCTTTCCTGGAAGTCCTTGGTGTCCTTGTGTTTTATACTTCTCCCCCCCCCCCCCCTTCCCACGCACCCCCCCCCCCAAGCCCTCTCCCTCCCACACATCTCCCGATGTCCCTGCTCTCAAATGTTGTGTTTGTGTGCTTCCCCTTCTCTCCCCATCTTGTCTACCGCTCCCTCTTTTTATATATTTTGTTTGTCTGTTTGATTTGTTTGTGTGATAAATGTTAGCTCTTTCACGAGCCTCGATTCTGTATACAAAAAAAACAACAAAAAAAAAAAAACGCCTTCCATGCATCATTGCTGTCACACATGACCGAGTAAATGTTCATTGAAAATGTCATGTTCAAATCGCATTTTTGCAAGTTTGGCTAATCGATGCAAGTCAGGATAATTGGTGCAAAATGAACATCAGATGTGAACTTTTCTCAGGAATGATTGGCCTTTATGCACCCACACCTTCAACATGTCCACCTCCCCTTTCAACACAAAGCTCATAGCGGCGGAGCATACCCTGAACTGCTCGTCTCACCATAGCCGGGTCATTGCGCAAGGCATCCATTTCATGTCGAATATGGCCCTGCAATTCGTCAAGATCACGGGGAGGAGTTACGAACACCTTGTTCTTTGAATGTCCCCAAAGGAAATAATCACATGGTGCGAGGTCAGGTGAACTTGGTGGCCATTCCACTGCATGGTTGAGGGCGATGACTCGGTCTCCAAAGAGTTCCCTCAGTTGATCTCGGACAGCGATAAGACGATGTGCTGGGGCGCCGTCTTGGGCCCACCAGAGATATCTGAAGACACCACGAACCTGTCGCTCAAAGTTCTCCTCCAGCTGCGTTAAAACTTAGTCATTGATCATCTGCAGATACCTGTTACCATTGACATTCCTTTGAAAGAAAAATGGTCCGATCACCTAACCACTTCCACAAAGTCCCAACCAAACAGTCCACTTTTGTCGATTCATGTTGGTGTCAAAATTAAATTCTGGGGGTTGTCCTGTCGGTGCATATTCAAGAACATTATGGGTATTGACCTTGCCGTCCATGGCGAAAGCAGCTTCGTCGCCGATAACAAGATACCACAGGAAATTGACATCTGCTTCGCAACGTGCTATCAACCATCCGGCAAGCACCAGCCTCCTGGAAAAATCCCCTGGCGTAGGTTGATGCCGGATGTGAATCCGATATGGATGTTGGTGGAGGTCCAGTCTTGTGATTCGGTTGAATGTTGTTGAAGGCAATCCTGTCCCATTTCGTCTTGCACTGGTATCCCTAGGATGCTCCAAAACGTGCTGCGTTACTGCTGCAATGTTCATTTCCGATCGCCCAGTGCGCCTCCTACCAGCTTTTCTCCTCGTTGCGGTTGAGGCTAGTGCCATGCTCTTGGTATTTTCTAACATTCGCCCAGATGGTTTTGGCTGCTGGAGGCTCTCGTTCTGGGAAACGTTCCCTGAACGTATCAAGAGTTTGCTGCAAACTTCCAGTTTGGTGAAAGGTTGTAACCACGAAGGTCCGCTGTTCAGTCGTAAGTTGAACCATCTTTTGAATGACTCAGACTGTCTCTAAACCCATACACTGTAGGCCCATCTTAAATACCCATCTTAAACAAAGGATGACGCAACCGACGATTACCAGACCAGCTTAAAAATTTTACATAATCAACTTGGCAGTCGACAAGTAATGTGTCCATTTCAAACTGTCTTGCACCGATTAGCCAAACTTGTCAAAATGCAATTTGAACGTCATTTTCAATGAACATCTACTCGGTCATGTGTGACAGCAATGATGCATGAAAGGCATCAATGGAAAGCTGAGGATCTCCTCATAATTGGTAAACCACATGTAAATTGTCAAACTAAATAACCTTTGCATATTAACCCCTTGAATTTGGATTACCTTTTTTTTGATACGCACTGTATATCATATTAACCTCTTTTACTTTAACTTTACAACTTTTATCCCAAAGTGCACCTTGAAGCTTATGCATGGCCTTTTTTCATAAACCCGTCTTGTCTATATTATGGTTGGCGACATATTGAAAGAGACATTCAATCTGATAATGAAATTGGACACTATAAAATGGGAAATGGTTTTAATAAGACAATGTTTCATACAACCATTTATTCTAAAATTAAGTATACATGGCCATGAAGCACAAACATTCAGGAATGTCACACATGTTGTTTTGCCAAACTACATCAAATTCATACAAGGGGTCTGATCATCACTCTGTTGCTGCCAGGCACACATTGATGTGCACCTCAATTCTGAATAGCGACATTTGCAGCATCGAGTCTTGCATTGCTTCTGGCATGCACAACAAATCATCTCGAGGCAACTTTCTGGGATTGGACTCAGTGACATCAGAATAGGCTCTAGTCCTGAATCAGCACGTTTCCATCCCATTTCCACAGGTGCAGGAAGGTCAGGTATGGCACAATGAGCATTTCTCCATACCATGGCTTGAAAGTGTACTTGCATCAAATAGAAATGAAGAGCATCACCTGTCGGTGACATTGCTTCTGGTTTACCAGTCTTGGAGAACAACATATGTCGTGCTGAATCAACAGAGGTTGCTCTGTGCACATTATGCATTCTGCAGATGAACGCTTCTGCAGATTTGATTGTCTCCTCTGTGAGTTCACCAATGCCCAAGTTCTTCAGCAGTTTATTCAAAACTCAAAAATAACAACTCAAAATTCGGCTTGGGAACCGGGTTAATCTAATTCAGCATACCCTAGTTATGTTAAAAAGTGAGCTTCCCAACTCTTACCCAAAAATGCACCGAGAAGCTCATACATGGCCTTTTTCCATAAATCTGTCTAGTCTATAAACTTCGAGGGCTGAGTATAAATATGTTGAACTACTTTTTTAGGACAAATGCACAGTTTTTTAGGAGTCGGAAATGCTGCTAAAGTCAATTAAAAATTTGAAATGGAGTTCAGGTGAAAAGATTCTCAAGTTTATCGCATGTTAGATGTAAAACATGTGCGGAAATTAAATAAAGGCACAAACACTGGCATTTATGAGCATTGTGATGTATACAGGAATACAGTGAATCGTAGTTATGAAGTTCAGCGATATTGCAATTCATAGATATGAAGCTTTATTGTACAGAAACGGACATGTTCTGAGGCAAGGCATTTTTTAGCTGTGCGGAAAAAATGGTGGATTTGAGACCCTGAGCTAAGCAAGCCGAACACAGGTTGGCCAAAAATAAGACTGTTTCTAGTTTTAGTGTAAATTATCTTCAAAAAGGGGTGTTTAAACACATCCAAACACCCATTTTTCATTCATGCACTACCATGGAGTTCGACAAGAATGCAATCAAAGTTTGGGGCCACTAGGTTTCATGGTTTTGGAGTTATGGAGGAGACACACACACTGACAGACTGATGAACACACACTCTCTTTTATTATTACAGATCTGTTACCTCTGCCACCGAAGGTGGGAGGAGGTTAAATGCTCATCCCTGTGTGGTTGTCTGTTTGGTTGTGAACAGGATATTTCAAAACGTTTGATGAATTCGAGTGAAACTTGGTGGACAAATTTGGTTTGTGACAAGAACCAATTGATTAGATTTTTGTGAAGATTCAAATCTGCATTAAGAGCCTTCATTATGACATCATAAATCAACAAGTGGAGCGCTTGATCCGTCCAGTGTATGTATGTATGTATACTGAACAGCAAAAGAAACGTCAGTCAGAATCAATATTTTGGAGTCTTTATTTTCAAGTCATGATCAACACGAATTGAGATTTCGGATCAACATGAAACATTGCAGGTATGGTCACCACAGTTCAAACAATAATGTGAAATGTTCTGAATAAGAAAAACACAAGACCAGGTGAGAACACGGGAGGTCAAAATCAGTATCTTGTGTGACCTCGGTGAGCGTTGATGACAGCCATACATCGTCTGTACATGGAGGAGATTAATCGGTTGATGAAGGCATTTGTCACTTGGGCCCACACTCTGAGAAACGCCTGACTGAGTTGAGCTGCAGTTGTCGGCCTTGGTCGAACGTCATTCAGTCTTCTTTGACCCTCGTCCCACAAGTGCTCTATCGGGTTTATATCGGGGTTGGGCGCAGGCCAGTGCATGGTTTGGATGCCATTCTGTTGCGGAAGTCCCTTGTTGCTCTGGCAGTGTGGGCACGGGCGTTGTCCTGCTGGAAGACATGATTTCCGTGACGTCCAAAATGTGGCACAATGTGAGGTCTGAGGACTTGATCGATGTAGCGAGCAGCTGTGACACCATTGCCTCTTCCTGGACTAATATTCTGGAACACCACAGGACCGACTTTGTGATTGAGAGCAATAGCATCCCATACCATGATGTTTGGACCACCCCACGAGTCTCTTTCCATCACACAGTCATCTGAGTAGCGTTCCCCACGTCTACGCCAAACTCT
Organism: Myxine glutinosa; assembly: GCF_964187855.1. NCBI lineage: Eukaryota > Metazoa > Chordata > Myxini > Myxiniformes > Myxinidae > Myxine > Myxine glutinosa. The sequence goes on along the minus strand of NC_136264.1, from coordinate 73,640,726 downwards.
CACTCTGCCATCTGCCGTGGAAACACAGTATCGGCTTTCGGCTGAGAAAAGAACGGTTCTCCACTGCTGGTAACGCCAATTTTGATGCTGTGTGGCCCACTGTAGTCGGTCACGGCAGTGTCGAACTGTAAGAATGGGGCCACGATACGGCCTGTGACAACGGACATCCCTGTTCTTCAAACGTCGACGGACTGTATCACCACTAATGTGTCTCTGGTGGGTTCCAACTGTTTGTCTTGCAGTTTCTGTAGCCCTGGTAAAGCGATCTTGGATGTGATGACGCACAATATGTCAATCCTCTCATGGTGTTGTTACCCTCGGTCTGCCACTGCGTGGGCGGTCATCGGTGCTGTTGGAGGCCTAGTATCATTCCTGCAACCTGTATATGGATCTCACGTTGACATGGAAAGCATTGACAACCATTCGTGCAGTCTGTCCAGGATGCAATCTTCCAATAGCCTGGTCTCTCTGAATCCTCGTAAATCTGGGCATGGCGCTGGCATCGAAACACGAATGATGAACACATGTTTTGGGGTGCCTTTTATAGGGAAAGTCACAAGGAGACGCACGTGCATTTTGATTTCCATGGGAATCATGCACGACTTTGTACCAGTCATTTTTTTGCCCGGGTTTTGGTGACCTGTTTTTATCCACGTGTGCACCACTGTCGGTAGTTAGGATTAAATTTAGATACAGACGAATGTAAATAATGAGATATCTAAACGAAATGCATTGATATTTCTACGGGAAATGTTAAGGAATTGTTTTTATGAAGTGACGTTTCTATTGCTGTTCAGTGTATGTACGAGCTGAGGATCTCGTATGTCCCTCACAAACATCCACCAGAGCTGAGGATCTGGTCACATGCGACGGACAAACAAGCGTATTATTCTATAGATAATGAAGGGGCAGTCCTGGAGCATGGAATACAGGAGGAGGATCTAGGAGAGGTAGAAGATTGAGGGGGAAGCAGTAAGCAGACAGGCAGCTATATGTAAAGCTAATGGTATTTCAAGTTGTATTTGCTGAGGAATATATCACAAACAGAGGTAGGGTTGGCACTGTGCAGGAATTTAGTGAGGCTTTACCTGGAATATTGTGCAAAGTTTTGGTCACCACATCTGAGGAAGGACGTGGCTGCCATAGAGAATGTCCAGTGTGGGGCTACGAGTTTGATTCCAGGTTGTTCAAAGCTATGAGGGTGGCTGAAGGAGACAGGACTTTATACATCAGAAAGGAGTTTATTAATATGGATATCTATGAGAGATGTTATTGGGAATGAAGCATTTTTTGATAAAATAAGTGCAGATATGTTTTCTTTTCTGTTTTTTTTCAACAGAATCTTTCCAACTAAAATCGCCATTTTTCATCCGATTGACTTGAAAATTGAACAGCATTTGCACATTGAGTCATTAATTGGAAAACAAACATTTTGAGGTCAAAGGTCAACTCATGGTCAAACTTCCAAAATCATAAATTTTCATCTTAAAACCCATCAATTTTCATACGATTGACTTGAAACTTGTACAGCATTTGCACATTGAGTCAATAAATATTTTTGTGGTCAAAAGGTCAAAGGTCAGCTCTAGGTCAAACTTAACTTCCAAAACCATCAATTTTCATCTGAAACCCTGTCAATTTTCATCCGATTGACTTGAAAATTTAACAGCATTTGCATAGTGCCTCACTGAATTGGGAAATAAACTATTTTAAGGTCAAAAGTCAAAGGTCAACTCGAGGTCAAACTTCTAAAATCATCAATTTTCATCTGAAAAAGTCACTTTTCATCCTATTGACCCTAGCGTTGATCAAGATTATCAATTTTAATGTTGATTAAATGGACAATTTGCTGGATTAATGGCAACCTTTTTGGGACAATAGGGGGGGTGGATTTTGCAAGTATTGTGCTCTGCATGACGTCTTCTTGTTTGTTTGTGAACAAGATATCTCAAAAAGTAGTGGACGGATTCGGACGAGATTCGGTAGAGAGGTTGTGTGTGTGAGAAGGATTAATCGATTCAAAATTGGTCAAGATCTGAATATGGATTTGGATATGAGAATTGTTTAATTTTTTAAGTGATTCTTCACCATTGAGAGATAGGGCTAAAACCAACATATAGCAGGATATCTCAAAAACTTATGGATGGATTTGGATGAAACTTGGTGGAGAGGTTGGGTGTGTGACAAGGAAGAATCGATTCAAAATTGGCGAACATCCAGCTTGTATAATTTTAAAGTGACTTCACCATTGCCAAAAACGATACATAGCAGAATACCTCAAAAAGTTGTGGATGGATGATTTTGATTAAATGCGATTCTGTATTGTGATTTTCTGGTCTACTCTGGGATACAAAACGTAAACTGTTCACCTGGCGGAGGTTTGCTCTCTGCTGAGTGCCGTTATAGTTTTGAAATGTTCCCAGATTGAATCAACATCACCTTTTCTGGCAGTATCTGGAAAACCAACCATGTAAGCCTGCTGTGAGATTGTATCAGCGAGATGCAATGCTGCAAGATTTCAACGTGTGAGGTGCCATGCTGCGAGATTTCAACGTGTGAGGTGCCATGCTGCAAGATTTCAACGTGTGAGGTGCCATGTGTTACATATTTATGTGAATGTATGTGAATTACCATTCAGGTCTTTGCTTATCCATGTGTAATAGATTAAGGGTTGTTGTGGTTGGAGGGTCAGGAGCCCTTCTGAAAAGAGTCCGGAAACGGAAGTGACCGGAAACGGAAGAGAAAAAGACACGAGGAAGAAAAGCGACGAGTATTCTTCTTCCTCGCCCGGCTCCGACGAAAGGTGGGATCGACCTTGCGCCGCGTGGAAAAGCGGCGTTCCGAAGCCCGTCTGGCGAGAGGAGTTACCGGGACGTGTACCTACCCAGTGGAGACGTCAAGTTGACGTGGGGCCGTGCATCGACCCCGCGTCTGGCACCGTTCGCGGCACCGTCTAAAAAGACGCGTTCGGGTCGCACGTTGGGGCCTAACACGCCTTGCAAGCGGCGTGGGGCTTTTGGCTTGCTTTACCGTACCCGCTTCGCGTGGCCACGAGGGGCTGCAGCCGCGGTGCCTGGTACGATACCTGCCCGGTGGAAACACGTCCACCCGGGGTTCGTTCAACCGCCCGAGTGCGGCGACACCGACCAGCATCTTGGTCAGGAGGGGCCCAGAGACATTGTGAGGGGCAGAGACCAAAAGGGGGTCGTGAGTACAGAAGGGGACACACATATATAAGATGGCCATCTTAATCATATAGGGAATTGATTGTGGATTGGGAATTGTTGATGGTTGTTTGTTGTTGATTGCTCGGGGAAAATCTCCGTGGTTGTATCATTGAAATTGTATGGTATCATTACCATTGAAATATATCCTTGAACATCAGTTTTCTCTTGGGTGGAATTCATATGGATTGCGTGGCGAAAGCGCATATATAATACAACTTTCTGGCGAAGTTCCTCTCACGGTCCGGGGGTCACCGAGACCCGGTATTCACCGAGGGGACCACGTAACACATGCTGCGAGATTTCAACGTGTGAGGTGCCACGCTGCGAGATGCCAAGGTGCGCGATTCTTTGCATTCAGAGCTAGTAAACCTGATAATTTAACATTCCATTTAATTTAAACCATTTCAATTTTCCATTTTTAAACCATCCATTTTCTGACAGCTGTTAAACCTGATCTTCAATCCTTGATAAATGACTTTCCCATCTGTTGCTCTTCCTCTGCTCTTTTCCAGATCGTTTTCTGAAGCCACCTGCCTGCATCATCCTGCTTTTACACACATCTCCTGAATTTGACCCGGTTTCTCCCTTCCTAAATATCTGTCAATGTTTCTCTACTTGTGGTGCTCTTCCTCTGCTCTTTTCCAGATATTTATCTGAAGCTGCATGCCTGCATCATGGCGGCTTTCAGAGCAACATCTCCTCAATGTGACCCCTTCTCTTCCCTCCCAAATATCTCACAGCCTTTCCCTACTTGCAATGCTCTTCCTCTGCTCTTTTCGAGATATTTATCTGAAGCTGCATGCCTGCATCATGGCGGCTTTTAGAGCAACATCTCCTCAATGTGACCCCTTCTCTTCCCTCCCAAATATCTCACAGCCTTTCCCTACTTGCAATGCTCTTCCTCTGCTCTTTTCGAGATATTTATCTGAAGCTGCATGCCTGCATCATGGCGGCTTTCAGAGCAACATCTCCTCAATGTGACCCCTTCTCTTCCCTCCCAAATATCTCTCAGTCTTTCCCTATTTGTAGTGCTCTTCCTCTGCTCTTTTTTAGATACTAGCGTGACTCGGCGTGCGGACATCGTTTCAGAGGGGATTGGCATATTTTACCATTTCGGTGTCTTTTGGGTCTTCATGGTGTTTTGGGTCTTCAGGGCCATTTGGGTCTTCAGGATCTGCTGGGCCTTTAAGGGTATTTTGGGTCTTTGAGGTGTTTTTGAGTCTTCAGGGTCTTTTGGGTCTTTGGTGTCTTCAGAGGCTTTTGGGTATGCGGGGTCTTCAGGGGCTTTTTGGGCCTTCAGGGTCTTTTGGGTGTTTTGGGGTGTTTTTGGTATTTGGGGTGTTTTGGGTCTTCGGGGTGTTTTGGGTCTTCAGGGTGTTTTGGGTCTTCGGGGTGTTTTGGGTCTTCGGGGTGTTTTGGGTCTTCGGGGTGTTTTGGGTCGTCGGGGTGTTTTGGGTCTTTGGGGTATTTTGGGTTTTTGGGTATTCAGGGTCTTTTTGAGCCTCAGGGCCCTGAAGGGTATTTTGGGTCTTTGGGGTGTTTTGGGTCTTTGGGGGTCTTCAGGGTATGTTGGGTCTTTGGGGGTCTTGGTGGTCTGAAGGGTCTTGGGGGAATTAAAGGGTCGTCAAAGGTCTGAGGGGTCTCAGCAGTCTTAACGCAATTAAGAGGGTTAAGTAAGAGGGTTAAGTAAGAGGGTGGTAATTTAAGTTGAAGACGAAGAAGACGTTTTCGTCGCATGTAAACATACATACATACATACATACATAGCGAACCATATACATTTGCTCTGTTATAATAAGATTTATTTGAAACCGCCTGCCTGCATCATGGCGGCCTTGAGATAAATATCTCTTCTGCCGACTCCTCTCTCTGCAACAAGCCGAGCTCTGAAACAAGCCTCGACAAAAATACAAAAAAAACATTCAATACAAAAAATATGTATCATCACCCCACCTAATTTAAAACACCTCACCACCAAGTAATTCAAAACACCTCACCACCACATAATTAAAAACACCTCACCACCAAGTAATTTAAAACACCTCACCCCCACGTAATTCAAAACACTTCACCACCACGTAATTCAAAACACCTCACCACCACGTAATTCAAAACACCTCACCACCACGTAATTCAAAACAACTCACCACAATGTAATTCAAAACACCTCACCACCACAAAATTCAAAACATCTCACCAACACGTGATTCAAAACACTTCACCACCAAGTAATTTAAAACACCTCACCCCCACCTCATTTAAAACACCTCACCACCAACTAATTCAAAACACCTCACCACCAACTAATTCAAAACACCTCACCACCAACTAATTCAAAACACCTCACCACCACATAAGTTAAAACACGTCACCACCATGTAATTCAAAACACCTCACCACCACGTAATTCAAAACACCTCACCACCACATAATTTAAAACACCTCACCCCCCCCACCAAATTTAAAACACCACACCACCAAGTAATTTAAGACACCTCACCACCACGTGATTCAAAACCACCGCCACGTTATTAAAAACACTTCACAACCACGGATACAAAAGTTTGAGGGAGGAGTTAAGTGAAAACAGACACTGCCCAGATATGTCGATATATAGATAAATGACTGCACCCGAGTTGCTGTTTTGTCATGGTTTCCACCAATCATAATTCAAGCAATTATTTTGCACAAATGTATTTGTAATATACGTGATATTACATTTTATAAACAATTAAAGTTTTATTATTTATTTTTTTCCAAAAATAATTAAAACAAAAAAATCAAATACAATACCCTTAGGACATACACACGGGAGAGATATGTGCATACCAGAAGTTTGGTACGATTTCAAAAAAGTTTGAAGTAGTTCAGTGACGAGACAAGACAACACAACACAGGACAGACTGCACAGATATATATATATATATATATATATACACAGACTTGGCATTTAATATGGAATATATATTTTTTCTTGACTTGGGTTTACTTTCTGAACTCAGTATATCAATCTGGTGAGTTTCTTTTACCCTTTGGTGATGTCTTTGTTGAAAGAACCATGTCACTGTCTTTCGCAGCAAGACGTCAATAACAGGATTATATCACAGGTGGCGTGACAAAATGTAAGGACAGGTACATTTGACGATTGGCTTCACAATCGGGTATATAAGGGTTGTTGCGTTCTGTATTAGTGGAAAACATCTGCTGCACGTCTACAAAAGTTATTGCTGCTTCCTCTGGAGATGGTCCATCAACTTGACAATGCTGTTTGTCATGGAGTGGTGGCTTTACGAAATTCTGGCATGAAACAGCGTGCTATTGCTCGGCAGTATGGCATCACTCCAGGTCAGGTGTCAAAGATCCTGAAACGAAATGCTCAGAGGGGTGTCCCTTCTCCAATACCGAGGCCAGGACGTCCACACAGAACAACAAGGAGAGATGATCGCCAGCTGCACCGGTTAGTCTGCAATGGCCGTACCAAGTCAGCTAATCGGCTTAGGGCTGAGTGGCAGCAACTGACAAATGTGCCTGTATCCAGAAGGCTAGTCAACCAACGACTGGTTCAAGCAGGCTATCGTGCCAGGCGTCCCCTGATAAAGCCACGCCTGACCAGACAACACAGCCAGCGCCGATTGCAGTGGGCCAGAGAGCACCGTCAATGGCAGCCAGGACACTGGAATCACGTGACCTTCAGTGACGAGTCTAGATTTCTGGTCTATCGTCAAGATGGCCGCGTCCGAGTGCGCAGACAAGTGCATGAAGCCCACAACGAAGATTGTATAGTGCCAAGAGTCCAAGCTGGAGGTGGTGGGGTGACCGTTTGGGCTGCTTTTCATGCAGGGGGCAAAACTGACCTGGTTGTTCTGAATGGAAACCTGAACCAGTTCAAGTACAGGGTCATTCTGGAAGAAACATTGCTTCCATTTGCTCGTGCAGCCTTTCGAGGAAACTTTGTCTTCCAAGATGACAATGCACGGCCTCATCGTGCTCGCATGATCTAACACTTTCTTGCTGACCGTGGTGTAGAGCATATGGAGTGACTTGCCATGTCCCCGGATGTGAATCTGATAGAGAACTTGTGGGCAGAATTAACGCGTCAAATCGACAACTTGGACCAGCAGCCCACCTCTGTGCATGAATTGCAGCAGACTATTGTCACTGCATGGCAAGCGATTCCTGTCCAAACCTTGGCAAATCTCGTGAACAGCATGCCTCGACATGTACGTGCTCTCCTGAATGCTCTTGGGGGTTACACGAAGTACTGAACTGTAATTTTACTGTCTGTAATCCCAGTCATAATTTAGCTTTTGTTGTTGTTGAAATTTTTTTTGGCTAATGTGCAAAACAGAGATACTTCTGGAAAACGTACAGAAGTTTAACACAGTACTGTCCGTGAATTGAGTTCGATATCAGTTTACATCACTTTCAAGGATCAATTTATTTGCTTCGAAATGTCAAATGTGGTTTTTGTTTCTTTTAAAGGTCACATTAACAAAATCGAGAATAATTTCAACATAATTCCAATGAACTTTTGGTTCTAAGTCATCTTGAAAAGTAAGTTCACCCCCACAAAAAAAATATTCCATATTAAATGCCGTCTGTATGTATATATATGGTAATAATAATAATATTAATAATAGTAGTAATCATGAAATACAAAAAATACTAAAATACTAAACATATGGATACATAATAATCGTCATAATAATAATAAAATACCAAAAAAAAAGAAGATAATAAATACAAAAAAATAAAATAAAAGAGAAAATACAAAAAAAACAAAAGTAAATACAATAAAGATATCTATAATAATAATAGTAACAACAATGGAATACAAAAAAGATAATAAAACACTAAAAAGATGTACACATAATAATAGTAATAATAAAATACCAAATTTTTTTTTTAAAGATAATAAACACAAAAAAAATTAAATACAAATATATATATATATAATTATAATAATAGTAATACTCATCGTAATAAATAAAAATAAAAAGGAAGGTGAAATACAAAAAATATATATATATAAATAAATACAAAAAAATACATATATATATATATATATATATATATATATATATTATAATAATAATAATAGTAATAATGATGAAATACAAAAAGAAGAAGATAATGTCGTGTGATTCCCCTCGGTGAAGACCGGAAAATCACGGATAGCAAATCGAGTGTTAATGAAGGCGTTCAATTCAATAGCTGTTTTTCTCTCAGCGATTCTTCGAATGCGCTGCATTTATTTTCGTTCTCTGTTTCGTCCCAGTCGTTCACCCCATACCTCCTTGTTTAATATCTCCACTCAAAAAAAAAAAACCCCCAAAAAATATTTCCTTCCCAGGTCTTATTCGTTTATTTGTTGTTCTTTTTTGTTCGTTCGTTCTTCGTTCGCGATCACGCGATCACGTGGTTAGAAATGTATAATCTCTCCCCATAACAACTATTTTCTCTCATATATTACAACACCCTTTTCTTCTTTTCCTACAAAAGGATGCTTTCGTCTTGCTCACCAAATCTATTCATTCCAAAAAATATATATAATACCATCTCTTACAGTTCCTCCTTTCTACATTCCCTAAACTATCCAGAACTCCACCCCTCCTTCAGTGTCCTCAAACGTATTTTGACCCGAAGGTCTCAAACTCATTTTGCAAAAAATGTTCGTTTCCCATGAATCGTACACTTTTCAAAATCCAATCTCACCCCTCCCCTCCAAATCCTCCCCATCACCCATCCCTTTCAAATCTCCCCCCTTGCCCCTTCCCTCCCCTCCCTCCTAAACTCCCCCCACACCCCTCCCCTCCGAGACTCTCCCTCGCTCCTCCCCTCCTAGACTCCCCTCTCACCCCTCCTCCTCAAAGCATCCTCCCTGCTTCTTCCCCCTTCCAACTTTCACGTTCATCTCCCCCAACCTTCTGCCTCGCTCTTACCCCTCCTCAAATAACACCTCACTGTGCCTCACCCAATCTCCATCAAACCTTTTGTCCGCCCCATTCTTCCCTTTCTCCAAGCTATTCTGAAATCTCTGACACACCTTCAACAGCTCTCCCTACCTCTTCCTCCTCTTCCACATCTTACCCTACCCCTCCCCCCCCTGTTCTGGACCTGATGCTCCCCCTTCCTCTTCATTAACGGTATGGACCTCAAACATCCGGGGCCTTCGCTCAAACTTGACTGATCTCTCCATACAGGTTGCTTCTGACAAACCAGATGTGATCTGCTTAACAGAAACTTTCCTCCTTCATGATGTCTCTGATGCCTTGGTATCTCTCCCAGGTGACTCCCTCCTCCGGTATGATAGACCTGAGCCTCGTCCTGGAGGTGGGGTTGCTATCTTTATAAAAACGCTCTTCCTCACTCACCCTCCACTGCCCTCTCTCCACCTCACCCCCAGGAATACCTTTGGCTACGGCTTCCCCTTCGCTCCCACCTTTTGTTCATATGTGTGTTGTACCGTCCACCAAACAGCGATGACTCCATCTACATCTCGCTGTCTGATAATATGGACCAACTTCTATCTACCCATCCCAACTCTCTCTTCCTCATATGTGGTGATTTCAATTGTCACCATGCCAGTTGGCTGGGTGTGGGTACCTCTCTCACCAGCCATGGCTCTTCAGCAAAGGACTTCTGCGACTCACTGGGACTGACACAATCTGTCAATTTCCCGACCCGGATCTCAGTCAACGGAGCATCTTCTCTTCTGGATTTGGTTATGACAAACTTCCCTGAAAATGTCTGCTGCTCTTCTTCCGCTCCAATCGGCTCATCTGATCATGTGCTTGTCAAAGTGGACATCTCTCTGACCATTCTCAGAGAGCCTCCTCAGCGTCGACGAGTCTGGCATTTCACTCAGGCCAACTGGCACGGTCTTCAAGCAGCCATCAATCATCTGGACTGGTCTCCCATCTCTACCGCCTCTAACATCAACTCATCCTGGGAATTCTTTCAAAGTAAATTGCTCTCTCTCATGCACAGATTTATCCCATCTCGTCTTCAGTTGTCATACCCTTCCTTCCGTCCATGGTACATGGAATCTTGTGGTGAGGCTGTTGCCCTGAAACAACTTCCTTTCGTCTCCTGGAAAGCAAATCCAACGGAAGGAAATCTCATTTCCTTTCACAAAGCCCGAAACAAGTGTGTGTCCACCCTCAGGAGAGCCAGGAAACAATATCTCACCGTTCTCAAGACCGAACTCTCTCATCTGTCTCCCTCTTCCAAATCCTGGTGGCATCTGGTCAAATCTGTTTCTGGTGTTTATTCCCCCTCTATCCCCTCCCTCACCTCAAACGGCTTAACGGCTGACTCCGCACGTGAAAAAGCTGAATGCCTCAACTCTGTGTTTGCCTCTAAATCTTGTGTCCCAAACCCATCCCTCTCTGTACCCACCGTACCCAGTCGTACCCAACTGCTCCTGGACTCTGTGTCCTTTCCTCCTGACAAGGTGGAAAAGTTTCTGTCAACCCTCGACTCTGATTCTGCAACTGGTCCTGACGGCATCAGCCCACGGGTCCTAAAATCATGTGCTCCCGCTCTTTCACTCCCTCTTTCTGTTCTCTTCACCCTCTCTTTTTCTCAAGGTCATCTGCCATCTGCTTGGAAATCAGCCAACATCACCGCTTTGCACAAAAAAGGTGAAAAAACAGATCCCAGCAACTACAGACCAATCAGCGTTCTCCCAATTATCAGCAAAGTCATGGAATCCATCATTGCTTCAGATATGAAATCTTTCCTCTTCTCCAATGGCTTGATCTCTGATCATCAATTTGGTTTCAGACCTGGTCACTCTACTCTGGACATGCTGCTTCTGCTTTCTCAACAATGGATGGAGGTCCTCAACGCCAAACAGGAAATTAGAGCCGTCTCCCTTGACATTTCACGTGCCTTCGATACGGTCTGGCACCCTGCTCTGCTCACCAAACTCTCCTCCTTTGGTATCCATGGAAATCTCCACGCATGGCTGGCGGACTTCCTCTCTGGTCGTAGTCAACGTGTGGCCCTGAATGGGTTTCTCTCATCTCCTCTTCCTGTTCAGGCTGGAGTTCCCCAAGGTAGTGTTCTGGGCCCTGTGCTTTTTCTGGTCTTCATCAATGATCTCTCTGACTCTCTTGAAAATCCTCTCTATCTCTTTGCTGACGACTCTACTCTCTGTCGCTCCATTCCTCATCCCTCAGATCGGCAGTCTGCAGCCTCCTCACTCTCTGCAGACCTGGACAAAATCACAGACTGGGCAAACAAATGGAACATGTCTTTCAATCCTGATAAATCTCACACTCTTACGATTTCTCTCCGAAAAGACCGACTGGAAAACCCTCCCATCCACTTTCTGAATAATCCTCTCCAAGAAGTTCTGTCACTCAAGCTTTTGGGTCTCACTATTTGCCATGATCTTTCCTGGGAAAACCACATTTCAAATCTGGCCTCCAAAGCCAGTCGCCGACTGGGCATCCTCCGTCGTGCGAAGTCCTTCCTTGTGTTACATATTTAGGGGAATGTATGTGAATTACTATTCAGGTCTTTGCTTATCAATGTGTAGTCGATTAAGGGTCGTTGTGGTTGGAGGGTCAGGAGCCCTTCTGGAAAAAGAGACGGGAAACGGAAGAAGAAAGACACGAGGTCGAAAGAAGCGACGAGGCTTCTTCTTCCTCGCCCCGCACCGACGAGAGGTGGGATCGATATTGAGCTGTGTGGAAAAGCGGCGTTCCCAAGCCGTCTGGCGAGAGGAGTTACCGGGACGGGTACCTGCCCGGTGGACACGTCAAGCTGCCGTGGGGCCGTGCACCGACCCAGCGTCTGGCACCGTTCGCGGCACCGTCTACAAAGACGCGTACGGGTCGCACGTTGGGGCCTAACACGCGTTGCAAGCGGCGTGTGGCTTTTGCCTGCTGTACAGTACCCACTTCGCGTGGCCAAGAGGGGGCTGCAACCTTGGTTCCCGGTACGATACATGCCCGGTGGAAAAACGTCCACCCGGGGTTCGTTCAACCGCCCGACTGTCTGGCGAAGTTCCTCTCACGGTCCGGGGGTCACCGAGACCAGGTAGTCACCGAGGGGACCACGTAACAGAATTGGGGGCTCGTCCAAATTACGATTTGCGGATTCGCAATTGGGTCTACGTCCGGGATCTAAAATTGTATAAAATAATAAAATAATATTTTTATTAATTAAAATTTATTAATTAAGTATTAATTGGTAAATTTTTGGGGAAATTGGGGGTAAAGTATTGGGTGAAGGTTAACAGGTGTTAACGATAGGCACCATGGCGTTTGTGGCACAGAACTTTGCGGTAACCCCGAGTGAGGCACAGTTCCGAGCGTTACTAAAGTCGGACCTCTTGAAATTGGCCAAACATTTTAACTTGGAGGTCCGAACTAATTTGAGGAAGGCAGAGTTGCAGGCCACGGTGATACAATCTATGGTGGGATTAGGAACATGGGACGAGTTAGCCTGGGAGTGGCTACCCGAAGAACCAGAAGACGTTGAGCTCCGGAAACTGGAGTTGCAATTACGGAGCCAGGAACGGATCAAAGAAGAGGAAAGGAAAGCAGAAGAGAGGAGAGAAGAGAAACAAGCAGAGGAAAGGAGAGTGGAACGAGAACTCCAGGAAAGGTTAAAAGAAGAAGAAAGGAAAGCAGAAAAGGAAAGAGCAGAAGAAGAAAGGAAAGCAGAAAAGGAAAGAGCAGAAGAAGAAAGGAAAGCAGAAAAGGAAAGAGCAGAAGAAGAAAGGAAAGCAGAAAAGGAAAGAGCAGAAGAAGAAAGGAAAGCAGAAAAGGAAAGATCAGAAGAGGAAAGGAAAGCAGAAGAGAGGAGAGAAGAGAAACAAGCAGAGGAAAGGAGAGTGGAACGAGAACTCCAGGAAAGGTTAGAAGGGAGAAAAGCAGAGGAGAGGAGAGCTGCAAGGGACCTCGAAGCAGAGGAGAGAAAAGCGGAAAGGGAATTAAAGGAACGTGACATGGAGCTTCAGCAGGAAATTAAATTCAAGGAGCTGGAGTTAATGAGAGAACGGGGAGAGGCACCACCCTTGCTGACGGGGTCGACACCTAACCAGAAAACCTGGGATGTGGGCAGACATGTGAGGCTGGTTCCACCGTTCAGTGAAAAGGAAGTCGCAAAATTTTTTCCACACTTTGAGAAAGTGGCTCGACAATTAAACTGGCCGGAGGAGGCCTGGACCATACTAGTGCAAAGTGTGCTGGTGGGAAAAGCTCAAGAGATTTATTCGGCGCTGCCAATGGACCAATGTGCAGATTATGAGGTACTGAAGAAGCACATCCTCAAAGCCTATGAGTTGGTTCCGGAAGCTTACAGGCAAAAATTCAGGAATGCCAGGAAGAGGGAGAGTGAGACCCATGTGGAGTTTGCCAGAGTGAAAGAAAACATGTTTGATCGGTGGTGTGAGTCAAAAGGAGTCGGGAAAGACTTCGAAACATTGCGTGACTTGATCCTGGTGGAGGAATTTCAGCAGTGTGTCCACGAGGACATCAAAGTGTACCTGCAGGAAAAGAAAGTACCAAAGTTGTGGGACGCAGCCACCATGGCAGATGATTATGCCTTAACCCACCGAATAGGGGTCCACGAACCTAACTCCTCGCCTAGATCTCCGCAGGGGAGGTGGGGAACAGCAGGTGCGGAGAACGACAATACATGGCGGCGGCCTTGAGAGGATTATGGGGACAACGCGGATACCCCACCTGTTCGAAATCAGAGGGATGCGGGCCCAAGACAAACTTATATTTCGGGGGGCCCGAGGCAGACCACGAGTTTTTCCTCCGGGCCTACTTGCGCTTTTTGCAAGAAACCTGGACACTTGATGTCCAGTTGTTACCGCATGAAAAGGGAAGACCCAGAGCGGAGTCCGACTATTACGACTCCAAATGCAATGGCCATTGTGAGAAATCGCCATCAAAAGGGTTACCAACCATTTATTTCAGAGGGGTTTGTGTCACTGGATGGAGCCTCGACTAACCGGAGACCGGTTAGGATATTGAGGGACACAGGAGCACATCAATCTTTAATGCTTGAAGGCATTTTGCCATGGTCCGAGGAGACGGCAACGGGGGATAGTGTTCGTTTACAGGGGATCGGGGGCGGTGTTAGTGCTCCACTTCATGTCATCCATTTGGAGTCCGATTTGGTGTCAGGACCGGTCACCGTCGGTTTACAAGCCACACTTCCTGTAGAGGGTGTATCTGTGGTTATCGGGAATGATTTGGCCGGGGGTCAAGTTTATGGTAACCTGAGGGTTGGTAAAGAGCCCAGCAGGGAAAATAACACCACACCAGCTCGGGATGGCGACAAAAGTACCAAGTTATTTGTAGGGGGACTGAACTTCAAAACAGAGGAAGAAGTTCTGACCTCTGTCTTCAACAGATATGGGCCGCTGGTGGAAGTGCGGTTGGTAAGAGACAGGGAAACGCAACAGTCAAGAGGGTTCGGCTTTGTCACGTTTGCAAGCACAAAAGACGCCAGAGAGGCAGAGAAGAATTGGAATGGCAAGGATTTGGAGGGTCGGACCATAACAGTAGGGAAGGCATTTCGTAGGCGTCGAGAGGTCTACAGGAGAGTACAACTGGGCGGTAGTTTTGGTGGTGGCCGCAATCAATATTATTATGGAGGCTCCCTGAGTTACGGCAGCTCCCGAAGGAAGGATTGTCAAAGTAGTGGCCGAGAAGGAGACCGCTATTCATGGGACTACAGTGACAAGCGGTCCCACCATAATTATTAGGGAAGTTCTGAAAAGCTGAAGCACTGAATGCGGCAGAGCCGCCGAGCCAAGATTCCTACACGGATTAACCGTGAACGCCACGTTCCTAAAGGCGTCCATGTAGTGAACTTTCATGCACGGACTAACCGTGAACTCCACGTTCCTCAAAGCGCCCATGTAGAGAACTTTCCTGCACGGACTAACCGTGAACTCCACGTTCCTAAAGGCATTCATGTAGTGAATACTCGGCTTGGCCTCCCGGAAAAAGTGCTATCGAGTTGCTTAACTTTGGATCTTTGATCAACCCCTTAACCTTCATTCACAAGAAACTGACAGTCAAAGTCAGAGGGTCATGAGATGGAGTTTGGCTTGGCAGGAGTCCAACGGGAAATTGAACATGTTAAGGGGAGGGACAATGTCGTTGCTGGTGCTTTGTCCAGAGTGAATTACCTTTGAAAATCTCTGGGGGTTGTGTGAAATGTTGTTGCTTTATTTTTAAGTGATAACTGTGCCCGGGGGGAACTGATAATGTGGGGGGGGTTGAGTTATCTGGTTTGTTTATCCAAGTTGGCCGGCAAAGAAAGTTTTCGCTGGGTTCAAACTTTCTTTCTTGAAGGGGGGAAGTGTTACATATTTAGGGGAATGTATGTGAATTACTATTCAGGTCTTTGCTTATCAATGTGTAGTCGATTAAGGGTTGCTGTGGTTGGAGGGTCAGGAGCCCTTCTGGAAAAAGAGACCGGAAACGGAAGAAGAAAGACACGAGGTCGAAAGAAGCGACGAGGCTTCTTCTTCCTCGCCCCGCTCCGACGAGAGGTGGGATCGATATTGAGCCGTGTGGAAAAGCGGCGTTCCCAAGCCGTCTGGCGAGAGGAGTTACCGGGACGGGTACCTGCCCGGTGGACACGTCAAGCTGCCGTGGGGCCGTGCACCGACCCAGCGTCTGGCACCGTTCGCGGCACCGTCTACAAAGACGCGTACGGGTCGCACGTTGGGGCCTAACACGCGTTGCAAGCGGCGTGTGGCTTTTGCCTGCTGTACAGTACCCGCTTCGCGTGGCCAAGAGGGGGCTGCAACCTTGGTTCCCGGTACGATACATGCCCGGTGGAAAAACGTCCACCCGGGGTTCGTTCAACCGCCCGACTGTCTGGCGAAGTTCCTCTCACGGTCCGGGGGTCACCGAGACCAGGTAGTCACTGAGGGGACCACGTAACACTTGGCACACCTGAGCTCCTCACCACATACAAGGCTTTCCTCCGCAGCTCTATGGAATACTGCTCTCCCCTCTGGTCTGGTGCTCCTGCCTCACACCTAGCCCGTCTTCACGCTGTTGAAACCAAAGCGTTCAGAATCATTGGAATCTCCCGCGATGAAGCTAACTCCAAGGGCCTTTCACTCACTCACCGCAGGCAGGTTGGTGGTCTTTCCATCTTCTACTGACTCCTCTCTGGCCTTGCCCCCCCAGCCCTCTCTGGGCTCTGTCCCCCAAATATTCCTACAGGTCGCACAAGATCTGCCTGCAACCCTCTTATGGTTAAACTGCCAAAATCAAGACTTTCTGCTCACCTTCACTCCTTCATTCCTCTTTTCTCCCGCCTCTGGAACAAACTCCCTCACTCTCTTCAATCCCACTCCACCCTCCAGGTCTTTAAAACAGCTGTTCACCACCATCTCTTATCTTCCCCCATCCAAAACCGTGATCTTTTCTACCCCCGCTAATTTCGGTCCCCTTGTGTTTTATACTTCTCCCACCCCCCCCCCCCCCCTTCCCACGCCTCCTGCCCCCAAGCCCTCTCCCTCCCACACTTCTCCCTGCTCTCAAATGTTGTGGTTGTGTGCTTCCCCTTCTCTCCCCATCTTGTCTTCCGCTCCCTCTTTTTGTATATTTTGTTTGTCTGGTTGATTTGTTTGTGAAATAAATGTTAGCTCTTTCACGAGCCTCGATTCAGTATACAAAAAAAAAGAAAAAAAAAAGTGGATTTCACGATATATGCGTGGAAGGACCAAAGAAGAAGAAGAAGCTGGAAGCTTTTACCTGACGTGATCTCCAAGCAATGTTCAACCCTGCAAAAGTAACTCAATCGAAAACGGCTTCATGTACAAAATAAACGCCGGCTTTTTTAAACGGAATGCTGGTAACAAGGAAAACGCGACGCTCAAATAAATAACATCCTAAATTAGGACGTCCCCACACCAGACTTGCCATCGGAAGAAGGGATAATTTAAATGAAAAGAACTGTGGGCTTAGCTCAACCACTCGGGGTCCGTCTGCTCATCCGGTCCTTTGTGCGCAGTCTGGATGCGGCTCTGTGCTTGGCGGGAAGAAGGCCACCCGGTCGTTGGTGCGAACCTCTCGTTCCGCGCTGCTAGGCCAGCGTACACTGCAGCGGCAAGCCTTGCTTGTACACTCGTCCCTCGCGCGTGAACACAGGGGAGGAGAATCGTCAGCGCTTCACCGTCTGTTGTTGTCCAACCAGCAAGAGTCCAGGGTCAATCAGAAGAACGAGGCCCGGGTGCGAAGAGATCCAAAAACGAGAGGGACAAAATATCGACCAGCCGTGGTTTTATCAACTGTGGTGTCACGTCATCGGTGCTCCCTTCCAATCAGTCCGTCGCCTCTCGACCTCTAGAATGTTCTTCCTACATCAGTCCTTCACCATTGGCCGAGTGCTTTGTGCTCTCCTCCTCATGCCATCAGTCGGTGGCCAATCAGTCCGTTGCTTCCTTCCACCAATCAGCGGGTCGCTTCTTGCTCCACCCTTTCATTGGTCGACTCCTGCCCAATAGCAAGTCCTTCTGGTCATGGCTTTCAGCCTGCCTGTGCGATGTTTTATCGCCATGTTGGCGCAATGCGTGGGCGCTTCCTGCCTGCACTTCTGGTGAGTTTTATTGTGGGGGGGAATTTAATTAGTATTGTGTGTTTGCTAATAGTGGGCCTTTCCGACTCTACTTGTCTAGTGCATTGCCATAAGGGATGAAGGATAAATCACAAGGTCTCACAAACAGGGGAATTAACATAATCCCTACTCTAGTTAACACAAGGCCATCCTTGTATGACTGCAAATATACGAGCTTAATCCGACATCCGGGCTATACAGGTCCTCTACTTATGTACATCAAAATGGTTCTTCTTCTTCACGACATTTGGAGCATCATACCTACACAGATCTACCTGATCTATATATCACGCCACCCCAAAATTCATAACAATAATTAAATACTTAACATATGTATACTTAATAATAATAATAATAATAATAAAATACCAAAAAAGAACATAAACTCCAAAACAAAAAAAAGAATTAAATACAAAAAAGATACATCTATCTATAATTCCAGTAATCTCTGTGTGTTGTTTGTTTGTACGTTTGTACGTTTGTCTGTGACCGCTGTTTCTCGACAACCACGGGTCCGATATACTTTAAACTTGCCAGGTATATTGCTGGGGACCCGAGGATGTGCCTTTTCAAGGTTTCATATTAATCGGACAATTACTTACCGAGCTATGTCCAAAAAACGATTCAACCAATCAGAGAGCAGCGAGCTATCGCGTGTGCCGAACGTGGCGGACACACTCTGCCTCGGATGGCACATTTGAGAGCGTATTCATTTATTTCACGTTTGCAAACTATGTTGGCGCTATGTTGGCGTTAAACTATGTTTTAAAACTAATAAAAACCCCGGGGGGATTGTCACTGTACTCGCAAGCCGTTCGCCGTTCGCTTTGGCGTTGCGAATGGACCAAAACATTTCATGCACCAAACCATTTCATGTAAAGCGTTCGCCGTTCGCTTTGGCGTTGCGAATGGACCAAAACATTTCATGAACCAAACCATTTCATGTAAATAGAGGGGGGGATATAATTTTAGATATAGATATAGTACGGGCATGCCCTAGTCTATCTATAATTCCAGTAATCTCTGTGTGTCTGTGTGTCTGTGACCGCTGTTTCTCGACAACCACGGGTCCGATCTAATTGAAACTTGCCAGATATATTGCTGGGGACCTGAGGATGTGCCTTTTCAAGGTTTCATATTAATCGGAGAAGTAGTTACCGAGCTATGTCCAAAAAACGATTCAACCAATCAGAGAGCAGCGAGCTATCACGTGTGCCGAACGTGGCGAACAGACTCTGCCTCGGACGGCACATTTGAGAGCGTATTCATTTATTTCACGTTGGCAAACTATGTTGGCGTTAAACTATGTTTTAAAACTAATTAAAACTAATTTGCGATTCATCGTAACTGCGATATGCGACCTTCCGGACAGTCAAATGAGGACGTCACTTCCGGACTTACGGATAGTCATAGTGACGACGTACTGATGCTGAACGTGGCGAGCAGACGCTGTAAGGTACGATCGATTGTAGTACACGTTTATAATAACTCTGCCGATACAGGCCCGATTAACTGCAGCGCCATCCGAGCTGCGGCTTCGGGACGATACATTCATTGTACGGTCACATCACGCACTTACGGGCACGCCCATGGGCCCATGGGCACGCCCAGACATTTTTTTTTTTTTTTGGGCAAGGAACGGGCACCCACGTACGGGTACGTCCTAGTAATTATAATAATTGTAATATGAATAGTGATAATAAAATACAAAAAAAAAAAGAAACAAAAATACAAAAAAAATAAGAGCCAAGGGACCCAGAACACACAAAAGGCCCTGAAGACCCAAGAGGCCCTGAAGACCGTAAAAGACCCCAAAGACACAAAATACCCCAATGTAGGTTAGGCCAATGAAGCCTTTGTCGCTCCTGTGTGAAGCGGGGCCATCGCCGTAAAATATAAAACACACAGGAAATGGCGCATTGTGCTGAGGCGCGGCGGTGATGGTCATGGTCATTTAACCCTCGACCAGGCAAAGATCCCCGGAGGGTTAAACAACACGTAAAGGTCTGTACTGTAGTTGTGTCCTTCATCTAAGTATTCTAATCATAGACTGACATCTGCAAACAGAGTGGACCAATTGCTTAAACCCACTTTGTGCTTTGCACGCAGGGTAAGTCGGTAGGGTAAGCATTCAAATTATTTGTCGGAAATGTATTTTGACGTTTATTACCTCTGCCATCGAAGGTGCACAGAGGTTATGTTTTCACCCCTGTCTGTCTGTATGTCTGTGAGCAGGATATATCTCAAAAGTTATAGATGGATTTGGACGAAATTTGGTGGATTGTTTGGGTGGGTGACAAGGAGGAGTTCATTAGATTTTGATGAAGATCCAGATGGTGTAATAATTTCAGTGATTCTTCACCTGTTTTCTGTTATTTGATTTGAAAGTGGACAGATTGGGTTTGTGCTGAGGGAGAAAAAAGTGATTTCCTGTTTCAAATAATTTTTAGTTTTCTTTGACTGTCAGACAGGCCGAGTGACTCGAAAAAATAATTACCTCCTTCCTCTGCCAATTTCAGAGCCCAAGCAGGGCCGGCGCCAGACTATTTTGCGTCCTAGGCAAGGCCAGCTAATTGCAACCCTCCCACCCCCCCAAAAAATTGGCAACTTCGATTATTAAAAACAGATGTTTTGTAGAAAAAAATAAAAGGCAGAAAACTTGAAACTGCTAAATTTATTTTAAACTTGAAAACTTGAAAATAAGTACCGTAAGATGCCAACAGCACCAATATTAAAGGTGCAATTTCCAATAATATGACAGTGGCCCTGTTACCCCACGCTTTGGGGCAAATGGCCTTTCACTTAAAAAAAATATGGCACTCCATGTGGTTTGCAATGCAAAATAAAGAAAGTGGTCCTTTTCCGAGTGTGTGAATGGAAATTACAGATAAACAAAACAGTTTTTGGTTTGAGCAATAAGTTTTAGATATACAAAATCAAAATTTTAAATAATCAATCTTTGAGTACACTGGTCAACAAAATTTTAAATGTTTTATGGTTCTAGTATATTTTGAGGTGATTCTAACCAAAATTAACCTGTGGAGTTCGATTATGATATCCAATTTTCACGAGCACATCCAGTTTTTGAGAACCAGTATACCATAGGAATACCACTTCATTTGAAATTCACAAACCTCCTGTTGACCCTGAGAAGGTATTCTTACCACCACTTCATTTGAAACTTGGTTTGATGAAAAACTTTGTGAAGGCCATGGATCAAGATGGTGCTAGCTTCCACCACTTGCTAATGAAATTCCAAGGCATTGTATCTGAGGCCAAAGTAAAGGCGGGTGTTTTCAATGGTCCTCAAATTCGTCTTGCACTCACTAATCAGGACTTTGTAACGAGACTATCTGAGCTGGAAAGCGTTGCTTGGGATAGCTTTGTGGCCCTTGCCAACAATTACCTTGGAAATTTTCGAGCACCAAATTATGAAGAGCTTGTGGACAAGATGTTGAAGAGTTACCAGGCGCTCGGTGCTCGAATGTCACTCAAGATACATTTCTTCCATTCTCATCTGGACTTCTTTCCACAAAATCTTGGCGATGTCAGTGATGAACATGGAGAAAGGTTTCACCAGGAAATTGCCATCATGGAGACTCGATATCAAGGCCGATTCAATCCAAACATGATGGGCGACTACTGTTGGACTTTACAGCGTGAAAGTGATTGCTCCGACAAACGCAAAAGTAAAGTTCAGAAGCACTTTTAATGTGATGTAAATAAAACCTTTACGTTCATATTATTTTTTGTGACAATAAATAAACTTATTGAGACTTAATCAAGAAATGAGGCAGAGAGTTAATTATTTGAGGCAGAGTTTAAAAAATAATTATTTCCCTTTCTCCACGTGTGCTGTTGTCCCATCGTGTGCTTCTGTCCACGTGCACTGTCTCACCCCGCCCCCCATTATCTCCTTGCCTTCCACCTTTTGCCCTGTTCATGTGACTCGTGGTTGTCCCTCGAGGCCCTCTCCCCATTGGTATGTTTGTGAATATAAGATTGTTCTTCACGGTTCTGGTTAAATATGTTTAAACTTTCCCCTGCAGTGTTTTATTCAGTGGTATATTACAACATGCTGTTTTTCTTCCTATTTAAAAGGCTTTTTTCAATTCCCTCTTCAACTCATTCCACTTCAAAAAAATATTCAATCTCTTACAATTCAATCTCACTCCATGCTCTAAATTTACATTCATTCCACCCCTCCTCCATCGTTCTTAAACGGATTGCTAACTTGAAAATCACAATTTGTTATAAATGTTCGTCTTTCATTAATCATCCACTTTATAAACTCCCCCCTTGCCCCTCCCCTCCAAATCTCCCCCCTTGCCCCTCCCCTCCTAAACTCCCCCCTTGCCCCTCCCCTCCTAAACTCCCTCCTCGTTCCTCCCATTCAAAACTCCCTCCCAACCCCTCCCCTTCAAATCTCCCCCTTACCACCCCTCTCCAATTCTCCCCCTCCCCCTCCTCCTCAAAGCTGCCTCCTCCCCCCTCCTCCTCAAAGCTGCTTCCTCCCCACTTCCTCTCCCTTCTATCTCATACCTCCACCTCCCCCAACCTTCTACTTTCCTCTGCCCCCCCCCCCCCGCCTCAAACAACCCCACACTGTGCCTCATCCCATCACCATCAAACCATTTGTCCTCCTCATCCTTCCCTTTCTTGTAAATCTTCTATAATCTCTGACACACTATCAACTGCTCTCCCTACCTCCCCTCTCATCCTTCATCTGACCCTACCCCTCCCCTGTCCTGCACCCGATGCTCCCCCTCTCTCCTCATTAACGGTATGGACCTCAAACATCCGGGGCCTTCGCTCAAACCTGATCGATCTCTCCATTCAGGTTGCTTCTGACAATCCAGACTTGATCTGCTTAACAGAAACTTTCCTCCTTCAAGATGTCTCCGATTCCTTAATATCTCTTCCTGGTTACTTCCTCCTTCCTCCTCCGGTATGATAGACCTGAGCCTCGTCCTGGTAGTGGGGTGGCTATCTTTATCAAAATCTCTCTTCCTCACTCTCCTTGCACTGCCCTCTCTCCACCTCACCCTCAGGAGTACATCTGGCTATGGCTTCCTCTCCGCTCCCACCTTTTGTTCATATGTGTTCTGTACCGTTCTCTAAACAGTGATGACTTTATTTACATTTTGCTGTCGGACAACATGGACCAACTTCTATCAACTCATCCAAACTCTCTCTTCGTCATATGTGGCGACTTCAACTGTCATCATGCCAGCTGGCTGGGTATGGGTGCCTCTCTCACCAGCCATGGCACCTCAGCAAAGGAATTCTGCGACTCATTGGGACTGACACAATCTGTCAAATTCCCGACCCAGATCTCAGTCAATGGAGTATCTTCTCTTCTAGACTTGGTTATGACAAACTTCCATGCAAATGTCTGCTGCTCTTTTTCTGTTCCAATCGGTTCTTGTGATCATGTGCTTGTTAAAGTGGACATCTCTCTGGCCATTCTCAGAGAGCTTCCTCAGCGTCGACGAGTCTGGCATTTCACTCAGGCCGACGGGCACGGGCTGCAAGCAGCCATCAATCATCTGGACTGGTCTCCCATCTCGACTGTCTCCGACATCAATTCTTCCAAAGCAAACTGCTCTCTCTCATGCACAGATTTATCCCATCTCGTCTTCAGTTGTCTTAACCTTCCTCACGTCCATGGTACACTGAATCTTGTGGTGAAGCAGTCGCCCTGAAACAACTTGCCTTTGCCTCTTGGAAGGCAAATCCAACTGAAGGCACTCTCAGTTCCTTCCACCAAGCTCGGAACAAGTATGTGTCTACCCTCAGGAGTGCCAGGAAGCACTATGTCTCCACACTCAAGATTGAATTGTCAAACCTGCCTCCTTCCTCCAAATCCTGGTCGTGTTTGTTCCCCCTCCATCCCCTCCCTCACCTCAAATGGCTGCACAGTTGACACCGCACGTGACAAAGCCGAATGCCTCAACTCTGTGTTTGCCTCAAAATCTTGTGTCCCAAACCCATCTCTCTCTGTTCCCAACTTACCCAGTCGAACCCAACTGCTCCTGGACTCTGTGTCCTTCTCTCCTGACAAGGTGGAGAAGTTTTTGTTAAACCTCGACTCTGATTCTGAAACTGGACCTGACGGCATCAGCCCACGGGTCCTAAAATCCTGCTCTGCCGCTCTATCTCACCCTATCTCTGTTCTTTCCACCCTCTCTTTTGCTCAACGTCATCTGCCAGCATCTTGGAAATCAGCAAACATTACAGCTTTACACAAAGAAGGTGCAAAAACAGATCCTTGCAACTACAGACCAATCAGCCTGCTCCCAATTATCAGCAAAGTTATGGAATCCATCATTGCTTCGGATATCAAATCCTTCCTCTTCTCCAATGGCTTGATCTCTGATCATCAATTTGGATTCAGACCAGGTCATTCTACTCTGGACATGCTGCTTCTGCTGTCTCAACAATGGATGGAGGTCCTCAATGCCAAACAGGAAATCAGAGCTGTCTCCCTTGACATATCACGTGCCTTCGATACGGTCCGGCACCCAGCTTTGCTCACCAAACTCTCCTCCTATGGCATCCATGGAAATCTTTACTCATGGCTTGCGGAATTCCTCTCTGGTCGTAGGCAGCGTGTGGCCCTGAATGGATTTCTCTCATCTCCCCTGCCTGTTCTGGCTGGAGTTCCCCAAGGTAGTGTTCTGGGCCCTGTGCTATTTCTGGTCTTCATCAATGATCTCTCTGACTCTCTGGAAAGTCCTCTCTATCTCTTTGCTGATGACTCCACTCTCTGCCGCTCCATTCCTCATCCCTCAGATCGGCAGTCTGCAGCCTCCTCACTCTCTGCAGACCTGGACAAAATCACAGACTGGTCAAACAAGTGGAACATGTCTTTCAATCCTGACAAATCTCACACTCTCACTATGTCTCTCCAAAAAGACCGACTGGAAAACCCTCCCATCTACCTTCTCAACAATCCTCTCCAAGAAGTTCTGTCGCTCAAGGTTTTGGGTCTCACTATCTGCCATGATCTTTCTTGAGAAAACCACATTTCCAAGCTGGCCTCCAAAGCCAGTCGCCGACTGGGCATCCTCCGTCGTGCGAAGTCCTTCCTTGGCACACCTGAGCTCCGAACCACATACAAGGATTTCATGCACAGCTCAATGGAATACTGTTCCCCCCTCTGGGCTGGTGGTCCTGCCTCACACCTAGCTCGTCTTCACGCTGTTGAAAGCAAAGCATTCAGAATCATTGGAATCTCCCGCGATGAAGCTAACTCCAAGGGCCTCTCACTCACTCACCGCAGGCAGGTTGGTGGTCTTTCCGTCTTCTACCGACTCCTCTCTGGCATTGCCCCCCCAGCTCTCTCTTGGCTCTGTCCCGCAAATATTCCTACAGGTCGCACAAGATCTGCTTGCAACCCTCTTATGGTTAAACTGCCAAAATCAAGACTCTCTGCTCACCTTCACTCCTTCATTCCTCTTTTCTCCCGCCTCTGGAACAAACTCCCTCACTCTCTTCAATCCCACTCCACCCTCCAGGTCTTTAAAACAGCTGTTCACCACCATCTCTTATCTTCCCCCATCCAAAACCTTGATCTTTTCTATCCCCGATAATTTCACCCCAATTCCACTTTTTGAAATACCAACTTCTGTCCTGGAAGTCCTTGGTGTCCTTGTGTTTTATACTTCTCCCACCCCCCCACCCCCCCTTCCCACGCCTCCTCCCCCCAAGCCCTCACTCTCCCACACATCTCCCTGCTCTTAAATGTTGTGTGCTCTCAAGTGTTTGCGTGCTTCCCATTCTCTTGTCTTCCGCTCCCTCTTTTTGGGTATTTTGTTTGTCTGGTTGATTTGTTTGTGAAGTAAATGTCAGCTCTTTTACGAGCCTCGATTCAGTATACAAAAAAAATAAAAAATGAATGTTTCCCCCCTGTGCTGTCTTTCCCTCGCGGTCCCCCTGTACTGTGTTCCTGGATGTCTTTTTGTTGAATGTGTTTTAATGAATGTTTCCCCCTGTGCTGTCTTTCCCTCGTGGTCCCCCTGTACTGTGTTCCTGGATGTCTTTTTGTTGAATGTGTTTTAATGAATGTTTCCCCCTGTGCTGTCTTTCCCTCGCGGTCCCCCTGTGCTGTGTTCCTGGATGTCTTTTTGTTGAATGTGTTTTAATGAATGTTTCCCCCTGTACTGTCTTTCCCTCGCGGTCCCCCTGTACTGTGTTCATGGATGTCTTTTTGTTGAATGTGTTTTAATGAATGTTTCCCCCTTGTACTGTCTTTCCCTTGCGGTCCCCCTGTGCTGTGTCCCTGGATGTCTTTTTGTTGAATGTGTTTTAATGAATGTTTCCCCCTGTACTGTCTTTCCCTCGCGGTCCCCCTGTGCTGTGTTCCTGGATGTCTTTTTGTTGAATGTGTTTTAATGAATGTTTCCCCCTGTACTGTCTTTCCCTCGCGGTCCCCCTGTACTGTGTTCCTGGATGTCTTTTTGTTGAATGTGTTTGAATGAATGTTTCCCCCTGTACTGTCTTTCCGTCGCGGTCCCCCTGTACTGTGTTCCTGGATGTCTTTTTGTTGAATGTGTTTTAATGAATGTTTCCCCCTGTACTGTCTTTCCCTCGCGGTCCCCCTGTGCTGTGTTCCTGGATGTCTTTTTGTTGAATGTGTTTTAATGAATGTTTCACCCTGTACTGTCTTTCCCTCGTGGTTGTCAGCTCTTTCACGAGCCTCGATTCAGTATATTTAAAAAAAAAAAAAAAAAAAAAAAAAAAAAAAAAAAACTCCATTTTGGGCTTCTTGAGGGTGCTTTGTTACAAATGTGAAATGAAGGAAAAACTTCAAATCTCGGATTTATTTCGAATAAATAGGAAGAAGAAGCTCGTACGATTTACAAAGCTCCATGGCACATCATGATGAGTCGAGAAACATTTCTAGGCCAGAACCAATCCTAAAAAGATCATCACTCCAATGCAGAATACTCGATTGAAGATGCAGACATTTGTAATTTTCCAGAGTGCTGGCGATGCCTCACATCTTCTTTGCAAAACACACCGTGGAATCTTTAGCGCCCACTAGTGGTGGCAGATGGGTATAACAGCTCAACGACCTTCCGATGAACGGTGCACAAATTGATGGCTCATTCTTCATGCGAAACACCAAGGAGACATTTTATATTTGGGGCAAGATTCGAATTTGGGGCTTCGACAGCTGCAAGCTATTTTGCCAGCCCATTGTGTTTTGACAATAATTGACTTCAATTTCACATTTACAAGAAACAATATATAAAGGATACAATTAAACAAACATCAAAAAATAATTGATAAAAAAATAGAAGCATCTGTAAAAAACAAAAGTACATTTTTTTTTTAAGTCACAAGACCTCATTTTACAAGATAAAAAATTGAAGATCCTTACCTGACCCTCCATAATAGTCCAAGCCCCTGGATTGCTGTCGTTCCCCCTGATCCAGTTGTGAATAGCGAGAGCTGGCTGGTCCCAGTTTATCTACGATAAGATGAAAGACAACCGGAAGGTCGAAGCACTCGTAAATTTTCTTCTTTCCCCGTTTTAGTTCCTTCTACATGTTTTACGACCATTTCTCCCCTTTTTCAGAGGGATGGTCGATTCCTCTTTGGGATCTATATCCATTATATCAGTTTAGTGCAACCCCAAACATTCAATATCGGCTTTATTGATATTTTCAATCAATGCCTCACATTTTTAGAAATAGGCCGGGCGTGGAAGGCGATTGGTTACACCTGAGCTAATTTACAATTGCTATTATAAGGGGGGTGGACACTTATCCAACCAAGAAATTCTAGTTTTGTATTTTTAATTAATTTTCTGAAATTTGTATAATTTGTTTTTCACTTGGAAGTTGTGGTTACGATGTGTAAATAAAGATGGAAAATGTCTGATTTAATACAATTTAATTCCAGGCTATAAGGCACCAAAAGGTGAAAAATTTGAAATGGGTTGTAGACTTTCTCCAAGTATCGTTTTTGGAACTTCCAAACTACAAACAGTTTTTTCTCACTGATATTATCCATCGAGCGTTGTTGTATTTTTTTCTCCCTTATCCTTGTATAACCTTGATATTGGTTACCTTGGCAAGCTCTTTCTTCATGATTGGCTCATATGAAGCTCCCTCTTCCGGCTGGATGATTCGAGGAGCGTCACCAGAATTGATCAACTGCACCGCCTCCACCTGCCGTCGTACATCTGCACTTGGCTCTCCGCACACAATATATTGAACCCCTTTCCCAGCAGAAAGTAACAGCAAACAACATACAACATACTCATGCAGCATATCCAGAATTCTGCACTCCAAGATTAGCAACCAGTACTCCACCCATCTGATACCGAGCATACAATTTCCTGCACTCACCATCCCCTTGACTCCCTCTGGAAAAAGAAATCGTTTGTACAGGGAGCTCAGAGTATCATCTGGAGTCACAGATACTTCTTTCTGTAATAATATGGGACCTGTGTCAAGGCCAGAATCAGCCCAGAACACCGAGAATCCAGCCTTTTCATCTCCATGTGCCAATGTCCTGTCCAACAACAACAAAATGGCATACTAAATACCAACAGACTTACTAATTAACACTTTCATCTCTCCCTGTGAAAGCTGCAGTGCCCCAATACCGTAACCTAGGCCCCATTCTATTCCCAATGTTCATCAATGATCTCACTTGTTTTTTTGTAAAATCCTCCATATCTATTTCCTGTTGACAGCACTCTCTGCCGTGACATTCCTCATCCTTCGGATAGACACGTGGCAGCCTCTTCACTCCGTCTCTAAAAGGACAGTCTTTCAAACCCTCCCCTCTACTTTCTTAACAATCATCTTGAAGAAGTTCAGTCATTCAAACTCCTGGGTCTATCGGCCATGATCTTTCTTGGACAAACAACATTTCAATATTGACCTCCAAAGCCAGTGGCCGACTGGGTATCCTCCATCATACAAAGTCCTTCCTTGCCACACCTGAATTCTTATCAACTTACAAGGTCTCCATCCACATCTTGATGAGATAGTGTAAACCCCTCTGGGTTGGTTCAATCTCATTCTTCCCTCCGGGTCTTCAACATGGCTGTTCACCACTATCTCAGATCATCCCCAATCCAAAACCGTGACCTTTTCTACCCTCATTAAACCACACCTCCTCCACTCCCATTCCCTCAATTTCAGTTTTTGCCTTCCTGAGAGTTTACTTCGATATCCACCGTGTCCAGCCTCTGCATCCTCTGCCACCCCTCATTCTTACCTACATTTCTTGTTTGTCCGTCTTCATCTGTTATGTCCATATAAGCAGGGCTTTGCAGGGCTTTGCTGTTGTTGTTGTCCCTCCCCTCCCCCCCCCCCCCCCCCCCACCCCCTCTCTTCCTGCCGTTCCTATTGCATCCTGCTGTTCCTTCTTGACTTTGCATACAAAAAAGTACAATGTGTAAAATGGTGAAATAAAATAAAAATTTATGTGGTTCAACAACTTTCCTATGCAATGCTATGACAAGTTCGTATCGAATGAAATAAAAATCTATACCTCTCGAGAAAAGTTGGCTTTATTTTTTTGTAGTCAGAATATTCGACTTTGAGAAAACATGCTGAGTCACAGTGACATAGCCAATAGTGGCAAGGCATATGTAAATCATGTTTTATCAATTTTGAGTTCCTAAAATGTTGAACCAGAAATATAACTGGTAATGAATGCATCTCGACAATGTCGAGTTCAATTGTTGTCATTAGGGGCAATTTGGGGTCCACTAGGTCCTCAGGGTCTTTAAGGGGCTCCAGGGTCTTTTTGGTCTTTCTGATTGTTTGGGTCTTTGGAGCCTTTCAGGTCTTTAAGGGTCTATGGGGTATTTTGGGTCTTCAGGGTCTTTTCGGTCTTCTGCGTCTTTCTGACATTTTTGGTCTTCAAGTTTTTTTGGGTCTTCTTGGTCTTTAAGGGTATTTTGGATATTTTGGGTCTTTAACAGTCTTCAGTATCTTCAAGGTCTTCAGCGTATTTTGGGGCCTTTGGGGTCTTTTCAGTCTTCTGGGTCTTTTTGATCCTTTCAGTAACCGGGATATTTTGGGTCATCGGGCTCTTTTTGGTCTTTGAGGTTCTTTGGGTCCTTTGGGTCTTCAGGGTCTTTGGGGTATTTAAGGTCTTTGGGGTATTTTGGGTCTTCGTGGTCATTTGGGTATTTAACAGTCTTCAGAGTATTTGGGGTCATCAGGGTCTTTGTGGTCTTTTGCATATTTTGGGTATTCGGGGTCTTTATTGGTCTTTGGGGAATTTTGGGTCTTCAGTGTATTTTGGATTTTGTGGTCTTTTGGATCTTTAAGGGTCTTGGTGTCTTCGGAGTATTTTGGGTTTTAAGGTACTTGTCGGTCTTTCAAGTCCACTGGGTCATTTGGGTCCTTGGGGTCTTCAGGGTCTTTGGGGTATTTTGGTTCTTTAACAGTCTTCAGTATCTTCAGGGTCCTCAGGGTATTTTAGGTCTTCATGGTCTTTTCGGTCTTTTCGATCTTCAGAGTCCTTGGGGTTGTTTGGGTCTTTGGGATCCATTGGGTATTCAGTCTTTTGGATATTTGGGGTCTTTAACAGTCTATAGGGTATTTTGGGTCTTCGGGGTATTTTGGCTCCTCAGAGTCTTTTAACCGGTTGACACACAGTCGTGTTCAAAGATTGCCCCTTAACCCCCCCCCCCCCCCCCCACCACTCAAATCCCTCCTAAAGCACAACTCAAAGCCTTTAAAACCTACCCTTATAAAGACACACACACACCCCCCCCACACACACACACACACACACCCCCCCCCCCCCCCCCCCACACACACACACACACACACACACACACACACACACACACACACACACACACACACACACACACACACACACACACACACACACACACACACACACACACACACACACACACACACGTTTATATGGCAGATGATAGACCAGATCTGGATTTGGACCTTAACCAAAATGTAATTGGCTTGTTCTTTTCACCTACGTAACTCATCCACCAAGTTTTGTCATAACTTGTCTCCAACTTGTTTTGAGATATCGTGCGAGATATCGTTTTGGCCCGATATATAGCACACTCAATGGTAAAGAAACACTTTAAAGGTTTTAAAAATATATTGTATCCGGATCCGTATTCGGATCTTCACCGAAATTTAATCAGTTCTTCCGTGTCACACACCCAACCTGTGCACCAATTTTCATCCAAATCAGTCTATAAATTTTTGCGATATTTTCCTACGATTCGGTTTAGCCCAATCACTCAATGGTAAAGAATCACTTTTAAAATTCTGGGATCCAGATCCGGATTCGAACCTTCACCAAAATCTAATCTTTTCATCCTTTGCACATACCCAACCTCTCCACCAAATTTGGTTCAAATCCATCCATAACTTTTTGAGATATCTTGTTCAAAAAAACAACAATCCCATCCCATCTCTACCACCTCTGACATCAACTCATCCTGGGAATTCTTCCAAAGTAAATTGCTCTCTCTCATGCACAGATTTATCCCATCTCGTCTTCAGTTGTCATACCCTTCCTCCCGTCCATGGTACACGGAATCTTGTGGTGAGGCTATTGCCCAGAAACAACTTGCTTTCATCTCCTGGAAAGCAAATCCAACGGAAGGAAATCTCATTTCCTTTCACAAAGCCCGAAACAAGTGTGTGTCCACCCTCAGGAGAGCCAGGAAACAATATCTCTCCGTTCTCAGGACCGAACTCTCTTATCTGTCTCCCTCTTCCAAATCCTGGTGGCGTCTGGTCAAATCTGTTTCTGGTGTTTGTTCCCCCTCCATCCCCTCCCTCACCTCAAATGGCCACACGGCTGACTCCGCATGTGAAAAAGCTGAATGCCTCAACTCTGTGTTTGCCTCGAAATCTTGTGTCCCAACCCCATCCCTCTCTGTACCCACCGTACCCAGTCGTACCCAGCTGCTCCTGGACTCTGTGTCCTTTCCTCCTGACAAGGTGGAAAAGTTTCTGTCAACCCTCGACTCTGATTCTGCAACTGGACCTGACGGCATCAGCCCACGGGTCCTAAAATCATGTTCTTCCGCTCTTTCACTCCCTCTCTCTGTTCTCTTCACCCTCTCTTTTGCTCAAGGTCATCTTCCATCTGCTTGGAAATCTGCCAACATCACCGCTTTGCACAAAAAAGGTGCAAAAACAGATCCCAGCAACTACAGACCAATCAGCCTTCTCCCAATTATCAGCAAAGTCATGGAATCCATCATTGCTTCAGATATGAAATCTTTCCTCTTCTCCAATGGCTTGATCTCTGATCATCAATTTGGTTTCAGACCTGGACACTCCACTCTGGACATGCTGCTTCTGCTTTCTCAACAATGGATGGAGGTCCTCAATGCCAAACAGGAAATTAGAGCAGTCTCCCTTGACATATCACGTGCCTTCGATACGGTCTGGCACCCCGCTCTGCTCACCAAACTCTCCTCTTTTGGTATCCATGGAAATCTCCACGCATGGCTGGCGGACTTCCTCTCTAGTCGTAGTCAACGTGTGGCCCTGAATGGGTTTCCCTCATCTACTCTTCCTGTTCAGGCTGGAGTTCCCCAAGGCAGTGTTCTGGGCCCTGTGCTTTTTCTGGTCTTCATCAATGATCTCTCTGACTCTCTTGAAAATCCTCTCTATCTCTTTGCTGACGACTCTCCTCTCTGTCGCTCCATTCTTCATCCCTCAGATCGGCAGGCTGCAGCCTCCTCACTCTCTGCAGACCTTGACAAAATCACAGACTGGGCAAACAAGTGGAACATGTCTTTCAATCCTGACAAATCTCACACTCTTACGATGTCTCTCCGAAAAGACCGACTGGACAACCCTCCCATCCACTTTCTGAATAATCCTCTCCAATAAGTTCTGTCACTCAAGCTTTTGGGTCTCACTATCTCCCATGATCTTTCATGGGAAAACCACATTTCAAATCTGGCCTCCAAAGCCAGTCGCCGACTGGGCATCCTCCGTCGTGCGACGTCCTTCCTTGGCACACCTGAGCTCCTCACCACATACAAGGCTTTCATCCGCAGCTCAATGGAGTACTGCTCTCCCCTCTGGGCTGGTGCTCCTGCCTCACACCTAGCTCGCCTTCACGCTGTTGAAACCAAAGCATTCAGAATCATTGGAATCTCCCGCGATGAAGCTAACTCCAAGGGCCTCTCACTCACTCACCGCAGGCAGATTGGTGGTCTTTCGGTCTTCTACCGACTCCTCTCTGGCCTTGCCCCCCCAGCTCTCTCTGGGCTCTGTCCCGCAAATATTCCTACAGGTCGCACAAGATCTGCCTGCAACCCTCTTATGGTTAAACTGCCAAAATCAAGACTCTCTGCTCACCTTCACTCCTTCATTCCTCTTTTCTCCCACCTCTGGAACAAACTCCCTCACTCTCTTCAATCCCACTCCACCCTCCAAGTCTTTAAAACAGCTGTTCACCACCATCTCTTATCTTCCCCCATCCAAAACCTTGATCTTTGCTACCCCCGCTAATTTCACCCCAATTCCACTTTTTTGAAATACCAACTTCTGTCCAGGAAGTCCTTGGTGGCCTTGTGTTTTACACTTCTCCCTCCCCCCCCCCCCCACCCCCCTTCCCATGCCTCCTCCCCCCGGGCCCTCTCCCTTCCACACATCTCCCTGCTCTCGGATGTTGTGTTTGTGTGCCTCCCCTTCTCTCCCCATCTTGTCTTCCGCTCCCTCTTTTTGGGTATTTTGTTTGTCTGGTTGATTTGTTTGTGAAGTAAATGTTAGCTCTTTCACGAGCCTCGATTCAGTATACAAAAAAAAAAAAAAAAAAAAAAAAAAACAGACAGACAGAGTTGAAAGCATAGCCTCCATCGACCTTCCGTGGCATAGGTAATTACATCCTCTTCTTCCTCAAGCTGATCACTGTGAACATTTAAACTTTGATGATAAATTAATTTGTCTATGGGGTCAGCTGTAGGCTTCACCAGGAACATTAATTATCTCAGAGTTGCAGATAATTCTGGAGGCACACTTTTCAACATTTTTGTCAAACATCATTGCAGTGCCTCTCAGTTCCCTTCACAAGCAGATTACCCTCACATCATCACTCATGAAATCACCAACATCTCTCCATCTCAAATTACAAAGTCTCAAAATATTAAACTTCCCTTCTGCATTTATTTTGTGATGTTCTCAGGTTTCTCGTCCTGAACCATTTGATATTTGAGTCATAAAACTAGGTGAAATAGCAAAGGTGGATGGCTGCCTGTTGCCCTTCTCATGGTTTATACTCGAGTGTTTCTTTCTCCGAGGTAGTTGCCTTCACCATGGATAAGCCCTCCTTCCCAGAGCAGTGTGGTTTTAAAGTGTCAGAGGTTCTGCTTTCGCACCTCTATTATTATCCCCTATTGGACTTGGTCCAAAACGAGGGCTTCTGGATTGGATCTTGTCCATCTGTCCGTCTGTCTGTCTGTCTGTCTGTCCTTCATTCCGTGTGTGCGTGCATGCGTCCGCAACGATATATCAGCCATGTATGGACCGATTTTGTTCATACTTGGCATAAAGACAATACATGATGGCATACATAAGCACATCATTTTGTTTCGTGATGAGATCAAAGATGGCTGACTGGCGGCCATTTTAGTTGTAAAAACCCCGATGTTGAACATGTCCTCAACTATTTCTCGGACATGCATTTACTGATCTCGTTAAAACGTGCCATACATATAATGAATGATGGCTTACATATGCATGTCATTGTTTTTCGAGATCAGATCCAAGATGGCCGATTGGCGGCCATTTCATTAGTTAAACGTGTCCATGACCATTTATTGGCCATGCATGGATCGATTTTGTTCAAACTTGGCACAAAGACAATACATGAGAGTAACATATAAAGAAGATTTTGTTTTGCAATCTGACCAAAGTTGGCCGATTGGTGGCCTTTCACTCCATACAGCAAAATTGCTAAAACCACGAGGGGCTCTGAAATGTTTTGTCTTTTTATTTTTGTTTGTTTAAATATGGTCAGTGTGGGATGCTAGGTGGTAGGAGTTTGGCTAGGTGAGGTTATTTGAGATGCTGTCCATCGAGATATCCTATCTCTATGAACATAATCAACCCAAGGATTATATGTCAGATTATACCTTAATCATTTTTGTTGCTAGAATTTTCTTTTCTGATATCAAAGCTATAGTGTATATTTCTGTATATATCCCTTTTGTTTCCCTCTGCCCACATTGTGCCTTACAATGAATAATCCAATCTTAATCTTCTCTCATAATTATTCTCTACTCCATTCCAACATCATTGTTGCTTCAATTAAATAAAATATCCAAATCGTAAGCTGCTCTACCAATTGATAGCGGAGGCTCCACGATGACGAGGAAGTAGTGATGGGTGGTAGATGATGGAGCCATGGCAGGGATAGTCTATCACCTGCATTGGTATAAACTGGGAGCAGTAGGGAAGTACATTGAGCTCTGCCCCCAAGGCTTTATAGGTTTCCAAGACTTCAGGGATTACTTGGCCCTTGACACGCCAGCGTGCTAGTTTGAAGACTGGCACACCATCCTTCTCTGCCGCAGTACCTGCCCACCAGCATCGGTTTGATAAATAGGTAGTAAAGATGCTGAAATCGATTTGGCATATCAAACAAGAAGTGAAAAGTTTAATATCTTAGCACAACCAAAAAAAAAAAAACATGGTACTCATTTGGCAAAACTGAGTAAGAGGTAAATATTGCATTATGTTTTGATTAAAATGTCAATTCACTTGTTTATCTGGTAAGTAAGCAAATCATCAAATACAGGACATAATCAGTTGGTTAAATTATTGGATATTCAGATGAAAAAATACTTTTTCGACGAGTCAATTCATTCAAAAATCAATGAGTAAAAGGTTCTTCAAGTGTTCCACAACTTGGTGCATCTCAAATTGGTCAATACTGTTTGTTCAATATAAGAAGGTGGTTTAAGTTCTTCCTGCACTTCCAATTATATAATGACTTTTCGTTCGAGGAAATAACTGAATTGTTTTTCCCTAGTAGTGGGAACTCTATCAGCATGTGTGTAGGAAGCTGCCATCTGATGCATTGCGGGTGGCCATATTGGAGGTGGCAAGCGGTGTATCGTGCTCTGTGGATGAGCGGAGCGAATGCGTTTTTCGTGAAGGAAAGCGCGAAGCTGGCTGAAATTCACAGAATACTTACGAGACAGTTTTTGGATGATAATCTCTCAAGAAGAAGTGTGTTTACATGGGCTAGAAAGTACAAAGATGGCAGAGACTTAGTCGATGATCTTCCACTTTTAACATGTTCTGGTGACGGCTATAACTCCTGCTAATATCCAGAGAATCGATCAACTTATCTTGAGCAATTGAACAACTTGTCATGATGTTGCAGAAGAAGTTGGAATCCGTATCAGGAGTGGAAAGTGAGTGGTCAAGTTTGGAGTGGAGCTAATACAGTGGCTCCCATGACCCACAAATTTAAAGTGTACGACATCTGTCAGGAAAGTGTTGGCTGCAATGGTTTGGGATTGCCAAGGACTGATTCTTTCTTGGCAGAGGAAGAAAAATAAATGTCTTGTATTACACAGGGACCTCCTACATAACGACATTCACAATGCAATTCACAGGTGGTGTCCATGAATGCTCCCCAGTGGTGTTGCATCTGTTACATAACAATACAGGACCTCATATGACAAATGTAACCAGTGCAGATGAGGTGAGAGGTTCTAAACCATTCACCTTATGCAGCCCAGATCTGTCAACATAAGACTTTCACCTCTTTGGGACACTATGGAAACACTTTGATGGCATCAAGTTTGGTAGTGATAAGAAAATGAAGGCCAATGTCCTAAAGTGGATACGTACCCAACCCAAAGACTTCTATGATACTTGTCGTTGTTACGGATCCGTCACTGCCACCATTGTTGTTATTATATACTTGTTGGATTTTTAGTTTCAGGTAATATTATTAAGATTTGTGTGTGACATGGAGATGACTTTAGTAAAAGGTAAAAATAAATGTTTGTGAAGGAGAAAGGAAGACGTGGCAAAGAGGCCGGAAGAGAAGAGAGGAGGAGCTTGGCAGAGGAGACGGCCATGAGAGAGATACAGCCGTGAATCGCATTAAGGCTGCGAGCGGACTTTTTTGATAGTGGTCGCGAATGAGTTGAGGCTTCCCGTGAAAGGGATTGCCCGCGACATCGTCCTATATTGTGATTGCAATTAAACCTGCGTCTCAGGTTTTATTAGCATGCGTGAGTTATTGTTGGAGAAAAATCAAGCGCCTCCATTACAGGCTGATACGCCATTTTGTCCTCGAAGAGACTGTCCACTTGGTGCATCTTGTTTTGTCGTTGGGATTTCCATATCGACCTCATAGTGTTGATTGCCGTTGGTTCCCATATCGACCTCTCACCTAGTAACTCCTCGTCCTCTGTCGTGCCGATACCTGCCTGTTCTCTGCATGGCTTCACCCAGCGTGGGGATCCCTGCATGGAATTTGGGGAAGGTTACATTCCACTCACACTTGGCGTGTCGTGAGTTTATTGCTTTGAGAGCATTGGGGGAATGATGGTACCATCATATGTATTGTTTATTTGATGCAAGTGATATTTTGATTGTACTTTCTTTCATAGTGTTATTATTGAGTATGTGAGAGTTCTTAATACAATTACTTGTTTTGTTCTACAATTGCATTTGTGTGGCTTCACCATGGTTTATTAGAACACTCAAAATAACAAATCTTTCTGCCGTGTTCCCTCTCGAGACTGAGGGGCACCGTAACCGGAGTTTGGGGAGGTAACACATAAAAGTCATGCAGCAGTGTTTAAATGCAAGTACATTTTTGCTACATAAGAACATGTTGAGAAATCGTGAAAGTTTCAACCTTTTCAGATTACTATTTATGTGAGTGCAAAGTTAAAGTACATGTAGTCCTTGAACCATCATTAGCATTAAATCTCCTTTCTGAGAAGCTCTGATATCAGGTTTGAACTCCAATTTCAGTTTTTATTGCATTAAGGCATAACGTGCACTCTTTTTCGTGTTCTCTTTTATTTATTTATTTCACCCGATTTCTACGCAGTGACCATCGTTCACTCACCTAGGGGATCTGACTTGCCATCTTTGTCAGGGATGGTGAACACACCCTTCACATCATGACCTTCAGCACGCAAACATTTGT
This sequence comes from Myxine glutinosa, assembly GCF_964187855.1. Taxonomy (NCBI): domain Eukaryota; kingdom Metazoa; phylum Chordata; class Myxini; order Myxiniformes; family Myxinidae; genus Myxine; species Myxine glutinosa. The sequence continues at coordinate 73,602,720 of NC_136264.1, read as the reverse complement.
ACACTTCCAACCCAAACTGGCTCTGGCCAATCACCACAATCTTCATCTCTGCTTCACAATTTCTTCTTTGTCGTCAAATTTCTGAAAAAACAACAAAAAAAACAGGGCATTTAGCAATGCAGAGACTCGACATGGTATATAGATTGCAGTAGATCTGATAACTAGTGCAAACTGACTGATCGACTGACGAACTGACATACAACACCATTAGTCCATGACGATACCTTTTCATGCTCCCTCGGTAATGTGTGAGGCTAATAGGGGATCCACTAAATCCACGCATCCATATAAATCATGAAAAATATGTCAGTTATGGCTCTTATATAGAAAAAGTTAACCCATCTATGCATTATATTAATAAATTTGATTTTTTATAAAAAACATTTAAACGTTATTATTGATTTTAATTAATTCATATACATTTGACCGAGCAGCATAATTATCACACAAAGATAAGCCTTTATAAGGAGTAGAGATAAGAAAAGTGATACATATGGCCCTTGACAATACACAAACACAGACGCTTTGATCCAAAATGGCTGCCAGACCATGTGAGTGAAGACATAACTTTATATTCTCTTAGACAATTGTTGTGTAGATCACGCTCAAGAAATTTCAAACTGATCAGACTAATCGTTGTCCCAGTCGAATTAAGACATCATAATTAAGGCACCAATGACGTCATCCTTAACACTTATTCCCCATGCAGAGTTCTTTATAATGAGGCACATTTAAATTTTTTCTTTGGAGAAATTTTGGAGATATAGAGGTGCAACGTTTTTCGATTTTTCCAAGATGGTGCCCCTACCACGTGACCTATGACGACATAATTATCACAAATTCTACAGGCAGAGGTGCTCCTATGGTAAAATTCCATGTCAATCAGACCAACGGTTGTCGAGAAAAAGAATTTTAAAAATGCAGACACGCAAGCCACATGTACACCACATGTATGCAACCGAATGCCTAACCCTCTCCGGCCTAGCTCCCCATGCTCTGTCTGTGCTTTTCCCCCCCAAATATTCCTACAGGTCACACAAGATCTGCCAGCAACCCTCTTCTGGTGAAACTGCCAAAATCTAGACTCTCTGCTCACCTTCACTCTTTCCTCCCACCTCTGGAACAAACTCCCTCACTCTCTTCAATCCATCTCCTCCCTCCAGGTCTTCAAAACAGCTGTTCACCACCATCTCTTATCTTCCCCTATCCAAAACCTTGATCTTTTCTACCCCCGTATAAAACACCCCAGATCCGCCTCTTTCAATCTCCAACTTCTTTGCTGTAATTCCTAGTCGTGTTCATAAGCTTTATACCGTGTACTCCTCTCCCAGCCCTCTCCCTTCAACAAATCTACCGACGTCCCTGTTATCTTCTGTTGTTGTGCTTGTGTGCTTCCCTCTCTCTCCCTCTTGTCTCCTGCTCCATCCATTGTATGTTTTATGTGTCTGTGCATGTTTTCATGTTTAATGTGTTAGCTCTTACATGAGCCTCGATTCTGTATACAAAATAAATAATGAAAATTAAAATAAAAAAAACTGCTTTTCGCTTCGCAAGCGCAGGGTAAAAATCATATCTGCAATCTCATTGCATTTGATTAGCGACAGCTACTATTCAAAGTACGCAGGAGCAAATGGCAAATGCTGGCCCATTTACAAGCATTATTGTCACACAAATCGTATGATGTTAATCATTGGTTGACTGACATGATGTAACTTAGAGCAAAACATTGTATCAATGAGAACCACAGCTGTTCTTTGCACCAAACTATGAAACATTGGCAGAACAACTCTAATTAGTGAAACAGTACTCCAATAACATTCAAAAGGAATTTGGCCTGGATAAGTGTGCCAAGTACACATTCATATGAGGTAGATCAACAAAATCGGACAACATAGAATTGACACGAATAAAACAATAAAGGAGTTAGACAATGACACATCATACAAATAAATACCTTGGGGTAGAAGAGGGCCACCAAACATGTCACAAACAAATGCACAAAACAATTACCAAAGAATGCCTGCGTAGAACGAGGCTGATGCTGAAAACAGAACTTTCTCCAAGGAACAAAATCAAAGCCATAAACCATAAACAAAGTACAGCTGCAGAAAAATAAACTGGCCACAATCAAAAATCAATAAACTGGATATCAAAACAAGGAAACTCCTCACCATCCACAAAATGTTTCACAAAAATCAATGCATCCCGAGAATGTACCTGCCGAGACGAGGAGGAGGTAGCGGCCTGATGGAGCTCAACCAAGCGCATAGGATGACAGCTGTATGATTGGCCTAATACGTAAAAAGTTCAACAGACTACCAAATCCAATTTGTAAGCAAACAGAAATACAACAAACCAGAGAAGGTATCCCTAACCCACCTGGCAAAATATTTACAAAGACAGGTGCGAATGGAAGATGTCATACAATAAACTGAAACAACGAGTACAGCCGCAACAATAGCAAAAAATAAGAAAGAAAAATATAAAACAAAATATCAGCAGATATACACCGCCAACTGGGAAAACGATAGAGCAGGAAGGTATAAATATATAAAACTAGTACGACCAAGTACCAAGTTTGATTTGAGTGTATTACCTGTACCAAGTTTGATTTAAATCCATTCAGCTGTTCTCAGGTTATCACATTTTTACCTCGAATGACCTATGACCTTTGACCACTTGACCCCAAATTTTAATCAGTTCAAGTTTACATCATTATACATACCTGCACCAAGTTTTAATTTAAATCCCTTCAGCTGTTCACAAGTTATCACACTTTTTACCTGACATGACTTCTGACCTTGGGAGCCCAAAATCTAATCAGTTAATCTTTACATCATTGTACATACCTCTACCAAGTTTGAATCAGATCATTTCAGCCGTTCTCAAGTTATACACCTATTACGGACTTTGACATTTAACCCGCAAATTATAATCAGTTAATCTTTACATCAATATACATACCTGTACCAAGTATGAATTGGAGTACTTCAGCTGTTCTCAAGTTATAGATGTATTTATGTACTTTGACCTTTGAGCTTTGCCCTCAAAATCTAATCAGTTAATCTTTATATCATTATACATACCTGTACCAAGTTTGAATTAGATCACTTCAGCCGTTCCCAAGTTATAGACATATTACAGACTTTAGCCTTTGACTTATTGACCCCAAAATCGAATCAATTCATCTTTACATTATTCTCCATAACTGTACCAAATTCAGTCAGAATCCCATCAATGGTTCACAAGTTATCGCGGAAACAGGATTTTTACCTAACATGCCCTGTGACCTTTGGCCTTTGACCTCATGATCCCAAAATCGAATCAGTTCATCTTTACCTCATTATACATACCTGCACCAAGCTTGACTAGGATCCATTCAGCCGTTCTCAAGTTATCGCGGATACGAAAACCTATCACGGATGGATGGACAGACGGATGGACAACCTTAAAACATAATGCCTCTGGCAACTTCATCAACAGAGGCATAATAATAATAATAATAAAATAGAAAAAATAAAGAGTTGGACAGATTGGGAGTAGACAAAGAAGGCTCTTCGAAATGGCTAAAAACAGGTCAGCTCAACTGTGATGGATAACGAATCATTATACGAGTAAATGCCCAAGACCAAGGACACTGCACCAATGGCTTTAAGAAAATGGTGGGACTGAGTCAATGAGACAAGTGTGGTTCTGCAAGGTAGAAACAGAAAGTATGAGTCACCTCCTATCTGGATGTAAAAAAAACAAACAAAAAAAACCTCATGTTGGAGCAGCTGTACACCCAAAGGCACAACAAGGAATGTCGAGTAATCTGCTGCCACATCTGAAAAAGTCTCAATATCCCAGTTCCATAAAAGTCATGGAAACATGAACCAAAAGCAATCACTGAAAACAGGGACACAAGGACATGTATGACCTAATGATCCAATCAAGCGTGAACATAGAAGACAAAGCATTGCGACCAGATATAGCACTGAGGTACAAAAAAGAAGAGAAGGCATTGCTAATTGAGGCTGGTGTCAGTCCCCAGCAATTTTAGCCTAAACGCGCAAATCAAGAAAATGACCAAAAAACAAGTCCTCAAAAATGAAGTGAAAAGATCCTGGAAGATGAAGAGTGACACAATTGTACCAGTGATTATTGGATGTCATCGATGCCTTCATTTTAACGTCATAATTCGACAATTACGCAACGCTTAGACCGATCAATTTGAAACTTGTGGAGCGGGATCTACGCAACAATTATATTGGAGAATGTAAATGTATGACGTCATCGGTCACATGGTCTGGCAGCCATATTGGCTCAAACAAAAAAACCCTTAAAAAAACAGAAGAGTTGGCTCACACCAAGTCAACTGAGTAGGGGAAGAATTCTATGTATGAATTCTACAGGACCATGTAGTTCTTCTGAGTGCTTTCTCGGTTGGTTCTCTTGTTTTCTATTCTATAGAGATGCAGTCTTTCCCCGACTGGTATCAACCTCATCTCTGCTATTTTGTTGGCCAACTCTTCTTCCAGTCATCATCATCGTCTTTTTCTTCTTCTCTACTTTGTTGTTCTCCCTAGTCTTCATGTTCTTTATCATCTACTGTTCTTGCTCTCATCCCTTCTGTCTCTGTTGGTGTCATATGATTTAGGTCAGCAGGTGAGACTTGTTCCTTCTCTCGTGGTAGGTAGGTCTGCATCATTTCTTTCTGTTGTGTGTGAGCAGCATTTCCGAGCCAGTTGGTTTTGTGCATTTGAACACGATGGTGGAACCGTCACGTTTAGCACAACAATGTAGGTTGCTGGTCCTATGCTGCACTGAAAATGCCCTGAGGGACACTACTGGTCTACGCTGTACTGAAAATGCCCTGAGGGCCATTACTGGTCCTATGCTGGACTGAAAATGCCCTGAGGGCCATTACTGGTCCTATGCTGTACTGAAAGTGCCCTGAGGGCCATTACTGGTCCTATGCTGTACTGAAAGTGCCCTGAGGGCCACTAAATGGTAGGCCCATGGCTGCATGGTTGGGGTATCAATTTGACATTTGGACAGGGTGCCAGCACCGCGGGATATTTCATGTCCACCAGCAATGAATCCTAGCAGATGAATCCCAACCAGGCTAACACAACAACGTTGGGCCAACGTCAGCACCGTCGTTGGGCCACCGTCAGCACCGTCGTTGGGCCAACGTCAGCACCGTCGTTGGGCCAACGTCAGCACCGTCGTTGGGCCAACGGAGTTGTGTTAGCTGTGAAGCCTATCATCCCATCTGATCCATGTGGGGAATCAGATCCAGATGAGATAACTGTAATTGCAACATCCTATCGGACCATATAGTATTTGACAAGTCTTACTACACTTTTTCTTCTTTGACGACAACAATTATTCCCACGTTATTGTGGGGTTGGTTGGTGGGGGGCGGTGGGGGGTGGAGGGGGTGGGTGGGGAGAAGGGGAGGGGAGGAAGCTTGGCACAAGTCTTACACGAACTGGTTGGCCAAGCCTGCCATTCGGATAAGGTTATGGCACAATTTGTTGATAGGATGGCAGAATAGATAAGATGATGGCAGAATTTGTTCCTGATGACAGCGATAACTCTCCTACTATTCATGAAGGACACCGTGGGATCTATAACGTCCATTAACGAATGTGAAACACCAGGATGGCAGTTTATACCTCTGTCAGGATTCGAAGTCAGGCTAGATAGCTTGGAGGCGAGTGTGCGAACCTCCAAGTCACCGCACAGTATCTAGTGCCACATGTAAATCTGTATTGGGTACATTCAGACTTCACGCAAAGAAGGTGCTCGCACGCACCTTTGCACCTTGTCATGTATGCAGTGCAAATGTTCACCGTTGTATCCCTACACCGGGACCGGGTTGTATCCCTACGCCAGAGCTCGGATGGCGCTGCTGTGAATCGGGCCTTGATCGGCAGAGTGAATAAACGCGTACGACAATTGATCGCAGTTTGTCGAGATACTTTACATGGCGACGAAGGTAAACATCTAGACCATGACATCTTTCGGCCATATCGATGAATTCGACCCTCATGAGGGGGATTTTGACACGTATTCTGAGCGGTTGTCTTTCTACTTCGAGGCGAACGGCATTGCGACTGAAGGCCGGATGAAGGCCGTCTTCCTGTCCGTTTGCGGAGGTGAGACGTTCACACTCGTTAAAAACCTGATTCGGCCTCGGACAATCCAAGAGCTCACGTATGCAGAGCTCAAGGCCGCTTTGAAGGAACATTGCAACCCATCTCCTTCAGTCATCCTGTGTCGGTTTAATTTTTACATGTGCAGACAGCAGCAAGGTCAGTCGATCGCAGACTTCATTGCACACCTCAAAAAACTGTCACATCTGTGTGAGTTTGGGGACACGATCGATGACATGCTTCGTGATTTGCTGGTGGTTGGCATGTCCAATGACCGCACTCGTAGACGCCTGCTTGCTGAGAGAAGACTGACGTTCCAAAATGCCAGAGACACCGCCATTTCCATGGAAAGTGCTGAACGCAACGCTACAAGCATCGGTGCCACTCGCTCATCTGGTACCAGCCCTGCTGTGAATCAGTTGGATCATGTTCAGCCACAACGTTGGAACAAGGCTCCTCGTCAGAAGCCAGTGCAGTCTCAAACCCACAACAACTGTTTTCGGTGCAACGGAAAGCACCCTCCGGAGACGTGTCGGTTCAAAGATGCCACCTGCCATTTCTGTTCGAAAACTGGCCATATTGCTCCAGCTTGCATCACTCGCAAATCGGGAAAAGGAAAAGCTGCTGACAAGATTCATCAGTTTATCGGTTCGGAGGAACCCGAGCTTGACCAGGTGAGCTCTGTTTCCGACAACTCAGAATCGTATGACCTGCTTCATATTGATTCTCACCATAGGCGGGACCCTCTTCTTGCCAATGTTGTCGTCAACAATCGACCATTGCAAATGGAGGTCGACACTGGTGCGGCCGTCTCGCTCATCAGCCATGCTGTTTTCACAAACCTGTGGAGTGATGCTGACCGACCCCATCTGAAACCTACTACCTATGGACTCTCCACCTATACAGGTGAGAAGATTGTTCCCTGCGGTACATGTGATGTCACGGTGGGCTACGATAACCGTGAGTTTCACCTACCCCTGATCGTCATTCCTGGAAAGGGCCCTTCCTTACTCGGCAGGAACTGGTTGAGCATAATTCGACTGAAGTGGGAAAGCATTCATCAACTCCGGGCAGCCAACGTTTCTCCTACCGCAGCATACACACTCAAAAATGTGCTGGATACGTACCCGGATGTCTTCAAGGATGAGCTTGGAACCTTGAAAGGACATACGGCTAAACTCAGGGTTGACCGGGATGCCAATCCTATATTTTGCAGGGCTCGCCCAGTCCCTTTCGCCCTGCGTGAGCGGATTGACAAGGAACTGGATCATCTTGAAAATCTGGGGATCATCGAGCAAATCCAGTATGCCGAATGGGCGGCGCCCATCATTCCAGTCATAAAATCGGACCAGTCCATCCGCATATGTGGAGATTATAAAATGACCGTGAACAGGTGTTCTTCATTGGATAAATATCCAATCCCGAGGATCGAAGACCTCTATGCTCGTCTCACGGGAGGCAAGACTTTTACGAAACTCGATCTCAAATCCGCCTATCTACAGCTCTGCTTGGACGAGAATTCGAAACAGTATCTTACCATCAACACGCATCGTGGGTTGTATAGGTACCACCGACTTAGTTTTGGAGTGAAATCTGCACCTGGAATTTATCAGCGTGTCATGGACAGTTTGTTTGCTGCCGAACGCAACGTCGTTTGTTACCAGGATGATATTCTGGTTACTGGTCGTACGGACGCGGAACATCTACAGAACCTGGAGAGAGTTCTGAAGAAGATTTCGGACTCCGGCCTACGTTTGCGTCGAGACAAGTGCAAGTTTATGGTGCCATCAGTCACGTACCTGGGTCATACGATTGATGCCGAGGGTCTACACCCGACAGATGAGAAAGTCCGAGCTATCAAGGATGCTCCTTCTCCACGAGATGTGACCGAATTGAAGTCATACCTCGGTTTGCTTCAGTTCTATGGTCGTTACATCCCGAATGTGACCGACGTTTTGGGCCCCCTTTATCGGCTTTTGAGGAAAGGAGTCTCCTGGAGCTGGGGGTCTACTGAACAATCAGCATTCCAGACCTCTAAGGATCTGCTCAAATCGTCCAATGTTCTCGTTCATTTTGATCCAGAGAAGGATCTTGTGCTGACATGCGATGCCTGTCGGTATGGAGTGGGGAGTGTATTGTTATGAATTTGGTAATGCAACATCTAGAGCTAGGTAGATCTGAATAGGTAGGTATTCGGCTGTCGTGACAGGGACTCTACATGTAATAAGTTATTGATGTTCAGGCGGTTGTCGGGGTAAGATGTATGAGTGTGGATCTACCTGGAGATTCGAGTGTTAAATAGTGAGGGATTAAAGGTAACGCCCCTGTGAGTATCACCTAGTAATCAAACCTTTGTCCTTTATGGCACTGCAAACCACATAAACATTAGTTAGGTCCTTAGTGCAACATTAAATAATTCCCTTTCCCTGACATTGACTTCGTAATAAATGGGCACCACCAGGCCAAGAACACCGCCACAATACACCGCCACCGTTTACACCTCCAAGGCCTACAAACCTCGCCTGCGCACCTCAAAGGCCTACCAACCTCGCTGGCACGTGTTACACCAGGACCGCGGGGTCACGGACGGGAGATGTCAGGAGTCGCATGCCGCAGAGGGCGTGACCTGGGCGAGTTGGGAGGCTATGATTGGCTGAGGAGCGCGCCAATGTGACGTCATCGGCCACCAATATAGGCGACGGTCGGACGCCATTTCGGAGTTCGAGTGGAGTCCAGAGTTGAGAGAGTTGAGTCGCAGAGTTCGTTGTTACAGTTCCGTACCAGAGTTCGTGGCAGTTGGCACAGGACACGGTTCGTTGCACAGTTCGTCGGAGTTGGCACAGGACACGGTTCGTTGAACATTCGTGACCACAGCTCGTTGCAGTTGGCAGTTGGCACTTGGTTTTGGTTGCTTCGTGCAGCCCTGCGGTGGACCGTTGGAGCAAAGGAGCTCGTGGTGTGTGTGGGCCGTTGGACCGACGAGGCCTGGTGGCGCTTGGAGGCGGACGCAGAGGGCCGTGGAACTTGGAGCGAGGTGTGCGATCGGGCCGAAAGGAGCGGTGTTGGACGGCAGCCACAAAGACGACGAAAGACCAGATAAGCCCGAATCCGCGTACATTTTGAACGACGTGACGTGTTCTTTTCGTAATTAATCTCCCTCGTTTTGTGTTTGATATCAGTCGTGTGGGGACGTCCCGATTTAGTTATTAGTATTACCGGCGCGTGTTTTTTTCACTGTTATTACTTTTCAATAATAAATCCTTATATTATTTTCTGTACATATTTGAACGCAGTTTCCTGGGTGTTTCATTTTAATAGATAAGGCTGTGGAGCTCGTTGCGTCTGGCCTCCCGCGCGTTTAACTTTGTGTTGAGCTTGAATCCGCCATTGAGTTTTCGCCTCGGGAGTGTAAAGTCTCGCAATCGGTCATCCGTGTTACCCTACGGTGTTCACCAAGGGTAGTCACGCGACAGTATTATCGCACGTGATGCCTGATGGTACGGAAAGACCGGTTGCATTTGCATCCAGAACGTTGACCCCGGCAGAGAAAAACTATTCCCAACTTGACAAGGAAGGATTGGGAATCGTTTTCGGCGTCGGCAAATTTCGCCAGTACCTTCTTGGACATCATTTCACGATTCGCACTGATCACAAGCCGCTGATCAGTCTGTTTGGTCCAACTAAGGCGACATCTGACACACTACCGCCCAGGATCATCCGCTGGTCCCTGTTTCTCGCTGCTTATGACTACACCATATGTTATAAGCCCGGTTCGTCTATCACAAATGCAGATGCCATGAGTCGGTTACCCCTTCCAGAATCCGTTGATGATTCGCCTACACCAGGATCCATTATCGCACTGATGGATCATCTGGAAGATTGTGCTGTCGATTCCGGCCAGATCCGCACTCATACTCGACGAGACCCCGTTCTGTCCAGAACTGTCCAGGCTGTACAGCTTGGATGGCATTTGCTACCTGAGGGTGACCCAGATTTTGCGGCTTTTAAAGCACGTAAAAACGAACTCAGCGTGGAAAATGGTTGCCTACTCTGGGGATGTCGTGTTGTGATCCCGAAAAATCTGCGTTCCAGGGTCATGGATGAAATCCATGACTGTCACCCCGGGATTGTGAAGATGAAGTCACTCGCCAGAAACTATGTGTGGTGGCCGAATCTTGATGCTGATATCGAACATCATGTTCGACATTGTTACCCCTGCCAGAGCACCCGGAATACACCTGCGAAAGCGCCACTGCATCCCTGGGAATGGCCCAGCGAACCGTGGCATCGCCTACATCTCGATTATGCCGGGCCTATTAACGGCAGCATGATTCTAATAATTACGGACGCGCACACAAAATGGATTGATGCCTATGTGACGCGTGGTACTACGTCAGCCATTGTCATCGAAAGACTCAGACGCTGTTTCGCCACTCATGGTCTGCCCAGGATGATCGTGAGTGATAACGGTTCGTGTTTTTCCAGTACCGAGTTTGCCAAGTTCACACGTCGGAACGGCATCAAACATAAGTTTGTCAGCCCACATCACCAGGCTTCAAATGGCTTGGCCGAACGATCCGTGGGAATCATCAAATCCGGATTGCAGAAACTTCAGGAGGGAACCCTGGAAACAAAGCTGTCTCGTCTCCTGTTCAAATACCGCATCACGCCACAATCAACAACCGGTGCAGCTCCGTCTGAGTTATTGATGAAACGACACTTGAGATCGACACTTGACAATCTCAAACCAGACATATCATCAAATGTTTATCAGAGCCAGCTTAATCAAAAGTTGGTGCACGATAAGACGTCCAACAGTCGATGTATCAACATTGGAGATCCAGTGTTTGCCCGAAATTTTGGTGCAGGTGCGACGTGGCTACCGGGAGACATCATCGAGAAGCCAGGTCCACTGTCCAGTGTGATTCGCCTGCAGGACGGCCGCGAAATTCGTCGACATCAGGACCACATAACCTACCGTCACTGTGAGTCGATGGAGCCTGTAGCATCGTCACAGTCAGGACAACAGTTCGACCCGCCACTGCCGGAGATCGTCGTGGCCGCTCCAGCCGGCTCGGATGCCCCGAAAACCTCTGCAAACGCTACACCCTTCGTGGAGACCAAAGGAATCACCTCGGACTCTGTATCCACTGGTACACCGCGACCCAAAGGAATCACCTCGGACTCTGTATCCACTGGTACACCGCGACGCTCAATGCGTGAGAGAAAAGCACCCGACCGGTTGAATCTTTGAAGATGTTTTTTTTTTCACGTTGACACATGTTCTATTTTCACGTATTTTCATTATTCTCATAACCGTTTGCACACATATTTTCACATGTTTTGGAAATGTTGCTTTTGAAATGTCAATTCTGGAAATCTAGCACGTATTGCTCTTGGTAATTTTGGACTTAAAGGGGAGGATGTCATGTATGCAGTGCAAATGTTCACCGTTGTATCCCTACACCGGGACCGGGTTGTATCCCTACGCCAGAGCTCGGATGGCGCTGCTGTGAATCGGGCCTTGATCGGCAGAGTGAATAAACGCGTACGACAATTGATCGCAGTTTGTCGAGATACTTTACACACCTCTTCTAAGACTCCTCGCAGGACACGTCACACAAACTTCATTTTGGGGGGAAATAAATCGATTGCACGAAACACAATTCCGTTTGGGAAGTCGAGCGACCTTCGGATTGCTAAACCCGGATTAAAACGGTGGATCTCAACACGATACTGGAGACGGTTAAAAATAAACATCTTCATATTAAATGGGGGTTAAAGGAGGGCAAAAAGCTTCTTTCGTGTGACGTAACATTTTAGTCTTCGTTCCTCATTTCCCCGACCCGCAGCGAGCAATCTGACACCAGGAGGCTACAAAAATAAAAATAACTTGGCTGAAAAACTACAAACACAAAAAAAATTAAAGTTTATAAAAGTTAAACTTTTAAAAGTTAACAAGAAAGTTTCGCACGGGCACAAGTCGTGTGCAGACGGGCTTAGGAGAGGTAGCACCAAATCCCCTGTTGTAGGTCAACACCGTTACTGGACCCCAACTCACCAGCTGTACCAGGAGCAACACACCCAGGAAAAGCAGTCGATCAAACAGGGGAAAACGAGATCGCTTCAGCTTTTGTGGAATTGAAATGGACCCATAGGGGGGGTGTTCGAGCTTCAGTCCCGACCTGGTAGGACGAGGCGAGGGGAGGAACCCGAGCCTGGAGTGTTTACCACTGCTGATCCTTTTTTCATTCCCTTCCGCAGGATCGTAAATGAAAGTTCACGGCGGTCAGGGCTTCGCAAAACAAATGGGTTACGTCGATGTAATGGGGCGTGGCCTCGTGGGGAGCTCATCATCAATATCCCACGTGACGGGGCGTGACCTTGCGTCATTAAAACGTGAACTTGGAAAAGTGACAGCTCCATTAAAAAAATCTCCACCACGTAAACCAATCACATTGATGGGAAGTAACCATAAAATAAATCATTACTCGCAAAATCGAAGATGTTTCAAGTATATTGGTTGGTCTTGTGCGTTATTCTGTCTGTGTCTGTCTGTCTGTCTGTTTGTCTGTCAATCGCCTTCAGGTCACAATAATTTTAAACCGATCTTCACGAACCTTCACCAGATGGTAGACTTGGTCATAAGGAAGTAGCCTATTGAGTTTGAGGTCAAAGGTCATCTTAAGGTCAATGAAATGTTAAAACATAAAAATAAAATAAATGTAAAAAATAAAAAATGTAAAAAATTAAAAATTAAATGTTGAAAAATAAATAAAAATTTTTTTTTAAACATTCTTCCTTTTGTTTTGCACCTTGTGATCTCTCCTGTTGTCGTCTCCCCTTTAGATCTCTCCTTTCGTCCTTTATATCCAAAGTCGAGGCTCATGGAAGAGCTAGAGCATGAGAATCACAAAGAGTAAATCAGCAACGACAAATGATGGCAAGGCGAAGAGGTACTCAAACTAGGCTCTTTCAGATCCTGAGATCACAAATGCTCCATCATCAATTTTGAATGCCAGCTTTGCAGATGAATAATCTCAAAAAGTATTCATCAAGACATAAACACCCAGCATAACCTTCATACTAATACTTCATACTTCATTTACAGTCAGGTCAGTCTCTTGACTGCCACTGCTAACATGTAACCCAGTGCCACCTGCCGCATGGTCGGAAAATCGGCGACTAAACCGACAACCCTCACTGGCTTGCCAGTGGAGAGGGTGACAGACAGTGACACCCTGCAGGACTAAAAACCATACCTGTTAAAGGGGGGATGAGCTCCCTGGGGGAGCCAATGGCCATCCAGTAAGGACATTATTTCTCCAAAAAAACCACCCATCCGGTTGGACCGGGTTTTTTTTCGGTAAAACCGGTTTTTAGGTTTTTTTAAAGGCTTTTAGGGTCTTCGGGGTCTCAAAGGGTCTTAAAGGGTGTTAGGAGTCTTCAGGGATATTAGGGATCATTATAATATAAGGGCCATAGGGGTCTTTGTGATCTTCGGGTCCTAAAGGATCTTTGAGTCTGAAGGGTCTTAAGGGTCGTTGGGGTCTCAAAGCATCTTTGGGACCTTAGGGCTCTTGATGGTCTTAAGGGTATTTGGGGTCTTATGGGTCTTCGGGTTCTTACAAGTTATAAGGGTCTTGGGGTCTTCAAAGGTCTAAGGGGTCGCAGCAGTCCAAAGGGTCAAAAGGTGGTACATTCCAATAGTACGTAATTAATAGACGGATGTGTGGTGAGTGTGCCACTGATGTTCAAGCATTACGTAAATAATCTATCTAAATATCTATAAAGCTCAGTTGACTTTTTGCTCCACCAAATAACAGTGAAACGGAGTTGAGTAAAGGGGTGAAAATTCTACAGATGCTGTGATAAATAACTAACTCTGTCGGTTTGAATGTTTGAAAGAGAATAGACGTCTGGATCAATTTTTGAATTAAATATAAATCCCGATTTATATATATATTTCTCTAGAATGCAAGCAATCTCTGTGTGTCTGTGTGTCTGTCTGTGTGTATGTCTGTGACCGCTGTTTCTCGACAACCACTGGTCCGATCTAAGTGAAACTTGCCAGGTATATTGCTGGGGACCTGACGATGTGCCTTTTCAAGGTTTGCTATTAATCGGACAAGTGGTTACCAAGTTATGGCCATTTATTTAGCAAACACATACGTTTTGTACGTGAACGAAGGAACGGCGAAGGACGAGAGCGAAGACCGAAGGAACGATGAAAGTTTTAATACTTACTGTCCATATACTAGTCTATATTATAGCCGGCGAAGCCGGTGTTGTCAATAAACGCGTACGTATTATGTCGAAAACCAGATTATGCCTTGGCTTGAGAATTCCGAAGCTCAATGGAGGATTCTGAAGCTTGCGGATGCGGAAGTATGCATAACAAATTGGAAAACGTTCAATAGGAGTTTCTTTCACCCGTCTTTGTTTGATTCACAATCTTATGCACCTCCAATTTATTATTAAAATACTTTAAGACCAACCTCGGCCCGCACGGGCCTGGTTATCTTCAGCGAAAATCGTCACCAAACACCGGAACCAATGAGATTCGAGCATTTGAAAAAATATTTCTAAAACCAAATCACTCAATGGAGGCCGCCATCGACCGGATGCGGAAGTTTGCATAAAACAATTGCGAAAAAGTTCAATAGGAGTTTGTTTCGCCCGTCTTTGTTTGATTCACAATCTAATGCACCTCTAATTTGGAATTAAAATACGTTAAGACCAACCTCGTTATCTTCAACGAAAATCGTCACCAAACACCGGAACCAATGAGATTCGAGCATTTGAAAAATATTTTTTAAAAGCTTACTACGCGTTTCGGACGCTGAAAACGGCGTCAATATTCTAAAATTGACGAAGAATTATTTTGTAGAAATCTCGCGGCCGGAGGGGATAGTTTTTCACGGCCGGAAATATCCGAAGTTGAGACGGAATTCACCGAATTAATCAAGAAGAATGAATGAATATTGAATGAACTAGTGAATGAATGAACATTCACCGAATTAATCAAGAAGGAAATTTTAATAAACTTTAATCCCATCCAGAATGCAAATGGTGTCATTTTGAACTAGTTACGGTACCGACTACACCTACCTACTACAAACTACCTAACCAACTGATGCCATAGTGATGGGTAAAATAGTGGCAAGAAGCTTTGGCTTCGCCGGCTCATTGCGGCTTTGCAGTCAGGTACTAGTAGCCGGCAAAGCCGGTGTTGTCAATAAACGCGTACGTATTATGTCGAAAACCAGATTATGCCTTGGCTTGAGAATTCCGAAGCTCAATTGAGGCCGCCATCTTGCGGTTGCGGAAGTATGCATAACAAATTGCAAAAACGTTCAATAGGAGTTTTTTTCACCCGTCTTTGTTTGATTTACAATCTTATGCACCTCCAATTTATTATTAAAATACATTAAGACCAACCTCGGCCCGCACGGGCCTGGTTATCTTCAACGAAAAGCGTCACCAAACACCGGAACCAATGAGATTCGAGCATTTGAAAAAATATTTCTGAAACCAAATCACGCAATGGAGGCCGCCATCGACCAGATGCGGAAGTTTGCATAAAACAATTGCGAAAAAGTTCAGTAGGAGTTTGTTTCACCCGTCTTTCTTTGATTCACAATCTAATGCACCTCTAATTTGAAATTAAAATACGTTAAGACCAACCTCGTTATCTTCAACGAAAATCGTCACCAAACACCGGAACCAATGAGATTCGAGCATTTGAAAAATATATTTTTAAAGCTTATTACGCGTTTCGGACGCTGAAAACGGTGTCAAATATTCTAAAATTGACGAAGAATTATTTTTTAGAAATCTCGCGGCCGTAGGGGATAGTTTTTCACGGCCAGAATTACGGTATAAGCGGTTTACATAAAGAAAGAAGGCTCGGTTTGATTAACGACAGTCACACATTGCCGTTGAAACGGCGCTATCGTCTGATCTGTCGGCACTGATCTTACTACAAGCTAACTTCTTCTGGTGGAGGAAGCTGCCGTGCCCGGAGAGAATCAGCCCTGACAGCGACTGAAGTTAGAAGACTACAGACATACTGTGAAAACGTATGTTAAGCCCAGTTAAAATTTCTTAAAATAGGCCCGAAGCTAGCACATCTATAGTTATTTCCTTAAGCTTCTTGTGACATTTATTGTATGTAGGTATTGGGGAGGACTGTCTGCTCTTCTCTTTTACCAAATCTTACCAGGTACGGTACCTACACCGACCTACTATCAACTACCTAAGCTACTGATGCCATCGTGATGGGTAAAATAGTGGCAAGAGGCTTTGGTTTCGCCGGCTCATTGCGGCTTTGCAGTCGGGTACGAGTAGATTGATTGTAGTTAAACACAATGCCTCAATCCATTCGTCGTCTACGACAGCAAAGGAACAAAACTGCGCATCTAGTCAGGTTCACTATGTTTTTTCGTTCAAAATCATGGTCGATTAGCAAACCTATACATTTTTGGAAACGTTATTACATGGAAAATGTGAAAATCAATGTTTACATTTGCCAATTCCGACCAATTCGATTCGACCAATTCGACCAATTCGACCAATCGACCAATTCCATTCGACCAATTCGACCATTCGACCATTCGACCAATCGACCATTCGACCAATCGCTTCGATCGACCATTCGACCATTCGATCGATTCGATTCGATTCGATTCATCGAATTCGATTCGATCGACCATTCGACCAATTCGATTTGCCAATCAATTTGACCGACCTTTGCTTGTGTGGAACGGACTGTGAAAACGATGCGGACTATATTGTCGGATACGACACACAGGACAGTGATGACGAACTCTAAATGGCATATTCTGTAATCGTGTATGTTTGATGCCATTGACTGCCTGTGTATATTTTGTCATTGACTGCCTGTGTAGATGCGAAGTTATACTGACTGCATGTGTATATATGATTTTGCTGACTGCCTGTGTATGTTTGGTGATATGAATTATTGTGACACATTTTGATGTTATTAACTGCCTGTACAAAATGATAACATGTATTCGATTATGCAACTTATCGCGAATATAAAGACAGTATTTTGCAATTCAAAACCTTTGATTCGTGTCTTACCATTCCACATAGCACTAATTTGATACTTTCATTGGATTCCTTGTCCCTGAAAATATAGGTTTAGTATATTTTAAAAAGTTTTTAGGGTAATTAGAGGCAGAAATAGAACAAAATATGTATTTTACAGTGGCCATTTTGAAAATCCAAAATGGCCGCCATACAGGTATCTCTCCAAATGTAAACATTGATTTTTAGTTTCCTTATGCTATAACCTTTCCAAAAATGTATAGGTTTGCTAATCTACCATGATTTTGAACGAAATATAATTTATTGACATAGTGAACCTGACTAATCGTGCACGCGCAATGGAATCTGACGAAGCACGAGCTGCTCACGGAGGTATATAATAAACCTGGAGAGCCAATGACGGCTGTCGGCTGAAGCTAGCGGAAGTTGCTTGGCGGCCATATTGGGAAGCCGATTGTGTCTGCGTCCGTGTTTTATCTCACAATCAGCTGATCTCACAATTTCTGATTCATTTTGGATGCTTACCGACTGTAAGGAGTCTTATTTGTGAACGCGCTGTTTCAAAATTCCACAGTGTGTTGCATTTGACTGCACAAATACCTCAGGGAAGGCCTCCACATGCACATTTCACAAGTAAGTGACAAACCGCGATCGCGGGTGTTCTGCTTTTTCAGTTTTTGGCGTGGTCACAGTGGTGGGGCTAGGTAATTAAGTTTCAATGAAGTTTCAATTAAGTTTGAACACTGTGTTTGAATTTGATGATGTTAGACCACCGCAGGGTGTGCAATACGACACAGATCTCAAATATAACTGTATTGTGTATTCACTAGGGCTATGTGAGTATGTCAGACTGATGTCTGATTGACTCATTCATTGATTCAGATTGAAGTATCGAGATTGACTCGTCAGCTCGTGATCATTGTCAAGTGATTTAATTTGTGATGAGCTTAACTTAATTGTCCAGTCTACTACTGTCAGGGTTTCCATGCCCTCCTGTGTCACTCGTGAGCAGAAAGAGCAAATGGGGGTTACTTGTGGAAGGTACGAAAGTCCGACACATGGCAAACATTAGCAGATGAAGTTGTATTTAACTATACATATGAAACTCAAAATATTATTTTGATATGGAGTCGTTTTGACTCGGATGTTTTGACTGCCCTCTGAGGTTTTGACCCGCAACCACATTTTGTGACCACAATGTATTTTGTTTCAAGGTTTCCAAAGGATAAGGACTTGTGCTCTCGATGGACATCTGCCCTGAGAAGGGAGTCCTTCTACCCCACCCCAGGCACCACAGTTCTGTGCAGTGATCACTTCAATGAGAGTGACTTCGACAAGACTGGTCAAACCGTCCGACTGAAGCCGAAGTACTTGAAGTACTCGATGCATGTCACATGCTTAAACTTGCAAGAAACTGTCTTGGATCCATGAAAATGATGGAGGATGGCAACAAAAAAGTCATCGCGTGGAAATACATCCAGGCACTCTTTGATCTGCAGAAGAGGGAAGGCTTGCGTCTGGGAAATAAGCTCTCCCGGAAACACATCGAGTGGAAGAGCAATGTCATGAAGGTGGACACAGCCGCTCAGACATTGAGCACTAGTGTGGCAGATGCAATTCGGTTTTGCAGGGACACTTTGCAACTATCAGAATTTCAGGGCAGTGAGGCTACCTGCCAATACATTGAAACATTGGACAAACTGTTTGACATTCTAAATTCTCGCAATCCATTGGCACGAAACTACAAGGCACCACTCATGACATCACGAGAAGGACTTTTCCTGCCATTCCTGGATACTGCCTACAGTTACTTGTCCAACATCAAAAACATGAATGGTCAAGTTATGACCAATACGCGTTTGAAAACCCCCTTCATTGGTTTCATGATCTGCATAGAGAGTGTCACAATTTTGTATTTCACATATGTCAAACCTGCCTCATCTCCCCTGCGATACCTGCTCACGTACAAAATGAGCCAAGACCACATTGAACTTTTCTTTGGAGCGGTCCGCATTGCATGTGGAAGTGGGAATAACCCAACGGCCCGGCAGTTTGTTGCCGCATATAAGCGCCTCTTGATGCGACATGACATCAAGTCGGCAAGTGGGTTGCCCTTTGTCTGATATGGCGAGTTCACCAACACTTCATGTAAATATTTAAACTGTAAAAGATGTGTTGCATGAGATGTCTATATCTCCGCTCCATTATTCATGTAACAATTACCATGTCCTGTTGAACGTTCCATTGCAACATGTAAGTCTTGTATGTTATGAATAGCAAAAACTTCCGAAACCCAAGAATTGTGTGGGTTAACTACATGACAGCGTTTCATGTCATTTATGTGACTGGTTTCTAACATCTCGGTAATAGAAACATACACATCTTAGTTACAATATAATGACTGAATTAAGTAACATCATATAACATGACAACAAATCAGATCTTTATATTGAGGAATATTATAGAACAAGCCAAAGAATGGCAAACGACGATGTACCTCAATTTTATAGATTTCTAGAAAGCTTTCGACTCCTTGCCCAGAGAAAGTCTGGGTCATAATGAAGAAATACAGCATACCTGGAAAATTAGTGAACCTTGTAAAAGCCCTTTACCAAGACTTTCAATGTGCGGTCGTCGACCAAGGTGAAACAACAGAATGGTTCAAGGTGAAGACAGGAGTTAAACAGGGGTGTAACATGTCAGGATTCTTATTCCTACTAGTGGGTGATTGGGTCATGAGAAGGACGATAAAGAACACCGAGCGGTAATTTTGGGCACTTTCTTTTCAAACAAGCTCTAAACCATTGGATTCCCCAGGAAAAATGCGTCTAGAACCAACTTCAAACTTAATGAACACCATTTCCTTAAAGAACGGGATTCTGAGCCCGAATATCAGTTCAAATATTAGTATTCTATATTAATTAAATAGTCGGCGGTCCTAAAATTCGCTCCAGCTGCATCATCAGTACGCCACGCCTTTGCTTTGACAGGCTTTGTTTACAAAACGATCGGCTTCCCAATATGGCCGCCAGACTATTTCCGGTGGCTTCACGGCGCTAATGCTGCGAGGTGGCCAATTGGCTCTCCATATTATATACCTCCGTGGAGCTGCTCCCCTGACACGCGACGCTACGCGCGTGACGAGGCGTCGTGCAGCTGAAACGGATGAAGAACGAGCTGCTCGCTCTTTGTGCTTTTCCTTGCGATGAAATTGCAAAATGGCAAAATATGTTGGCGCTAATTGAAGAATTGGCCATTAAAACTAATTTGCGATAACTCGTAACTGCGATATGCGAACTTCCGGACAGTGAGGCCTTATTTTTGGTACGTACGTCAACGTACGTATGTCCACGTACTTACCTCCACGCACGTCCGGGCACGCACTAGTATATATAATATATAAACGCGAGTTGTCTGTGTGTCCGCGTTTTATTCAGAGATGGCTGAACGGATCTTCGTCAACCTTTCAGAGGTTCATCAGTGCGTGCATGGGGGTGTTCTCGGCAGGAAGAAAAAAAAAATTGAAAAAAAGATCGTTTTTTTGGAGTTTAAAAAAGAAATCGTTCGATTGTGCCGAAGCCTTTTAAAATTAATGACAGTTATATTCAAGTACACATTCGCATAAATAAATACAAAACAATCACCAGACATTTGAATACAAATAAATCAAACTATTCCGGAAGTGTACGAATTTGATAGTACAGCTTCTTCTTCTTCTTCCTGATCGGCATCACACTTAACTCAGAAACGTGAGCCACATTTACCCATCATACATGAACCCCCTTCCTCTCCTGTCTCCCCCACCTCCTCTCCCCTTCCCCCTTCTCCCCCCTGCCCCCCTTTCCTCCCCCCTGACCCCCTCTCCTCCTGCCCCCTCTCCTCTCCCCCTGCCCCCTCTCCTCCTCCATGCCCCCCTCCTCCCCCCTGCCCCTCCCCCCTTCCCCCCTCTCCTCCCCCCTTCTCCCCTCCTCCCCCCCTGCCCCTCCCCCCTTCCCCCTCTCCTCCCCCCTTCTCCCCTCTCCTCCCCCCTTCTCCCCTCTCCTCCCCCCTCCTCCCCCTTCTCCCCTCTCCTCCCCCTTCTCCCCCTGCCCCCCTCTCCTCCCCCCTGCCCCCTCTCCTCCCCCTGCCCCCCTCTCCTCCCCCTGCCCCCCTTCTCCCCCCCTGCCCCCTCTCCTTCCCCTTCTCCCCCCCTCTCCTCCCCCTTCTCCCCCCTCTCCTCCCCCTTCTCCCCCCTCTCCTCCCCCTTCTCCCCCCTCTCCTCCCCCTTCTCCCCCCCTCTCCTCCCCCTTCTCCCCCCCTCTCCTCCCCCTTCTCCCCCCCTCTCCTCCCCCTTCTCCCCCCCTCTCCTCCCCCTTCTCCCCCCCTCTCCTCCCCCTTCTCCCCCCCTCTCCTCCCCCTTCTCCCCCCCTCTCCTCCCCCTTCTCCCCCCTCTCCTCCCCCTTCTCCCCCCTCTCCTCCCCCTTCTCCCCCCCTCTCCTCCCCCTTCTCCCCCCCTCTCCTCCCCCTTCTCCCCCCCTCTCCTCCCCCTTCTCCCCCCCTCTCCTCCCCCTTCTCCCCCCCTCTCCTCCCCCTTCTCCCCCCCTCTCCTCCCCCTTCTCCCCCCCTCTCCTCCCCCCCTCTCCCCCCCTCTCCTCCCCCCCTCTCCCCCCCTCTCCTCCCCCCCTCTCCCCCTTCTCCCCCCCTCTCCTCCCCCTTCTCCCCCCCCTCTCCTCCCCCTTCTCCCCCTTCTCCCCCCCTCTCCTCCCCCCCCCTCTCCTCCCCCCCCCTCTCCTCCCCCTTCTCTCCCGCTCTCCTCCCCCTTCTCCCCCCTCTCCTCCCCCTTCTCCCCCCCTCTCCTCCCCCCTCTCCTCCCCCTTCTCCCCCCCCTCTCCTCCCCCCCCTCTCCTCCCCCCCTCTCCTCCCCCCCTCTCCTCCCCCCTTCTCTCCTCCCCCCTTCTCTCCTCCCCCCTTCTCTCCTCCCCCCTTCTCTCCTCCCCCCTTCTCTCCTCCCCCCTTCTCTCCTCCCCCCTTCTCTCCTCCCCCCTTCTCCCCCCCTCTCCTGCCCCCCTCTCCTCCCCCTTCTCCCCCTGCCCCCCTCTCCTCCCTTCTGCCCCCTCCCCAATCCCCTTCCCTCCCCCCCCCAGGGGTCGTGTCCTTGATCTTGGGCATTTATTAGAATTAATTAATCATTAATTAATGATTCGTTCGCTTATGACTGGCGAAGAGGGTGGAAGGCGTGGCCTGCAGGATAGGCGGAGCTTATGACACCAAAATCGCGTCACAAATTTTGAAGAGTGCCCGTTTTATTATTGCCATGGCAACAATTTGTGTATCAACATTCAGACTCGGTTCTGTGTGTGTGTATGTTCAGTTCAATTGAAGCTGTTGTCGTGGTCGGTGGTGCTACACGGAGCGCGATCTTTATTTCTTCATTCGACGTGGATTTTGAGAATTTTGACTTCCTTTGGCGAATGTGAGTTTCAATTTCTCTGAAACAAAGCAAATCAAATCGACCAAATGTATTTATAACAAGCGCTGAGCATTGATTAGAGCCAAACTTGTGGTTTTTGTGATTCGGCTGAAGAATCGATTTCACGAATTGTTTATTTATTTGTTTATCAGTCTCGCTCCAAACGGGATGCGAGAATATTGCAGTGTGTGTGTGTGTGTGTGTGTGTGTGTGTGTGTGTGTGTGTGTGTGTGTGTGTGTGTGTGTGTGTGTGTTCATTCGTGTGTGTGTGTGTGTTCATTCGTGTGTGTGTGTGTGTGTTCATTCGTGTGTGTGTGTGTGTTCATTCGTGTGTGTGTGTTCATTCGTGTGTGTGTGTGTGTGCATTCGTGTGTGTGTGTGTGTTCATTCGTGTGTGTGTGTGTGTGTGTGTGTGTGTGTGTGTGTGTGTGTGTGTGTGTGTGTGTGTGTGTGTGTGTGTGTGTGTGTGCATTCGTGTGTGTGTGTGTGTGTGTGCATTCGTGTGTGTGTGTTCATTCGTGTGTGTGTGTGTGTGTGTGTGTGTGTGTGTTCATTCGTGTGTGTGTGTGTGTGTTCATTCGTGTGTGTGTGTGTGTGTGTGTGTGTGTTCATTCGTGTGTGTGTGTGTGTGTGCATTCGTGTGTGTGTGTGTGTGTTCATTCGTGTGTGTGTGTGTGTGTGTGTGTGTGTGTGTGTGTGTGTGTGTGTGTGTGTGTGTGTGTGTGTGTGTGTGTGTGTGTGTGTGTGTGTGTGTGTGTGTGTGTGTGTGTGTGTGTGTGTGTGTGTATAAAAGAGAGAGATAGAATTGTGAGGAACAGAAATGAAAAAACGAGATGTGTGTGTGTGTGTGTGTGTGTGTGTATGTGTTATCTCTTATGCCGGGTTCAGAGGGTGGAATAGAACCTCCCAGGACCCAAAGTATCCACCTCCTCTTCAGTAAGGCATCACGGTTCATGGACCAAACTGTTCAACTTTTTCAGAGTTTTGTTCCAAGTTCTCTTTCCAGGATCGTCACCGAACCCCGGATTGCATCCAGTTGTAGTTCATTTGTGGTAATATTCCCGGGGATGGTTTTTTTAAAATCTTTTTTTTTTTTTTTTTGTATACAGAGTCGAGGCTCGTGAAAGAGCTAACATTTATCAAACAAACAAATCAAACAAACAAGTAAACAAAGTATGTAAAAATGGGAGCGGTCGACAAGATGGGGAGAGAAGGGGAGGAAGCACACAAACACAACATTTGAGGGTAGTGACATCGGGAGATGTGTGGGAGGCAGAGCGCCTGGGGGGAGGCAGGATAGGTATAAAACGCAAGGACACCAAGGACTTCCCGGAAAGAAGACAAAAGTCACCTCAAAAAAGTGGATTTGGGGTGAAATTAGCGGGGGTAGAAAAGATCAAGGTTTTGGATTGGGGAAGATAAGAGATGGTGGTGAACAGCCGTTTTAAAGACCTGGTCTCAACACCTTTCTTCTTCAATTTCTCAACACCTTTCTTCTTCAATTTCTCAACACCTTTCTCCTTCAATTCCTCAACACCTTTCTTCTTCAAGTCCTCAACACCGTTCTCCTTCAATTCCTCAATACCTTTCTTCTTCAAGTCCTCAACCTGCTCCCAGCCCCAAGTCTTTGAACCCCTTCCGCAACCCAAGTCCTGAAACTCCCTCTCCTAGCTCTCTGCCCCTCACCACAACTCTCTGTCCTTGCCCCCCCATTCTTCCTCAAGCCCTGCAACCCCCTTTCCCCCAAAACCTCAACTCCCTTTCCCAACTCGTTCCCTTCTGCCCCCCACTCCAAAGTCCAACTCTTTGTGCTGCAATTCCCCTTTCTTCTTGAAGTGCTCAACTTGGAGTTGATGCGGTTGTTTCATATGTAGCCTGTGGCTGCTGGTTGCATCAATTTGTGGAAGCATGGTTATTTGTCCATCTGAGGGATGTCACTCACATTGATGAATCACCCAGTCGGCGAAACACCTGGATGACAATTTATAGCTGGGTCTAGATTGGAACCCTGGCTCGACAGGTTGGAGGTGAGTTGCATACCTGGAGGAGTCTAGTCCATTCGACCAGGCCAGAATAGAGAAAGTGTGAAAAAAAACAAAATTGAAAGTAATCGTGGCTTTAATCACTTTTTTTTTTAGGAAG
Organism: Myxine glutinosa; assembly: GCF_964187855.1. Lineage (NCBI taxonomy): Eukaryota > Metazoa > Chordata > Myxini > Myxiniformes > Myxinidae > Myxine > Myxine glutinosa. Next base: position 73,577,913 of record NC_136264.1, on the reverse strand, counting down.
ACATGGAGGAAAAACAAAACAAGACGAAGATGACGAAGAAGAAGAACAAGAAGACAAAAGGCAAAGGAGAAAAACCTTCAGTGTGGAAAAGAGTTAAAAACTTTTTCCACAAACTGAAGGCAAAGACAGTGCCGAATCAGACCTGCAAAGGGTTAAACAATCGCGCATTGTGAGTAAATTGCTGCTTACCGTACTCGTATGCTAATAATGCACATGCAATATGCTAATAGGTATGTCTTCAGACAACATGCTAAAACACTCGGAAGAAATTACCAGCCGATGAATTTACACCATCAGTGTCCTCGGGCATGTACCCCTTATTCACACGTGTCCTCAGGCATGTACCCCTTATTCACACGTGCTTCTTGGACATAAACATGATTATTATGCAAAAATTGCACTCTTTTGGACTGCTTTTGTTTAGGACTAATTGTCATGTCACACCTGAACAGTAAGTCCCATTTGGACGTGTGTGGTATCAAAATGTGCGCAAGACCCTAGAGAAAAATGTCATGAGAGGAGAATTCGAAATCCCCCAGTGGTTGCGAAAAAATTGGTCTGCGATGGTCTAGTCAAGAAGTGAGCATGCTGCTCGGGTTTGTTCATTTTTCACCCTTCATCACCCAAACGCAAAAATATATCTTCATGTCCCCTGTTCCCCCCCCCCTCCCCCACACAAAAAATTATGTATAACCCCCCCCCCCCCCCCCCCCCACCCCACTCACATTCCAGTGGAATTAGATGGCGGTACTGATGGATTTATTCAATGTGGTGTTCATAGAGCACAGATGTGATGCGCCCAATGGCTCCTCCTGTATCCGAGCTCCTTGCAATATCTGGGCTCATATCACGTGTTATTGTTTACAGGTTTGAGCAGAACCAATTGTTGCAGACGGAAAAAGAACAGTTGGAGATACAGGTGAGAAATTCCTACTGTGCATTTTCTTGTTGTTACCAATCTTGAATTGTCCTCTTTGAATAAACACCACAGTTCCCATGAGTACGTACATCCTTTCTTATTACATGTTGTTGATGTTCATTCTCGCCACACATCAACTTTAAACTAAAATTCCCTTATTACCTCCGCCGGATTCAGATGGTAGACGGAGGTTATCTTTCATTCCTGTCTATCTGTAGAAGTCTGTCTCTGAGCAGGATGTTTCAATAAGTTGTGGACGATTCGGACGAGACTTGATGGACATGTTGGTTCTGTGACAAGGACGAAATTATTCGATTTTGGTGAATATCCAGATCCGGTATGAGAGTTTTTATTATTTTTTAAGTGATTCTTCACCATTGAGAGACGGGGCCAAAAACGATATAATAGCACGATATTTCAAAAAGTTGTGGACGACTTCGGACAAAACTGGTGGTTGCGTTGGTTTGGTGACGAGCATTTTTTTTGGTTCAGGTCCGGATCCAGATCTGGCCCATCAGTGGGATACATTATGTAAACCGTTCACCTGGCGGAGGTATGCGCTCTACCGAGTGCCATACTCTAGTATTGGTATTTGTTTCGACCTGCAAGTACAGTTTTCTCGTGTAGAATCGGAATAAAAATGCCATATTGGTGAAGCATTCACATCAGGCATACTTTACTTGTGTAAACTATACAATACTTGTATATACTTGTATATGTTGTGTAAATATTGTGTGTAAATATTGTGTTTAATATTGTATATATTGTGTAAAGTATAGTATACTATACTTATATATTGTGTAAACTATACTATACTTGTATATTATACTTGTATATATTGTGTAAATATTGTGTAAAGTGTAAATATTGTGTGTAAATATTGTGTGTAATATTGTATATATTGTGTAAAGTTTATCATACTATACTTGTATGTTGTGTAAAGTATAGTATACTGTACTTATATATTGTGTAAACTATACTATACTTGTATATTATACTTGTATATATTGTGTAAATATTGTGTAAAGTGTAAATATTGTGTGTAAATATTGTGTGTAATATTGTATATATTGTGTAAAGTTGAACATACTATACTTGCATGTTGTGTAAAGTATAGTATACTGTACTTATATATTGTGTAAACTATACTATACTTGTATATTATACTTGTATATATTGTGTAAATATTGTGTAAAGTGTAAATATTGTGTAAAGTGTAAATATTGTGTGTAATATTGTATATATTGTGTAAAGTTGATCATACTATACTTGTATATTGTGTAAAGTATAGTATACTGTACTTATATATTGTGTAAACTATACTATACTTGTATACAGTCACGTGAAAAAGTAAGTACACCCCATGTAAAGTTTTGACTTTTTCGACATATTTCAACATACAGCTATTTCATCTTCATTTCAACAATATTTATAGATAAAGGTGATATAATATAACAAATATCATGAAACATTTACATTTTGTAGTCCATTGTATAATTTAAATAAACACAAATGCAAATTTCGCATGTGGAAAAAGTAAGTACACCCTTGGCTCTAATAGGTGGTATTGCCCCCTTTGGCAGAAACAACCTCAAGTAGGCATTTCTTATAACTGTCTACCAGTCTCTGACATCGACTGGGAGAAATTTTTGCCCACTCCTCCATGCAGAATTATTTCAGCTGTGCGATGTTTGAGGGGTTTCTTGGATGCACAGCTCGTTTCAAATCCCCCCACAACATCTCGATGGGATTTAGGTCCGGGCTTTGATTTGGCCATTCCAGAGCCCTCCATTTCTTTCTTTTCAGCCATTCCTTGGTGGATTCACTGGTATGTTGAGGGTCATTGTCATGTTGCAAGGTCCACCTTTGGTTGAGCTTCAACTTTCCGACAGATGGCCTCACATTATCCTCAAGCACCCTCTGGTACAATGAAGAATTCATAGTGGATTCTACGATGGTGAGCTGCCCAGGTCCTGATGCAGCAAAGCTGCCCCAAACCATAATATTTCCACCACCATGCTTTTCAGTTGGTATCAGGTTCTTGTGGTCAAATGCTGTCTTTGGTTTTCGCCAAATATGTCTTCTGGTACTGTGGCCAAATAGCTCTACCTTTGACTCATCTGTCCAGAGCACATTGTTCCAGAAGTGCTGGTCTTTGCCTAGGTGTTCATTGCCAAACTTTAGTCTTGCCCTGATGTTCTTTCTGGACAGCAAAGGTTTCCTCCTGGCATACCTCCCATGTAGATCAAATTTGTGCAGCCTCTTTCCAATGGTAGACTCGTGCACTTTGACATCAACAGTGGCAACAGCTACCTGTAGGTCCCGTGATGACATTCTGGGAGTTCTTAGAGACTTATTTCAGCATCTTGCGGTCTGCTCTCAGGCTGAACTTGCTGGGGCGGCCTGGCCTGAACAAGTTGGCAGTTTTTTGGAATCTTCTCCACTTGTAGATGATCTTCCAGACAGTCGAATGATTGATTTCAAATTGTTTGGAGATCTTTTTAAATCCCTTCCCAGACTCGTAGGCATCTATAACCTTCTCTCTGAAGGCCTCAGAGAGCTGTTTTGATCTAGGCATGGTGACGCTGCACACTTAAACAACAAAGAGCAAACCAAACTAAATGTCTGAGGTTTAAATAAGACAGGTTCCTCCAAGATCCTCTCTAATGATGTTCTAATCATTTGCACCTGAGCTGGTGCACCTGATTCTAATTTGTGTAATGTGTGTATTCCAGGATAAATTTGATGTTAGGTTAATACCGAGGAGGTTTATTGAATCGCATGGTGTAATTGTGGAGCTTTCAAAGGAGATTGGAGAGTTGAGAGGAGTTTTACAGAGAGATAGGAAGGAATTGCGTATTTTATTATGATCATGCTTGATGGAAGGTCAGTGATGCCTAACAACAGGTCAAAGCAAATTTATAATGTGATTACTGATATATTGTGGCCATGAACCTTTCTGGAAAACATTTTTATGCAGACATCCATTAAATTTTCATCCTCATGATCAACTGCATAGATTGTCTTAACTCCCTCCCTCCATGCCTTTCTCTTTTCATTTATCAGAGCAAGAAAGCTCGTGAGTGTCTCCAGAACTACCACGATGAAGAAGTACAGAAGTACTTAAAGCAACTGGAAAATGAGATGGAGATTGGAAAATGCCGAGACCAGCAGTTAATACTTGCTGGGGAAGCTATTGACCAGCACCGTTTGGATTATGCAGAGGAACAGGAAAGGTTCCGCATATTCATTGCTCAAGTGAGTTTTTTTTTTGTTTTTTTTTGTATACAAGATCGAGGCTCGTGAAAGAGCGAACATTAATCACACAGAAAGACAAACCGACACATAAAACATATAACATAGGGAGCGGTAGACAAGATGGGGAGAGAGGGGGAAGGACACAAACACAACATTTGAGAGCAGGGACCGAGAGACATGGAGACATCGAGAGATCTGAGAGAGGGCGAGGGCTTTGGGGGGGGGGGGTGGGAAGGGGGCGTTGGGAGAGGTATAAAACATATGGACACTGCCAGGACTTCCAGGAAAGAAGTTGGAATTTCAAACAAGGTGGATCTGGGGTGAATTAGCGGGGGTAGAAAAGATCAAGGTTTTGGATGGGGGAAGATAAGAGATGGTGGTGAACAGCTGTTTTAAAGACCTGGAGGGAGGAGTGGGATTGAAGGGAGTGAGGGAGTTTGTTCCAGAGGCGGGAGAAAAGAGCCATGAAAGAGTGAAGGTGAGCAGAGAGCCGAGATTTCGGCAGTTTAACCATCAGAGGGTTGCTGGCAGATCTTGTGCGACCTGTAGGAATATTTGGGGGACAGAGCACAGAGAGAGCTGGGGGTGCAAGGCCGGAGAGGAGTCGGTAGAAGACAGAAAGACCACCTACCTGCCTGCGGTGAGTGAGTGAAAGGCCCTCAGAGATAGCTTCATCGCGGGAGATTCCAATAATTCTGAAAGCTTTGGTTTCAACAGCGTGAAGCCGAGCTAGGTGTGAGGCAGGAGCACCGGCCCATAGGGGAGAACAGTATTCCATTGAGCTGCGGATGAAAGCCTTGTATGTGGTGAGGAGCTCAGGTGTGCCGAGGAAGGACTTCGCACGACGGAGGATGCCCAGTCGGCGACTGGCTTTGGAGGCCAGCTTGGAAATGTGGTTTTCCCAAGAAAGATCATGGCAGATAGTGAGACCCAAAATCTTGAGCGACAGAACTTCTTGGAGAGGATTGTTGAGAAAGTAGATGGGAGGGTTGTCCAGTCGATCTTTTCGGAGAGACATAGTAAGAGTGTGAGATTTGTCAGGATTGAAAGACATGTTCCACTTGTTTGACCAGTCTGTGATTTTGTCCAGGTCTTCAGAGAGTGAGGAGGCAGCAGACTGCCGATCTGAGGGAAGAGGAATGGAGCGGCAGAGAGTGGAGTCATCAGCAAAGAGATAGAGAGGATTTTCGAGAGAGTCAGAGAGATCATTGATGAAGACCAGAAAAAGCACGGGGCCCAGAACACTGCCTTGGGGAACTCCAGCCTGAACAGGAAGAGGAGATGAGAGAAACCCATTCAGGGCCACACGTTGACGACGACTAGAGAGGAAGTCCGCCAGCCATGCGTGGAGATTTCCATGGATACCAAAGGAGGAGAGTTTGGTGAGCAGAGCGGGGTGCCAGACCGTGTCGAAGGCACGTGATATGTTGAGGGAGACAGCTCTAATTTCCTGTTTGGCATTGAGGACCTCCATCCATTGTTGAGACAGCAGAAGCAGCATGTCCAGAGTAGAGTGACCTGGTCTGAAACCAAATTGATGATCAGAGATCAAGCCATTGGAGAAGAGGAAAGATTTCATATCCGAAGCAATGATGGATTCCATGACTTTGCTGATAATTGGGAGAAGGCTGATTGGTCTGTAGTTGCTAGGATCTGTTTTTGCACCTTTTTTGTGCAAAGCGGTGATGTTGGCTGATTTCCAAGCAGATGGCAGTTGACCTTGAGCAAAAGAGAGGGTGAAGAGAACAGAGAGAGAGGGTGAGATAGAGCAGCAGAGCAGGATTTTAGGACCCGTGGGCTGATGCCGTCGGGTCCAGTTGCAGAATCAGAGTCGAGGGTTGACAGAAACTTTTCCACCTTGTCAGGAGGAAAGGACACGGAGTCCAGGAGCAGCAGGGTACGACTGGGTATGGTGGGTACAGAGAGGGATGGGTTTGGGACACAAGATTTAGAGGCAAACACAGAGTTGAGGCATTCAGCTTTTTCACGTGCGGAGTCAGCTGTGTAGCCGTTTGAGGTAAGGGAGGGGATGGAGGGAGAACAAACACCAGAAACGGATTTGACCAGACGCCACCAGGATTTGGAAGAGGGAGACAGATAAGAGAGTTCGGTCTTGAGAATGGAGAGATATTGTTTCCTGGCTCTCCTGAGGGTGGACACACACTTGTTTCGGGCTTTGTGAAAGGAAATGAGATTTCCTTCCGTTGGATTTGCTTTCCAGGAGACGAAGGCAAGTTGTTTCTGGGCAACAGCCTCACCACAAGATTCCGTGTACCATGGACGGGAGGAAGGGTATGACAACTGAAGACGAGATGGGATAAATCTGTGCATGAGAGAGAGCAATTTACTTTGGAAGAATTCCCAGGATGAGTTGATGTCAGAGGTGGTAGAGATGGGAGACCAGTCCAGATGATTGATGGCTGCTTGAAGACCATGCCAGTTGGCCTGAGTGAAATGCCAGACTCGTCGACGCTGAGCAGGCTCCCTGAGGATGGTCAGAGAGATGTCCACTTTAACAAGGACATGATCAGATGATCCGATCGGAGCAGAAGAAGAGCAGCAGACATTTTCAGGGAAGTTAGTCATAACCAAGTCCAGAAGAGAAGATGTTCCGTTGACTGAGATCCGGGTCGGGAAATTGACAGATTGTGTCAGTCCCAGTGAGTCGCAGAAGTCCTTTGCTGAGGAGCCATGGCTGGTGAGAGAGGTACCCACACCCAGCCACCTGGCATGATGACAGTTGAAATCACCACATATGAGGAAAAGAGAGTTGGGATGAGTAGATAGAAGTTGGTCCATATCATCAGACAGCGAGATGTAGATGGAGTCATCACTGTTTGGTGGACGGTACAACACTCATATGAACAAGAGGTGGGAGCGAAGGGGAAGCCGTAGCCAGAGGTATTCCTGGGGGTGAGGTGGAGAGAGTGCAGTGCAGGGCGAGTGAGGAAGAGAGTTTTTGATAAAGATAGCAACCCCGCCTCCAGGACGAGGCTCAGGTCTATCATACCGAAGGAGGGAGTAGCCCGGGAGAGATACTATGGAATCAGAGACATCATAAAGGAGGAAAGTTTCTGTTAAGCAGATCACGTCTGGTTTGACAGAAGCAACCTGTATGGAGAGATCAGTTAAGTTTGAACGAAGGCCCCGGATGTTTGAGGTCCATACCGTTAATGAAGAGGAAGGGGGAGCATCAGAAGGGGGAGCATCATTCTTCAACGAAACTACATGTTTATTTCTTAAAACTTCACTGTCTTTAACTTAAAACTTAAATAACTAAATATTTCATGGAACACCTTCGCCTGTGCAGTCTTGAGAAAACAAGGACTTGGGAAGTGTCTGCGAGCAGCAAATTTGATTGCTTGAGATGATCTAAAATGGCGTAAAATTTTCTCCAAATACTGCTAAACGGAAGGTGTTTGAAAGTACCACGAAGGCAATTTATGTTCTACAATGTTAAAGTACATAATTAAATCGAAATAAAACAAAGATTGTTTAAAGGTCTAAAAGGTTTTCTAAAAAAAATCTTGTTTTCGGAAGTTCACCACTGTTGATGCAGCTTCTTTTACAACGCCTATTTAACATGTTACATTAGTTCTTCGTGCCAGTTATTTGTCCTAAGGATGTCCCTAACAACATCAGGTTTACTGTTTCAAATAATTTTCAGTTTTGTTTGACTGTTGGACAGGCTGAGTGACTAGAAAAAAGAATTACCTCGTTCCTCTGCCAAATTCAGAGCCCAAGTACTTCTAAACTACAGATTCATGTTCTGATTCGTGTTCTACAATGTTCAAAATATCGTAAATAATTGAAATTAAGTAGTTCTTTGATAAAAAATACTGATGTCTGTAGGACTGGAGAGAGAAAGGACAGAGTGAACCAATTGCTTAACCCACATATTTGCTTCGCATTTGTGGGGTAATCATAATATTACTAAACTATATGGTATTCATAGAATACTTACCCTGTGCAGTCAACTTGGTGTGAGCCAACACTTTTATTTTTGAACGGTTCTTTTTTTTTGATCCAATATGGCTGCCAGACCACGTGAGCGATGACATCATAAATTTAAATTCTCTAAATAATGGTTGCATAGATCATGCTCAATAAATTTCAAACTGATCAGACTAAGCATTGTCCCTGTCAAATTATGACGTCATAATTATGGCACCAATGACGTCATTGTTAACAGCACCTATTCCCCATATGGCTGACATGGCACACACTTTACTTTGCTGAAATGCAAACACAAATGTTATATTTTCGTCAAAAATCGTCGGAATTTCGCCAAATATGTTTTGGTCGTGTGTTAATATACCTCAGTGATTGACAAATCTGAAATCAGAATTTTACTTGAGGTCAAAATGAACCCGTGAGATCGCTCCGTACTTTGCCAGCTTGTCATGTGCATGTGATAATTAATTCCATGCCCACTGTAGAAGACTTCTTCTTCATGCAATAACAACTTCTAGCTTCCAAACTGTACATCCAATCATCTTGAAATTTTGCAAACTTGTTACACTTCATTACCTCTACTATAATATAAAGTTTCACGTCGACCAATGAAGCGGTTCAAGAGTTATAAATTTTTTAACATTTTCGTTTAATTACTTATATCTGCCAAACCACATCACCTATCGCAAATTTCAAAAGGTCATTTTAGTAGACTGATATGCTGAACACATCTGTGAAGTTTCCCCTCGATAGGATCAAAAATGAGGAAGGAGCTAGGTTTAAAATTTATGCTTAAAACGTCATAACTCCAAAACCATGTGACGCATGATGTCATGCTCGTTGACTTTTTTGTTCGTCATGGGTATGCCTCACCTGCCTGCAAAGTTTGGAATCCATCTGTTCAGTCGTTTTGGAGAAAATTGGATTTTAGTGGTTTTTCAGGCTTTTTACTCCAAACAATATGGCGACCGAACCACGTGACCTACGTCATCATTATAAATTTATTTCTGCATTAATTTATACCGAGAAGATGCTCAATAAATTTCATCCTGATAGGATAAAGTTTTTTACTTGTCAAATTATGACGTCATAACAGCGGCATCTATGACGTCATCATTCACATATTTTATTCTGCATGGAGAGTTCTTTGCAATGAGACCTGTCTCAATTATTTATGTGCAGCAGTTTTTGAGATATAGAAGTGCAAACGTTTTTGTTTTTTCCAAGATGGCGCCCATACCACGTGACTTGTGACGTCATAATATTCACCAAAAATATTCTACAGGAGGAGGCCCTCCTGGGGTAAAAAAATTCATGTCAATCGGACCAACGGTTGCCGAGAAAATGAATTTTTAAAATGCTGACACGCACACACTTTACTTTACTGAAATGCAGACACGCACGTACGTACCCGAATGCTTAACCCTGCATTTCGCTTCGCGAGCGCAGGGTAACTAGAATGGCACTCGGTAGAGAGCATACCTTCGCCTGGCTGGCCATATCACTCAATGGTGAAGAATCACTTGAAAATTACATAATTCTCATATCCGAAAACATATTCAGATCTTCACCAAAATCTAATCTATTTGTCCTTGTCAGACACCCAACCTGCCCACCACATTTCGTTCGAATCCATTCACAACTTTTTGAGATATTTTGTTCACAAACAAACAAACAAACGGACAAACAGACAGGGGTAAAAACATAACCTCCATCCATCTTTGGTGGTTGAGGTAACTGGAACGACACTCGGTAGAGAGCATACCTCCACCTGGCTGAACAGTTTATGTTTTGTATCCCAATGATAGGCCAGATCTGGAGTCAGATCGGAACCAAAATCGAATCCGTTTGTTCTTATCACCTAACCAACTCAACCGCCAAGTTTTGTCATAACTCGTCCACAAATTTTTGAAACTATGCTATATATCGTTTTAGCCCAATCTCTCAATGGTGAAGAATCACTTGGAAACTTTAAAATATATATAGAATCCGGATTTGGATCTACACCAAAATCTCATCAATTCCTCCTTGGCACACACCCAATCTGTCCATAAAGTTTATTCCGAATCCGTCCACAATGTATTGAAACATCATGCACTTCATAACTTGTGATCTGCTTCTACATTCACGATTCGTGTATTTGCGGGTTACAGAAACCTGCTCTCTCTTTTGCACAGATTCATCCCATCTCTTCAATTATATATCTTACCCCTCTTCCTGCTCTTGGTAAACTCTGAATCCTGTGGCGAGGCAGTTTCTTTAAACCAATTGCATTCTCCTCCTCAAACGCAAATCCAACTGAAGACAACCTCAGATCATTCCACAAAGCTCGCAACAAGTGTTGTCTACTCGCTCAAGAGCCAGAAAACAACATCTGTCCAATCTCAAGAATGAGCTTTCAAACTTGTCTCCCTCCTCTAAAACTTATTGGTGCCATGTCAAGGCTTGCACCCTCTGCCATCTCCGTACTTTGTCCCCCTCAGGTATCTGCAGGACGCATGCGGAGCCCCCATTAAGTGAAACTGCCTAAGTCCAGAAGTACTGCTCACCTCCACTCATTTATTCCTCTTTTTCCTCGCCCGTGGAACCTTCTTCCATACTCTGTTCAATCTTCAATCAAGGTCTTCAAGATAGCTGTTCACCACCACCTCCTATCATCGTCTATCCAAAATCATGATCTTTTCGACACCTGTTAACCCCGACACCTGTTAGGTTTCATTGAAATTGTGTGCGTAGTTTCAGAGAAAAGAGGAAATACCTACTTTCGGGGGGAAACGCCCTCCCACCCCCCTGTAGACCCCTTTAGGGCCCGATTTTTTTTTAGGCTGTGATCAAACTTTCGTACAACACGGGATATTAAGGTTGTGGTAAAGTTTCACCAGAATTGTATGTGTAGTTTCTGAGAAGAAAGCAAACCCCCCCCCCCCCCCCTTGCCCCCGCATCCTCTTGAGGCCCGATTTTCTTAATGCCGTGAACAAACTTTAGTTATAACATAAATATAATTTGTGCCAAATCGGGTCACAATCCCATCAGCGGTTTCAGAGAAGAAGTTGAAAGTGTTTCCAGACTGACGACACGCCATCACACAAACTCCCCCGAACTTCGTTCGAGATGAGCTAAAAAGGGGGAATTCAAACCTGATACACAAACACAACATATTTCCCAGTCCACTGATAAGAGAGGAATGATAAATCTATCTAAACAAAATACTACTGAAATATCTAAACTTAAGGGTTCCTTTATGTGTTGGATGTAACTCCCCAGGCTCTTCCAAAACCACAACCGCACATCCGCAAACTTGGTGGATTAGTTTGGTTGGTGATAAGAACAAGCCAATGACATTTTGTTTCAGGTACAGATCCACATCCGGCCTATCAGTGAGATACATATAAACTGTTCAGCCTGGCGGAGGTATGCGCTCCACCGAGTGTCATTCTAGTTTGCATTGTGCTGTCAATGTTTTGTATGGTTGATGGTTCGGATTATTTAGTGCAAGTCCTCTCCCTTTCAATGTACCTTTTTTAGGTTGAGCTTTATTCATCATTTTTTTCCACCTCATTTGTTTTTTCACTTCTCAGTTGAACAACAAGAAGGAGCGTATCCAGGCTCAAGATTTGGATCTGCAGTTCGGGGAACAACAAAGTCAATATCTGATAAACAGAGTCGAGGAACGAGACATGCAGATTGCTATCCTAGAGCAAAATGCCATTAAGTCAGAAAAAAGTCAAGTACACAAGAATTACATCCTTCAAACTCAGGTGGGTCTTTCAGAGGAATGAGATGCCTTTCACTGAAAACAATTTAAACCTCTTTATCCACAGATACTTGTAAGAGGCAAAGCTCAACAAATGTGTGATATCTTGTGGTAAGGTAATTGATTACAGAACATCATTTGGTGAGATTGCAAACCTCAAACCTGCGATATACTCGCAGATATGTACTGCATAATTATGTACTGCATACAAACATGTTATATGTGACATGTAGAGTGGTACATATTTTGTGCGCACACACACACACACACACACACACACACACACACACACACACACACACACACCAATTACATAAGCATCCAATAAGCAGATACCTATGTAATATGGCGTGTCTGACATGTAAAATGACATGTCTGATGAACCAATAATACAGATACCTATGCAATATGACATGCCTGACATGTAATATGACATGTCTGATGAACCAACAAATTCAAAATCTGATTTGAAAAAGGTGCAGTTTGTGAATCTGCTTTTGTGGTAGATTATGGCCAACTGTGTCAAACGCAGCACTGTTGAACATTCATCTCCTTGTACCCCATAATGATAATGATCACCTCAACTCCTCTTTTGCAATCATGCTTTCTTCACTCACCAGGTGGTTGAATTTAATAAGCGTTGTCAGCAACTTGAAGAACAAAACAAACACCTGAAGGACAAAGTGACAGAGCAATGCAAACTGAGCAACATTGGAATGGCACAAAGACTTAGCAGGGTACAAGAAAGAGGCGACAAACAACACACCATCATCAACATGCCGGCAACATTGAGCACTGTACGAGTGAGGAGCGACAAACACGACACCATCGTATTGGGTGGCTTTGTGAGTACTTTTTGAAAATAAGACGTAAAAAATAATATATTATATATATATATATAGATACGTATATGTATATACTGAACATCAAAATAAACTAATCAAATCTTTAGGACACTCATTGAAATCCTCCACGCAAAAATGAAAAATATTTGAACACAGAGGTAAAGATCAGCTATCTTTACTAAACACATGTCAATAAACAAGAGGTTGCCTCAATCACAAAAAACAAAAAGCATGAACATCACAAGGTGTGGTGCAACAAAAGTCACAGCACTACAACACAAAGGCACGCACCTGAATACAGTCAAAACAAAATGACACAGGAATGGACACAACACTCCTAACAGTCAAGGACAAAATGACAGCAGTCCTCAATATCGTGTGTGTCCTCCCTGCGCTGTGATGCAGGCTGTACACCTCCGACGCATGCTCTGTACCATGCGTCTGATGCGGTCCTGGGGAAGTCTGTCCCACTCCTCCTGCAAGCCTTGAATGAGCATTTGCCGATAGACAGCCGTTAATAGACAGCCGTTGATCTCCTCGATGCAAGATGTCGATTGCAGGCTGTGGGCAACCAAGACGTTGAGCAATTGTTCGCTGGCTTACACCTGCCTCAAGCATCCAAATTGCCCATAAACGTTGTTCAGATAAAATCAGGCGTGGCATCTGAATTTCTTGTTGTTTTCCCTGTCAGAAGCCTATTGAGTGACTATAGACAGCAGTAAATGAATGTCTAACCACGAGAACTGAAGGATTTCATTATGAGGGTCATTATTTAAAGGGAAAGATCCCGATACAGAATCACTCAAGCATGCCATTGTTGATCAACCAGGTGATTGAAGTGAAGTTCCTGTTACATAATCAGCCATTACAATTGAAGAAACGTGTTTGTAAAGCTGCACATTTCAAAAAGTGAAAGGGATAAGTTTATTTTGATGTTCAGTTTATAAATACATATATTATAATATATATTTCGAATGGTGAATTTAATAAGACAAACCACAACTGTGTTGACAAATGGCAAAATGGTTTTAAAGAACAACCAAAGAAATTCTCTATTTTGTTCATCAGGTTCATCTTGTCATGTGTTAATATTTTGAAACTTTTTCCATCTGTAGGATGATGCACTCAAAATTTGAGGGCAGCATATTTCCTTGGGGATGGCGTGTGCGCCTCCGCATTCATAAGGCATTATTTATTTATTTATTTCCTCCCCACTACAACCATCTGTAAAGCTGTTACAGATGTGTATTTTCTTAATTACGGTACTTCTGCCAACGACGGAAGTAGTTTTTCAAAAAGTAGAGTTTAGTTTGTTTGTTAGAAAGTAGAGTAAAAAAGTAGGGCACAAAAAAAAAGTCGTGTAAAAACTTTTTTTTCTGTGTTATTTGTTTAATGAGGTTCTCTTTTTCTACTTTTTATCATCACTGCATATGTCCGAAGGCTCGTAATAGAGGACACACACACACACACACACACACACACACACACACACACACACACACACACACACACACACACACGAAGATTCACAAAACAATTAGATAAGAGATTTATGTAGCCAACAGCCCCATAATTACTAACACGGATTTATTTACTGTGTGGGGGTGATTAGTAATTACGAAAATTGTTAACCCGGTTGGAAAGAGTTTGTAAACATCGCTATAGCACTTTGTCATTTAGCACAAAGTAACGTAAAACGTACCACAGTTCTTTAAGTGACGTCTCATGCTCTCACAAGTCTGTTGTATTGTAATTTATATACAACGAAATGGGGGGAGGGGGTGGGGGAGAATGTCATTTGGCACCTCATCCATGTCCCGTCGCCCCACCATCACTACGCCTTTGTGTTTACTCTAACCAGTAACCACCCAATCTGGGCCACAACTCCATGAGTTGCTGAATGTGCTGTGTGTGTGCTCACCATCCCGAGCACACAACTAATTGTAATGTTAAAACATTGAATGACCTTATTGGTGAATTAAACATCTCATAGACGAGACGGATCTCTGAGAAATGTGAATGTCAGGTGCATTTTTGGATAAAAGTTGGGAACCTTACTTTTTAACATAATTAGGGTATGCTGAATTCGACTAACCCGGTTCCCAAGCCGAAGTATGAGTTTTTGACCTTCTAATTAGCATAAACAAAATGGCCGCCAAATTGCCATTTTTGGACAATTAATTTGCACAAGCATTTATACAGTGCGTATAAAAAAAAGGTAATCCAAATTCAAGGAGTTATTATGCAAAGGTTATTTATTTTGACAATTTACATGTGGTTTACTAATTAAGAGGAGATCCTCAGCTTTCCATTGATACAGCTTATCATCTGGACTGGTCTCCCATCTCTACCGCCTCTGACATCAACTCATCCTGGGAATTCTTCCAAAGTAAATTGCTCAATCTCATGCACAGATTTATCCCATCTCGTCTTCAGTTGTCATACCCTTCCTCCCATCCATCGTACACGGAATCTTGTGGTGAGGCTGTTGCCCAGAAACAACATGCCTTCGTCTCCTGGAAAGCAAATCCAACGGAAGGAAATCTCATTTCCTTTCACAAAGCCCGAAACAAGTGTGTGTCCACCCTCAGGAGAGCCAGGAAACAATATCTCTCCGTTCTCAAGACCGAACTCTCTTATCTGCCTCCCTCTTCCAAATCCTGGTGGCGTCTGGTCAAATCTGTTTCTGGTGTTTGTTCCCTCTCCATCCCCTCCCTCACCTCAAACGGATACACAGCTGACTCCGCACGTGAAAAAGCTGAATGCCTCAACTCTGTGTTTGCCTCTAAATCTTGTGTCCCAAACCCATCCCTCTCTGTACCCACCGTACCCAGTCATACCCAGCTGCTCCTGGACTCCGTGTCCTTTCCTCCTGACAAGGTGGAAACGTTTCTGTCAACCCTCGACTCTGATTCTGCAACTGGACCTGACGGCATCAGCCCACAGGTCCTAAAATCATGTTTTTCCGCTCTTTCACTCCCTCTCTCTGTTCTCTTCACCCTCTCTTTTGCTCAAGGTCATCTGCCATCTGCTTGGAAATCAGCCAACATCACCACCTTACACAAAAAAGGTGCAAAAACAGATCCTAGCAACTACAGACCAATCAGCCTTCTCCCAATTATCAGCAAAGTCATGGAATCCATCATTGCTCCGGATATGAAATCTTTCCTCTTCTCCAATGGCTTGATCTCTGATCATCAATTTGGTTTCAGACCAGGTCATTCACTCTGGGCGTGCTGCTTCTGCTTTCTAAACAATGGATGGAGGTCCTCAATGCCAAACAGGAAATTAGAGCTGTCTCCCTTGACATATCACGTGCCTTCGATATGGTCTGGCACCCCACTCTGCTCACCCAACTCTCCTCCTTTGGTATCCATGGAAATCTCCATGCATGGCTGGCGGACGTCCTCTCTAGTCATAGTCAACGTGTGGCCCTGAATGGGTTTCTCTCATCTCCTCTTCCTGTTCAGGCTGGAGTTCCCCAAGGCAGTGTTCTGGGCCCTGTGCTTTTTCTGGTCTTCATCAATGATCTCTCTGACTCTCTTGAAAATCCTCTCTATCTCTTTGCTGATGACTCTACTCTGTGTCGCTCCATACCTCATCCCTCAGATCGGCAGTCTGCAGCCTCCTCACTCTCTGCAGACCTGGACAAAACCACAGACTGGGCAAACAAGTGGAACATGTCTTTCAATCCTGACAAATCTCACACTCTTACGATGTCTCTCCGAAAAGACCGACTGGACAACCCTCCCATCCACTTTCTGAATAATCCTCTCCAATAAGTTCTGTCACTCAAGCTTTTGGGTCTCACTATCTGCCATGATCTTTCCTGGGAAAACCACATTTCAAATCTGGCCTCCAAAGCCAGTCGCCGACTGGGCATCCTCCATCGTGCGAAGTCCTTCCTTGGCACACATGAGATCCTCACCACATACAAGGCTTTCATCCGCAGCTCAATGGAATACTGCTCTCCCCTCTGGGCTGGTGCTCCTGACTCACACCTAGCTCGTCTTCACGCTGTTGAAACCAAAGCGTTCAGAATCATTGGAATCTCCCGCGATGAAGCTAACTCCGAGGGCCTTTCACTCACTCACCGCAGGCAGGTTGGTGGTCTTTCCGTCTACTACCGACTCCTCTCCGGCCTTGCCCCCCCCCCCCCAGCTCTCTCTGGGCTCTGTCCCCCAAATATTCCTACAGGTCACACAAGATCTGCCTGCAACCCTCTTTTGGTTAAACTGCCAAAATCAAGACTCTCTGCTCACCTTCACTCCTAAATTTCTCTTTTCTCCTGCCTCTGGAACAAACTCCCTCACTCTCTTCAATCCCACTCCTCCCTCCAGGTCTTTAAAACAGCTGTTCACCACCATCTCTTATCTTCCCCCATCCAAAACCTTGATCTTTTCTACCCCTGCTAATTTCACCCCAAATACACTTTTTTGAAATACCAACTTCTTTCCTGGAAGTCCTTGGTGTCCTTGTGTTTTATACTTCTCCCCCCGCCCCCCTTCCCACGCATCCCCCCCCCCCCCAAGCCCTCTCCCTCCCACACATCTCCCGATGTCCCTGCTCTCAAATGTTGTGTTTGTGTGCTTCCCCTTCTCTCCCCATCTTGTCTACCGCTCCCTCTTTTTATATATTTTGTTTGTCTGTTTGATTTGTTTGTGTGATAAATGTTAGCTCTTTCACGAGCCTCGATTCTGTATACAAAAAAAAACAACAAAAAAAAAAACGCCTTCCATGCATCATTGCTGTCACACATGACCGAGTAAATGTTCATTGAAAATGTCATGTTCAAATCGCATTTTTGCAAGTTTGGCTAATCGATGCAAGTCAGGATAATTGGTGCAAAATGAACATCAGATGTGAACTTTTCTCAGGAATGATTGGCCTTTATGCACCCACACCTTCAACATGTCCACCTCCCCTTTCAACACAAAGCTCATAGCGGCGGAGCATACCCTGAACTGCTCGTCTCACCATAGCCGGGTCATTGCGCAAGGCATCCATTTCATGTCGAATATGGCCCTGCAATTCGTCAAGATCATGGGGAGGAGTTACGAACACCTTGTTCTTTGAATGTCCCCAAAGGAAATAATCACATGGTGCGAGGTCAGGTGAACTTGGTGGCCATTCCACTGCATGGTTGAGGGCGATGACTCGGTCTCCAAAGAGTTCCCTCAGTTGATCTCGGACAGCGATAAGACGATGTGCTGGGGCGCCGTCTTGGGCCCACCAGAGATATCTGAAGACACCACGAACCTGTCGCTCAAAGTTCTCCTCCAGCTGCGTTAAAACTTAGTCATTGATCATCTGCAGATACCTGTTACCATTGACATTCCTTTGAAAGAAAAATGGTCCGATCACCTAACCACTTCCACAAAGTCCCAACCAAACAGTCCACTTTTGTCGATTCATGTTGGTGTCAAAATTAAATTCTGGGGGTTGTCCTGTCGGTGCATATTCAAGAACATTATGGGTATTGACCTTGCCGTCCATGGCGAAAGCAGCTTCGTCGCCGATAACAAGATACCACAGGAAATTGACATCTGCTTCGCAACGTGCTATCAACCATCCGGCAAGCACCAGCCTCCTGGCAAAATCCCCTGGCGTAGGTTGATGCCGGATGTGAATCCGATATGGATGTTGGTGGAGGTCCAGTCTTGTGATTCGGTTGAATGTTGTTGAAGGCAATCCTGTCCCATTTCGTCTTGCACTGGTATCCCTAGGATGCTCCAAAACGTGCTGCCTTACTGCTGCAATGTTCATTTCCGATCGCCCAGTGCGCCTCCTCCCAGCTTTTCTCCTCGTTGCGGTTGAGGCTAGTGCCATGCTCTTGGTATTTTCTAACATTCGCCCAGATGGTTTTGGCTGCTGGAGGCTCTCGTTCTGGGAAACGTTCCCTGAACGTATCAAGAGTTTGCTGCAAACTTCCAGTTTGGTGAAAGGTTGTAACCACGAAGGTCCGCTGTTCAGTCGTAAGTTGAACCATCTTTTGAATGACTCAGACTGTCTCTAAACCCATACACTGTAGGCCCATCTTAAATACCCATCTTAAACAAAGGATGACGCAACCGACGATTACCAGACCAGCTTAAAAATTTTACATAATCAACTTGGCAGTCGACAAGTAATGTGTCCATTTCAAACTGTCTTGCACCGATTAGCCAAACTTGTCAAAATGCAATTTGAACGTCATTTTCAATGAACATCTACTCGGTCATGTGTGACAGCAATGATGCATGAAAGGCATCAATGGAAAGCTGAGGATCTCCTCATAATTGGTAAACCACATGTAAATTGTCAAACTAAATAACCTTTGCATATTAACCCCTTGAATTTGGATTACCTTTTTTTTGATACGCACTGTATATCATATGTAGCTAGCTCTTTTACTTTAACTTTACAACTTTTATCCCAAAGTGCACCTTGAAGCTTATGCATGGCCTTTTTTCATAAACCCGTCTTGTCTATATTATGGTTGGCGACATATTGAAAGAGACATTCAATCTGATAATGAAATTGGACACTATAAAATGGGAAATGGTTTTAATAAGACAATGTTTCATACAACCATTTATTCTAAAATTAAGTATACATGGCCATGAAGCACAAACATTCAGGAATGTCACACATGTTGTTTTGCCAAACTACATCAAATTCATACAAGGGGTCTGATCATCACTCTGTTGCTGCCAGGCACACATTGATGTGCACCTCAATTCTGAATAGCGACATTTGCAGCATCGAGTCTTGCATTGCTTCTGGCATGCACAACAAATCATCTCGAGGCAACTTTCTGGGATTGGACTCAGTGACATCAGAATAGGCTCTAGTCCTGAATCAGCACGTTTCCATCCCATTTCCACAGGTGCAGGAAGGTCAGGTATGGCACAATGAGCATTTCTCCATACCATGGCTTGATAGTGTACTTGCATCAAATAGAAATGAAGAGCATCACCTGTCGGTGACATTGCTTCTGGTTTACCAGTCTTGGAGAACAACATATGTCGTGCTGAATCAACAGAGGTTGCTCTGTGCACATTATGCATTCTGCAGATGAACGCTTCTGCAGATTTGATTGTCTCCTCTGTGAGTTCACCAATGCCCAAGTTCTTCAGCAGTTTATTCAAAACTCAAAAATAACAACTCAAAATTCGGCTTGGGAACCGGGTTAATCTAATTCAGCATACCCTAGTTATGTTAAAAAGTGAGCTTCCCAACTCTTACCCAAAAATGCACCGAGAAGCTCATACATGGCCTTTTTCCATAAATCCGTCTAGTCTATAAACTTCGAGGGCTGAGTATAAATATGTTGAACTACTTTTTTAGGACAAATGCACAGTTTTTTAGGAGTCGGAAATGCTGCTAAAGTCAATTAAAAATTTGAAATGGAGTTCAGGTGAAAAGATTCTCAAGCTTATCGCATGTTAGATGTAAAACATGTGCGGAAATTAAATAAAGGCACAAACACTGGCATTTATGAGCATTGTGATGTATACAGGAATACAGTGAATCGTAGTTATGAAGTTCAGCGATATTGCAATTCATAGATATGAAGCTTTATTGTACAGAAACGGACATGTTCTGAGGCAAGGCATTTTTTAGCTGTGTGGAAAAAATGGTGGATTTGAGACCCTGAGCTAAGCAAGCCGAACACAGGTTGGCCAAAAATAAGACTGTTTCTAGTTTTAGTGTAAATTATCTTCAAAAAGGGGTGTTTAAACACATCCAAACAACCATTTTTCATTCATGCACTACCATGGAGTTCGACAAGAATGCAATCAAAGTTTGGGGCCACTAGGTTTCATGGTTTTGGAGTTATGGAGGAGACACACACACTGACAGACTGATGAACACACACTCTCTTTTATTATTACAGATCTGTTACCTCTGCCACCGAAGGTGGGTGGAGGTTAAATGCTCATCCCTGTGTGGTTGTCTGTTTGGTTGTGAACAGGATATTTCAAAACGTTTGATGAATTCGAGTGAAACTTGGTGGACAAATTTGGTTTGTGACAAGAACCAATTGATTAGATTTTTGTGAAGATACAAATCTGCATTAAGAGCCTTCATTATGACATCATAAATCAACAAGTGGAGCGCTTGATCCGTCCGGTGTATGTATGTATGTATACTGAACAGCAAAAGAAACGTCAGTCAGAATCAATATTTTGGAGTCTTTATTTTCAAGTCATGATCAACACGAATTGAGATTTCGGATCAACATGAAACATTGCAGGTATGGTCACCACAGTTCAAATAATAATGTGAAATGTTCTGAATAAGAAAAACACAAGACCAGGTGAGAACACGGGAGGTCAAAATCAGTATCTTGTGTGACCTCGGTGAGCGTTGATGACAGCCATACATCGTCTGTACATGGAGGAGATTAATCGGTTGATGAAGGCATTTGTCACTTGGGCCCACACTCTGAGAAACGCCTGACTGAGTTGAGCTGCAGTTGTCGGCCTTGGTCGAACGTCATTCAGTCTTCTTTGACCCTCGTCCCACAAGTGCTCTATCGGGTTTATATCGGGGTTGGGCGCAGGCCAGTGCATGGTTTGGATGCCATTTTGTTGCGGAAGTCCCTTGTTGCTCTGGCAGTGTGGGCACGGGCGTTGTCCTGCTGGAAGACATGATTTCCGTGACGTCCAAAATGTGGCACAATGTGAGGTCTGAGGACTTGATCGATGTAGCGAGCAGCTGTGACACCATTGCGTCTTCCTGGACTAATATTCTGGAACACCACAGGACCGACTTTGTGATTGAGAGCAATAGCATCCCATACCATGATGTTTGGACCACCCCACGAGTCTCTTTCCATCACACAGTCATCTGAGTAGCGTTCCCCACGTCTACGCCAAACTCTCACTCTGCCATCTGCCGTGGAAACACAGTATCGGCTTTCGGCTGAGAAAAGAACGGTTCTCCACTGCTGGTAATGCCAATTTTGATGCTGTGTGGCCCACTGTAGTCGGTCACGGCAGTGTCGAACTGTAAGAATGGGGCCACGATACGGCCTGTGACAACGGACATCCCTGTTCTTCAAACGTCGACGGACTGTATCACCACTAATGTGTCTCTGGTGGGTTCCAACTGTTTGTCTTGCAGTTTCTGTAGCCCTGGTAAAGCGATCTTGGATGTGATGACGCACAATATGTCAATCCTCTCATGGTGTTGTTACCCTCGGTCTGCCACTGCGTGGGCGGTCATCGGTGCTGTTGGAGGCCTCGTATCATTCCTGCAACCTGTAGATGGATCTCACGTTGACATGGAAAGCATTGACAACCATTCGTGCAGTCTGTCCAGGATGCAATCTTCCAATAGCCTGGTCTCTCTGAATCCTCGTAAATCTGGGCATGGCGCTGGCATCGAAACACGAATGATGAACACACGTTTTGGGGTGCCTTTTATAGGGAAAGTCACAAGGAGACGCACGTGCATTTTGATTTCCATGGGAATCATGCACGACTTTGTACCAGTCATTTTTTTGCCCGGGTTTTGGTGACCTGTTTTTATCCACGTGTGCACCACTGTCGGTAGTTAGGATTAAATTTAGATACAGACGAATGTAAATAATGAGATATCTAAACGAAATGCATTGATATTTCTATGGGAAATGTTAAGGAATTGTTTTTATGAAGTGACGTTTCTATTGCTGTTCAGTGTATGTACGAGCTGAGGATCTCGTATGTCCCTCACAAACATCCACCAGAGCTGAGGATCTGGTCACATGCGACGGACAAACAAGCGTATTATTCTATAGATAATGAAGGGGCAGTCCTGGAGCATGGAATACAGGAGGAGGATCTAGGAGAGGTAGAAGATTGAGGGGGAAGCAGTAAGCAGACAGGCAGCTATATGTAAAGCTAATGGTATTTCAAGTTGTATTTGCTGAGGAATATATCACAAACAGAGGTAGGGTTGGCACTGTGCAGGAATTTAGTGAGGCTTTACCTGGAATATTGTGCAAAGTTTTGGTCACCACATCTGAGGAAGGACGTGGCTGCCATAGAGAATGTCCAGTGTGGGGCTACGAGTTTGATTCCAGGTTGTTCAAAGCTATGAGGGTGGCTGAAGGAGACAGGACTTTATACATCAGAAAGGAGTTTATTAATATGGATATCTATGAGAGATGTTATTGGGAATGAAGCATTTTTTGATAAAATAAGTGCAGATATGTTTTCTTTTCTGTTTTTTTTCAACAGAATCTTTCCAACTAAAATCGCCATTTTTCATCCGATTGACTTGAAAATTGAACAGCATTTGCACATTGAGTCATTAATTGGAAAACAAACATTTTGAGGTCAAAGGTCAACTCGTGGTCAAACTTCCAAAATCATAAATTTTCATCTTAAAACCCATCAATTTTCATACGATTGACTTGAAACTTGTACAGCATTTGCACATTGAGTCAATAAATATTTTTGTGGTCAAAAGGTCAAAGGTCAGCTCTAGGTCAAACTTAACTTCCAAAACCATCAATTTTCATCTGAAACCCTGTCAATTTTCATCCGATTGACTTGAAAATTTAACAGCATTTGCATAGTGCCTCACTGAATTGGGAAATAAACTATTTTAAGGTCAAAAGTCAAAGGTCAACTCGTGGTCAAACTTCTAAAATCATCAATTTTCATCTGAAAAAGTCACTTTTCATCCTATTGACCCTAGCGTTGATCAAGATTATCAATTTTAATGTTGATTAAATGGACAATTTGCTGGATTAATGGCAACCTTTTTGGGACAATAGGGGGGGTGGATTTTGCAAGTATTGTGCTCTGCATGACGTCTTCTTGTTTGTTTGTGAACAAGATATCTCAAAAAGTAGTGGACGGATTCGGACGAGATTCGGTAGAGAGGTTGTGTGTGTGACAAGGACTAATCGATTCAAAATTGGTCAAGATCTGAATATGGATTTGGATATGAGAATTGTTTAATTTTTTAAGTGATTCTTCACCATTGAGAGATAGGGCTAAAACCAACATATAGCAGGATATCTCAAAAACTTATGGATGGATTTGGATGAAACTTGGTGGAGAGGTTGGGTGTGTGACAAGGAAGAATCGATTCAAAATTGGCGAACATCCAGCTTGTATAATTTTAAAGTGACTTCACCATTGCCAAAAACGATACATAGCAGAATACCTCAAAAAGTTGTGGATGGATGATTTTGATTAAATGCGATTCTGTATTGTGATTTTCTGGTCTACTCTGGGATACAAAACGTAAACTGTTCACCTGGCGGAGGTTTGCTCTCTGCTGAGTGCCGTTATCGTTTTGAAATGTTCCCAGATTGAATCAACATCACCTTTTCTGGCAGTATCTGGAAAACCAACCATGTAAGCCTGCTGTGAGATTGTATCAGCGAGATGCAATGCTGCAAGATTTCAACGTGTGAGGTGCCACGCTGCGAGATTTCAACGTGTGAGGTGCCACGCTGCGAGATTTCAACGTGTGAGGTGCCACGCTGCGAGATGCCAAGGTGCGCGATTCTTTGCATTCAGAGCTAGTAAACCTGATAATTTAACATTCCATTTAATTTAAACCATTTCAATTTTCCATTTTTAAACCATCCATTTTCTGACAGCTGTTAAACCTGATCTTCAATCCTTGATAAATGACTTTCCCATCTGTTGCTCTTCCTCTGCTCTTTTCCAGATCGTTTTCTGAAGCCACCTGCCTGCATCATCCTGCTTTTCCACACATCTCCTGAATTTGACCCGGTTTCTCCCTTCCTAAATATCTGTCAATGTTTCTCTACTTGTGGTGCTCTTCCTCTGCTCTTTTCGAGATATTTATCTGAAGCTGCATGCCTGCATCATGGCGGCTTTTAGAGCAACATCTCCTCAATGTGACCCCTTCTCTTCCCTCCCAAATATCTCACAGCCTTTCCCTACTTGCAATGCTCTTCCTCTGCTCTTTTCGAGATATTTATCTGAAGCTGCATGCCTGCATCATGGCGGCTTTCAGAGCAATATCTCCTCAATGTGACCCCTTCTCTTCCCTCCCAAATATCTCACAGCCTTTCCCTACTTGTAATGCTCTTCCTCTGCTCTTTTCGAGATATTTATCTGAAGCTGCATGCCTGCATCATGGCGGCTTTCAGAGCAATATCTCCTCAATGTGACCCCTTCTCTTCCCTCCCAAATATCTCACAGCCTTTCCCTACTTGTAATGCTCTTCCTCTGCTCTTTTCGAGATATTTATCTGAAGCTGCATGCCTGCATCATGGCGGCTTTTAGAGCAACATCTCCTCAATGTGACCCCTTCTCTTCCCTCCCAAATATCTCACAGCCTTTCCTTACTTGCAATGCTCTTCCTCTGCTCTTTTCGAGATATTTATCTAAAGCTGCATGCCTGCATCATGGCGGCTTTTAGAGCAATATCTCCTCAATGTGACCCCTTCTCTTCCCTCCCAAATATCTCACAGTCTTTCCCTATTTGTAGTGCTCTTCCTCTGCTCTTTTTTAGATACTAGCGTGACTCGGCGTGCGGACATCGTTTCAGAGGGGATTGGCATCTTTTACCATTTCGGTGTCTTTTGGGTCTTCATGGTGTTTTGGGTCCTCAGGGCCATTTGGGTCTTCAGGATCTGCTGGGCCTTTAAGGGTATTTTGGGTCTTTGAGGTGTTTTTGAGTCTTCAGGGTCTTTTGGGTCTTTGGTGTCTTCAGAGGCTTTTGGGTATGCGGGGTCTTCAGGGGCTTTTTGGGCCTTCAGGGTCTTTTGGGTCTTTTGGGTGTTTTGGGGTGTTTTTGGTATTTGGGGTGTTTTGGGTCTTCGGGGTGTTTTGGGTCTTCAGGGTGTTTTGGGTCTTCGGGGTGTTTTGGGTCTTCGGGGTGTTTTGGGTCTTTGGGGTGTTTTGGGTCGTCGGGGTGTTTTGGGTCTTTGGGGTATTTTGGGTTTTTGGGTATTCAGGGTCTTTTTGAGCCTCAGGGCCCTGAAGGGTATTTTGGGTCTTTGGGGTGTTTTGGGTCTTTGGGGGTCTTCAGGGTATGTTGGGTCTTTGGGGGTCTTGGTGGTCTGAAGGGTCTTGGGGGAATTAAAGGGTCGTCAAAGGTCTGAGAGGTCTCAGCAGTCTTAACGCAATTAAGAGGGTTAAGTAAGAGGGTTAAGTAAGAGGGTGGTAATTTAATTTGAAGACGAAGAAGACGTTTTCGTCGCATGTAAACATACATACATACATACATACATACATACATACATACATACATAGCGAACCATAT
This sequence comes from Myxine glutinosa, assembly GCF_964187855.1. Lineage (NCBI taxonomy): Eukaryota > Metazoa > Chordata > Myxini > Myxiniformes > Myxinidae > Myxine > Myxine glutinosa. The sequence goes on along the minus strand of NC_136264.1, from coordinate 73,551,958 downwards.
ACATTTGCTCTGTTATAATAAGATTTATCTGAAACCGCCTGCCTGCATCATGGCGGCCTTGAGATAAATATCTCTTCTGCCGACTCCTCTCTCTGCAACAAGCCGAGCTCTGAAACAAGCCTCGACAAAAATACAAAAAAAACATTCAATACAAAAAATATGTATCATCACCCCACCTAATTTAAAACACCTCACCACCAAGTAATTCAAAACACCTCACCACCACATAATTAAAAACACCTCACCACCAAGTAATTTAAAACACTTCACCACCACGTAATTCAAAACACTTCACCACCACGTAATTCAAAACACCTCACCACCACGTAATTCAAAACACCTCACCACCATGTAATTCAAAACACCTCACCACCACGTAATTCAAAACACCTCACCACCACGTAATTCAAAACACCTCACCCCCACGTAATTCAAAACACTTCACCACCACGTAATTCAAAACACCTCACCAACACGTAATTCAAAACACCTCACCACCACGTAATTCAAAACACCTCACCACCACGTAATTCAAAACACTTCACCACCACGTAATTCAAAACATCTCACCATCACGTGATTCAAAACACTTCACCACCACGTAATTCAAAACACCTCACCCCCACGTAATTCAAAACACTTCACCACCACGTAATTCAAAACACCTCACCACCACGTAATTCAAAACACCTCACCACCACGTAATTCAAAACAACTCACCACAATGTAATTCAAAACACCTCACCACCACAAAATTCAAAACATCTCACCAACACGTGATTCAAAACACTTCACCACCAAGTAATTTAAAACACCTCACCCCCACCTCATTTAAAACACCTCACCACCAACTAATTCAAAACACCTCACCACCAACTAATTCAAAACACCTCACCACCACATAAGTTAAAACACGTCACCACCATGTAATTCAAAACACCTCACCACTACGTAATTCAAAACACCTCACCACCACATCATTTAAAACACCTCACCCCCCCACCAAATTTAAAACACCACACCACCAAGTAATTTAAGACACCTCACCACCACGTGATTCAAAACCACCGCCACGTTATTAAAAACACTTCACAACCACGGATACAAAAGTTTGAGGGAGGAGTTAAGTGAAAACACAAAAACACAGACACTGCCCAGATATGTCGATATATATAGATAAATGACTGCACCCGAGTTGCTGTTTTGTCATGGTTTCCACCAATCATAATTCAAGCAATTATTTTGCACAAATGTATTTGTAATATACGTGATATTACATTTTATAAACAATTAAAGTTTTATTATTTATTTTTTTTCAAAAATAATTAAAACAAAAAAATCAAATACAATACCCTTAGGACATACACACGGGAGAGATATGTGCATACCAGAAGTTTGGTACGATTTCAAAAAAGTTTGAAGTAGTTCAGTGACGAGACAAGACAACACAACACAGGACAGACTGCACAGATATATATATATATATATATACAGACTTGGCATTTAATATGGAATATATTTTTTTTCTTGACTTGGGTTTACTTTCTGAACTCAGTATATCAATCTGGTGAGTTTCTTTTACCCTTCGGTGATGTCTTTGTTGAAAGAACCATGTCACTGTCTTTCGCAGCAAGAAGTCAATAACAGGATTATATCACAGGTGGCGTGACAAAATGTAAGGACAGGTACATTTGAAGATTGGCTTCACAATCGGGTATATAAGGGTTGTTGCGTTCTGTATTAGTGGAAAACATCTGCTGCACGTCTACAAAAGTTATTGCTGCTTCCTCTGGAGATGGTCCGTCAACTTGACAATGCTGTTTGTCATGGAGTGGTGGCTTTACGAAATTCTGGCATGAAACAGCGTGCTATTGCTCGGCAGTATGGCATCACTCCAGGTCAGGTGTCAAAGATCCTGAAACGAAATGCTCAGAGGGGTGTCCCTTCTCCAATACCGAGGCCAGGACGTCCACACAGAACCACAAGGAGAGATGATCGCCAGCTGCACCGGTTAGTCTGCAATGGCCGTACCAAGTCAGCTAATCGGCTTAGGGCTGAGTGGCAGCAACTGACAAATGTGCCTGTATCCAGAAGGCTAGTCAACCAACGACTGGTTCAAGCAGGCTATCGTGCCAGGCGTCCCCTGATAAAGCCACGCCTGACCAGACAACACAGCCAGCGCCGATTGCAGTGGGCCAGAGAGCACCGTCAATGGCAGCCAGGACACTGGAATCACGTGACCTTCAGTGACGAGTCTAGATTTCTGGTCTATCGTCAAGATGGCCGCGTCCGAGTGTGCAGACAAGTGCATGAAGCCCACAACGAAGATTGCATAGTGCCAAGAGTCCAAGCTGGAGGTGGTGGGGTGACCGTTTGGGCTGCTTTTCATGCAGGGGGCAAAACTGACCTGGTTGTTCTGAATGGAAACCTGAACCAGTTCAAGTACAGGGTCATTCTGGAAGAAACATTGCTTCCATTTGCTCGTGCAGCCTTTTGAGGAAACTTTGTCTTCCAAGATGACAATGCACGGCCTCATCGTGCTCGCATGATCCAACACTTTCTTGCTGACCGTGGTGTAGAGCATATGGAGTGGCTTGCCATGTCCCCGGATGTGAATCTGATAGAGAACTTGTGGGCAGAATTAACGCGTCAAATCGACAACTTGGACCAGCAGCCCACCTCTGTGCATGAATTGCAGCAGACTATTGTCACTGCATGGCAAGCGATTCCTGTCCAAACCTTGGCAAATCTCGTGAACAGCATGCCTCGACATGTACGTGCTCTCCTGAATGCTCTTGGGGGGTTACACGAAGTACTGAACTGTAATTTTACTGTCTGTAATCCCAGTCATAATTTAGCTTTTGTTGTTGTTGAAAATTTTTTTGGCTAATGTGCAAAACAGAGATACTTCTGGAAAACGTACAGAAGTTTAACACAGTACTGTCCGTGAATTGAGTTCGATATCAGTTTACATCACTTTCAAGGATCAATTTATTTGCTTCGAAATGTCAAATGTGGTTTTTGTTTCTTTTAAAGGTCACATTAACAAAATCGAGAATAATTTCAACATAATTCCAATGAACTTTTGGTTCTAAGTCATCTTGAAAAGTAAGTTCACCCCCACAAAAAAAATATTCCATATTAAATGCCGTCTGTATGTATATATATGGTAATAATAATAATATTAATAATAGTAGTAATCATGAAATACAAAAAATAAAAAATACTAAAATACTAAACATATGGATACATAATAATCGTCATAATAATAATAAAATACCAAAAAAAAAGAAGATAATAAATACAAAAAAATTAAATAAAAGAGAAAATACAAAAAAAACATAAGTAAATACAATAAAGATATCTATAATAATAATAGTAACAACAATGGAATACAAAAAAGATAATAAAACACTAAAAAGATGTACACATAATAATAGTAATAATAAAATACCAATTTTTTTTTTTTTAAGATAATAAACACAAAAAAAATTAAATACAAATATATATATATATATAATTATAATAATAGTAATACTCATCGTAATAAATAAAAATAAAAAGGAAGGTGAAATACAAAAAATATATATATATAAATAAATACAAAAAAATACTATATATATATATATATATATATATATATATATATATATATATATATATATATATATATATATATATATATATATTATAATAATAATAATAGTAATAATGATGAAATACAAAAAGAAGAAGATAATGTCGTGTGATTTCCCTCGGTGAAGACCGGAAAATCACGGATAGCAAATCGAGTGTTAATGAAGGCGTTCAATTCAATAGCTGTTTTTCTCTCAGCGATTCGTCGAATGCGCTGCATTTATTTTCGTTCTCTGTTTCGTCCCAGTCGTTCACCCCATACCTCCTTGTTTAATATCTCCACTCAAAAAAAAAAAACCCCCAAAAAATATTTCCTTCCCAGATCTTATTCGTTTATTTGTTGTTCTTTTTTGTTCGTTCGTTCTTCGTTCGCGATCACGCGATCACGTGGTTAGAAATGTATAATCTCTCCCCTGAACAACTATTTTCTCTCATATATTACAACACCCTTTTCTTCTTTTCCTACAAAAGGATGCTTTCGTCTTGCTCACCAAATCTATTCATTCCAAAAAATATATATAATACCATCTCTTACAGTTCCTCCTTTCTACATTCCCTAAACTATCCAGAACTCCACCCCTCCTTCAGTGTCCTCAAACGTATTTTTGACTCGAAGGTCTCAAACTCATTTTGCAAAAAATGTTCGTTTCCCATGAATCGTACACTTTTCAAAATCCAATCTCACCCCTCCCCTCCAAATCCTCCCCATCACCCATCCCTTTCAAATCTCCCCCCTTGCCCCTTGCCTCCCCTCCCTCCTAAACTCCCCCCACACCCCTCCCCTCCGAGACTCTCCCTCGCTCCTCCCCTCCTAGACTCCCCTCTCACCCCTCCTCCTCAAAGCATCCTCCCTGCTTCTTCCCCCTTCCAACTTTCACCTTCATCTCCCCCAACCTTCTGCCTCGCTCTTCCCCCTCCTCAAATAACACCTCACTGTGCCTCACCCAATCTCCATCAAACCTTTTGTCCGCCCCATTCTTCCCTTTCTCCAAGCTATTCTGAAATCTCTGAAATCTCTGACACACCTTCAACAGCTCTCCCTACCTCTTCCTCCTCTTCCACATCTTACCCTACCCCTCCCCCCCCCCCTGTTCTGGACCTGATGCTCCCCCTTCCTCTTCATTAACGGTATGGACCTCAAACATCCGGGGCCTTCGCTCAAACTTGACTGATCTCTCCATACAGGTTGCTTCTGACAAACCAGATGTGATCTGCTTAACAGAAACTTTCCTCCTTCATGATGTCTCTGATGCCTTGGTATCTCTCCCAGGTGACTCCCTCCTCCGGTATGATAGACCTGAGCCTCGTCCTGGAGGTGGGGTTGCTATCTTTATAAAAACGCTCTTCCTCACTCGCCCTCCACTGCCCTCTCTCCACCTCACCCCCAGGAATACCTTTGGCTACGGCTTCCCCTTCGCTCCCACCTTTTGTTCATATGTGTGTTGTACCGTCCACCAAACAGCGATGACTCCATCTACATCTCGCTGTCTGATAATATGGACCAACTTCTATCTACCCATCCCAACTCTCTCTTCCTCATATGTGGTGATTTCAATTGTCACCATGCCAGTTGGCTGGGTGTGGGTACCTCTCTCACCAGCCATGGCTCTTCAGCAAAGGACTTCTGCGACTCACTGGGACTGACACAATCAGTCAATTTCCCGACCCGGATCTCAGTCAACGGAGCATCTTCTCTTCTGGATTTGGTTATGACAAACTTCCCTGAAAATGTCTGCTGCTCTTCTTCTGCTCCAATCGGCTCATCTGATCATGTGCTTGTCAAAGTGGACATCTCTCTGACCATTCTCAGAGAGCCTCCTCAGCGTCGACGAGTCTGGCATTTCACTCAGGCCAACTGGCACAGTCTTCAAGCAGCCATCAATCATCTGGACTGGTCTCCCATCTCTACCGCCTCTAACATCAACTCATCCTGGGAATTCTTTCAAAGTAAATTGCTCTCTCTCATGCACAGATTTATCCCATCTCGTCTTCAGTTATCATACCCTTCTAGACACAGGGCCATAGGGTGGATATCTATTTATTTTTTTGATTTCATGACCTGAACCTAGGGATTTGGCAAGAAGGGTGTGGGATGAAGCCTTATGACCTCCAAAACATCTTGTTTTTTTTCACAAGCGATATCGTGGTACGTTACCGAGAACCGCTGCCCCAAAACACCAGTATACACCAATTGTATGTTACATTTGAAATACCCATTTACACAGTAAAAAAACAACACAAACTATATGATGTCATGTTCACATTGGTCTTGGCAGCAATATTTATTAATTCAGACCCCCAAAAGTAGTAAAAATGTTGTTTTAACGACTTGGTAAAATAACATGCTGTGATGCATTTATCAGAAAGTCATGTTTTTGGACCTTAAAACCTGCATAATTTAAAATCTTTGTACAATATTTGTGATTGGTGTTGCTACTACGATCCATGGTGGTTTACCAATGCTATTTTGAAACTGTTAATAGGTCCAATAAGTGTGTAAGGGGTGATATTTTAACCCATCAAAGACAATTACGCGGCGTACAAGCGAACCAGTGCGCATTGACGTCATGATAAACTCGAGATGGGCTGAACTCTAGCCACAATTTGTCTCTTCGGCTTGGTCATGTTGAAACTTGTCCAAAACATCATACAAATAGTGCAGTTATTTCATCCTCTTCAGCATCAGAGTCTTCCTCATCTTCAGATCTGGAGTCTTTATCATCATTCTTATCATCAAAGTCAACATGGCCAGTTATGTTTGAGCAGTCATTCCTGCCGCACTTGCACAAATCTGTGCACGGAATGTTATTCTGTAGGCAAGTGCATGTAGTTTCGTTGCTGCATCGTGTCTTCTTGCAGCTTTCAGTGCAGTTAGCAAGCTCCATCACGCTGTCTGGTGCAGGTGGAAGTGTCATCCAGTCTATGGCAAGTTCCTCTGCCATCAGCGTCGGGAATGTCAGGGATGGGCTGCAGGCTCCTCTTGTAAATTCCTGAAATATTGAAGTGATCAATAACATTAAGAATGGAGATATACATATTTCCAAAACAACATCAGAGGTATATCATTAACACTAATAGCAGTACAATCATATTATTGGGAAATTCTGTGTAGAGAAACATGCGAAATCCAAAACATCCTGCTCTGACTAAGTGTGGAGCAAAAAAATCTCTGGATCATCTACATGTCATGTTATCTTAACCACTCAACTGTACAGATAGTTACTTCAATTACTCTTTCAAATAGACCTGTTAATTTTGAACATTTACAAAGCATTGTTGTGACATTCAATATTTTGTTTTCAATTCAATAAACTTTCCAAATAATCATCTTCATTAACACATGCTGCACCATATACTAGTACTCCTGTCCAAACATAAATTACAGGTGACGTTCAATATTCAAAGAAACAACCAATTAACTTACCAGCTTGGTAATTGGCTCTCTTGATGTGCTGTCTCAGGGCATCTTGGTTGGGAGGCATTGTGATCTCAGACGTTCTAGCAAGACGAAACATGTTGTACCTGGCCTCATTCACAGTAGTGATATTGTGCTGTCCATATAACTTGCAGACAAATGTCCAGTGCTTCCATCATGTCTGGATGTATGTCAAACCGTTCTCCAAGGTCCTTCAAGGCACCGCACAGCTCTGGATTCTTTAGTATGATGTTTAAGGCCTTCTTTTTGCCTTTGCCATAGAAGGCGCTTACACTATCACAGCCAGTAAAACAGTGTAGGCCTATCAAAGCTTGGCTGACATCTTCCCCAATGCTATCGTAGATTGCTTTGAAGTCAATTGTCCTAAGGTTGACTCCCTTTCCTGTGTGGAAATATAGATGTGCAGAGATTTGGGGTACTAAGGCTATGCCGATTATGAACACATCTGTATCCGGACTAACGATGATGACGTCATTGCTTGTGTGTGCTGCATGCGCGGCATGGAGGAACATCCGTGTGTCCGCCTCTTCATGCATCGAATTTAGTGATGGCTCTTCTTTCACTTCAACTACCTGATCTGGAGTGCTGCTTCCTGTGAAGATATGGCATTTGGTTCCATGTGCCAAGAACACTAATTCCTCTGAGGTATGCTGTCTTGACCTTACTCCACGTCTCAAACAAGTATTCGATTAGCGACTCCTTGTTGTCACCGTTGGAGAGGAACTTCTTCCATTGTTGAGGAAGGGACTGGCCATATATTCGCATCACTTGAGACCCTCTGGCTGCTCTCTTCTCTCGCTCGGCGTTCTTAATCGATACCTTTCGATAAGTATCGGTTACGAAATGGATCTCACTGGACTTGTTGCCCTCTGCTCCCTTGACAAGGCGCTTCAGTATTTCGTGGGCCAGATTGAGAAATGTCCTTTCCTCGGTGAGTTTGTTGATATTCAATTTCTGTATCATTGCCATACCATCCATTACATACATGCCTCCTACTGGAATATCAACCACAGGTTTCTCTGCCTGACTTTCAAGTGCATGAAGTAGGTTGGCTTTGTTGGTCTCGACGAGGCAGCCTTGCACACTTGCCAAAGGAAGAGGTAGTGGGCCAAGAGAATAGGACATTAACTCTTGAAGATCAATTTTCCGGAACTGCCCGATGACAACCGGGACCTAAGAGATTTCTGTCAGCCTTCAAAGACACATCCTTTCCACGAATTTTCTTTTTCACAGCCTTAGACATGTTGGTGAATGTCTTAAGTTTCAGTTTCTTCATTGAGCCAAACAGGTCGACTGTCTCCGTCTGAAGTCGTTCTTTACATAGGGTGGTGAACTCTGTTTCTCCTCTTTCATATGCTGTGTTTAGATCTTCCTGAACTTCTCTCGTAGCCACCACACCAGATGTAACATGAACCAAGTCCTCTCCATCATATTCAAATGGATTAATCATGCTGTTTGTCATCTCGATTATTTTGTCAACATCAGCTTTGTCACGTAGCATGCGACTTTGTAGTAGATCGGAGCGTGTTGAGCTGTGCTCTTCATATCTGGACTTCCCTGCCATAACCTCGCATTCCCGTGCAATTGACCCCCTCGCGTGGTGTGACCAAATCCATCGGTTAACTGTCCCCTTGCTGGTAGTGAAACCGGTCATGCCCCCCTTGGTCTTGGAATCCCTGTTTGCTGTCTGCTCAATGGTCTGGTCGCAGGCGATTTGGGCAAAAGCTTTGTCGCTTCTCTGGGTAGCGAATTCACCCTCCATAAATTTCTGATGAATGGCGGGATGGGTCTGCTGAACATCTGACATTTCCAGCCAGTATACTGGAAGGTATCTGCTATAATTAATGTAATCATAGGCAAATATCCATGGAAGCATACATCGTATGCTGGCGAGGCGAACATCCCAGTTGGCTTCTCGTGTCCCTCTAATGAATAGCAAGAGAAGCTCCACAGTCTCAATGTATGAACTCCAGAAGCGAAATGTTGGTTTGGTGTCACTTGCTTCTAAGAATTTGTCAAAGGAGGTTTTGAAGTCTTTGAACTTGTCGCTGTTGAGAATGACATGGTAGTTTGGATGTGGGAAAGCTTCAGCTAAGTTTGACAAAAGTTGCTTCACTCTACCCGCCTCATGTTCTGGAATAGATTCAAAATATGCATCCAGGAGCATCTGCTGCATCGCGTCTGACATCAGCTTATGGGCTCGAACTGCCCTGTTGTAATGCTTGCCGCTGAACACTCCATTCACAGACCCCACTGCAACAATCTCTGACTCAACCAGGATGTCTTGGAGACCACCATCTCGAAATCTCTTTCCAATACAGCCAAGAAAGGACATTGCAGTGTGGAATGCCACAAGTCGAATTACCAGTCTCTTCATGAACTGTGCATTCTTCCATCTAATGAGCTGTGCCTTGCAATAGATGGCTTGGTCAACGACAATGACGACTGCTTCCAACTGTAACTTGTCGGCGATCTGAACACTTCTCTGCAGTATTGTTAGTACCGTATTCATTTCAGTCGGAGTGGCATCAATGACAGGGAGATACCCTATCACGCTCTTTGGTGGAACTTCAACACAAGACAGTAGTTGGTTGAATCCTGTCCAAGATGGCAGAGTCCCGTCAATGTTGTACTTGGTGACGTGGTATGCTAGGTCTATTATCTTAGGGTGCTGGAGTAATGGGAAGTACGTTGCTCAATCCAATGGAACGCTGGTTGCGAATGGAGCGGGTCCTTCTTTTTTCCCTCCATAATATGTGGCAAGGTTCACTGCAGGTGGCTGCATCGATCTCTCCCACGTCCTCTTAACTGTAGTGACTGGTGCTGGTTGTACTACTTCATGGGATTGACTTGGTTGCTGTATTCTAATCCCATTGGTATTGTGCGTTGTTCCACGCCCAGACAATGTCTCCTCCCCGAAGTCATTATTGTCCCATACGAGTGTGACATGCTTGCCCGCCTGAATGATTGATGGAAGAGCATCCTCTCCACGATGTAGTTCTTGGTTAGCCAGTGCAGTGTCATGATTTAAGACGACAGAGTTTGAGACGCAGTAACCAAACCCGTTCAGTAGGCTGATTAATTGGGCTGAACCTGAGAGATGACGTACTGTCATTGCAAGTGACAAATGTTTGGGCATCTGTTTCCTTCCCTTTGATTGGAGGTATATGATGTCCTGTGCAATTGTGAGAATTCTTCTATGTATTGTAGATTCTATCTTTACAAACTCATCAGAATCAGGTTCGTCCGACACTCCCACCATCCATGCAATAAAGTTATAGAGACAGGGAGGTACAATTGCTTCTGCGGCATTTGTTGTCAGGTGCTCAGAGGTTGGGGGCCATGGCATATTTGGCTTGATCTCATCTATTGCATTTCTCAATTGTAGCGCAGTGAAGTAGTGTTCTCTAAGGTTATTCTCAGTATACCCAGGTTGCTTTGGTGGGGTTGGTTCAGAGTCGGATGTTTGTTCTGTCTCTGTTGTGTCATCACCTGAACCATGCATGGTTTCTTGCAACACTTTCTTTTCTTCAACCAGCACTTCAGTGGAGATGTCATTAACATACACAAGGTGTCCTTGGCAGCGCATATACGGGGTTAGAAAGCATAGTTGTGGAAATATTTTCATCACTCTTGTCTTGAGAAAGCCACTTTTGTAGTTTGATTCTATTCCGTGTGTTGCTTTGATTTGTTTCATGAACATGTCATTAAGTCGTTTCAGTCTATAGATTTCCTTGTTGTCTATTATAAGATCCTTGACTGTTGCACCAAATAATGTGTATGCTTCTGAGTAGTTGGAGTCTCCTTGTTGCTCTGCATTAGGTGTTGTTGCTAGCTTGCCTAAATACCGGGTATACTCCTTGTAGCAGCGACCATGGTATTTTACCTCTATCGCAACACAATCGCGGTCTTGAATTTGAAGCAGCAGGTTTGTATTGTTGTTGTCTTTAGCGGCTTGCTGCAGTCTTGGTGCCTCAATTGTTGAGCACCTTGTTAGAGGCTCTTTTCTTCGTCCCCTTTTGCCTGTATTGATTGTTCTCTCTTTCTGACAAAGGATGCATATATTACAACATGCATTTAAAAAAAAAGGATGGATGCATATATTAAGGAAAAGGAAAAAGGATTAAGGAAAAATTATTAAGGAATTATTAAGGAAAAAAAGGAAAAGGATGCATATATTAGGCAACACATATTGGGATCTGGCTGAACATTTGGGCTTGCCTAAGCTGGAGCGTAGAGCACGTTTCTTGACTGGTTGTGGGCCTTTATGCACCTTGTCAATGTTGACGTTGATGTCATTGCATGTTGAAGCTGCAATAAATACACATAAAAGAAAACAATTAAAATTATGTGAGTTTAAAATGTCTAGACCTCAAGTCATGGTTAGCCCGACTAGATTCCCTCCCCCCCCCCCCCCCCCCACCCCTTCCTCAGACTTCCTTTTAAAAATTTATTTGTTTCACCTCGGCCCTACCTCCTTGCATAAATATTGGACAGTTCCTTCAATTCAAAATCGTTCGACTACACACAAAATCATTTTACATATACCTCACAAAAAAAAAAATCAAACTAAGTTTTGAAGCATTGTCATGATTTATTATTCAAGTTATTCAACCTACCAGTATTGGCTGCATTTTCTTCTCTCTTTTTCATGCTGCTTTGCACCCTGCTCACTCGTTGTTTATCGGTAAATCGTGAATAACACACTTGATGAAACGCTGCATCATGCGGTATAGCTATAGCAGGTATTGTTACCATACTGTTGCCACGTTCGCCGAATTCGTCAGCGTGGTTCTTCACGAAATTTCTCGCAATTTCAGCTTGATCACCTTCTAAATTCTGCCACGTAAGAACAAATTGCAAATATCGTGGCCATGTTATATCACTAAAAGGTATTAAACTTTATCTTTTGGCCGGAGAAATGCACATATAACAACGTTTCTCGCTCCCACCCTCGTCACCGTAGCTGCTACTGGAGGCCGCCATTTTGTTTACTCGCAGCCGGACGCCCAGACATCGTTCGTAGCGCGAATAAGCGCGATCCTCATTGGTCAATACATCGAAATGCGTTCGAGGCTAAACGGAGATTTTGGAAATAAAATTATAAATTTCAACATTATATTACAGACTAACGTACCAGAATCTGACTTGTGAAAAGTCATGAACATTATTTCTTAATTTTTTCTATATTATCATGCCAATTTGATGCCCACCCGATTTTCAGGTCACGAAATGAAATGAAAAATTGGAACACCTGGCAGTCTATTCCTTCCGTCCATGGTACACGGAATCTTGTGGTGAGGCTGTTGCCCTGAAACAACTTGCTTTCGTCTCCTGGAAAGCAAATCCAACGGAAGGAAATCTAATTTCCTTTCACAAAGCCCAAAACAAGTGTGTGTCCACCCTCAGGAGAGCCAGGAAACAATATCTCACCGTTCTCAAGACCGAACTCTCTTATCTGTCTCCCTCTTCCAAATCCTGGTGGCGTCTGGTCAAATCTGTTTCTGGTGTTTGTTCCCCCTCCATCCCCTCCCTCACCTCAAATGGCTGCACAGTTGACTCCGCACATGAAAAAGCTGAATGCCTCAACTCTGTGTTTGCCTCGAAATCTTGTGTCCCAACCCCATCCCTCTCTGTACCCACTGTACCCAGTCGTACCCAGCTGCTCCTGGACTCTGTGTCCTTTCCTCCTGACAAGGTGGAAAAGTTTCTGTCAACCCTCGACTCTGATTCTGCAACTGGACCTGACGGCATCAGCCCACGGGTCCTAAAATCATGTTCTTCCGCTCTTTCACTCCCTCTCTCTGTTCTCTTCACCCTCTCTTTTGCTCAAGGTCATCTTCCATCTGCTTGGAAATCTGCCAACATCACCGCTTTGCACAAAAAAGGTGCAAAAACAGATCCCAGCAACTACAGACCAATCAGCCTTCTCCCAATTATCAGCAAAGTCATGGAATCCATCATTGCTTCAGATATGAAATCTTTCCTCTTCTCCAATGGCTTGATCTCTGATCATCAATTTGGTTTCAGACCTGGACACTCCACTCTGGACATGCTGCTTCTGCTTTCTCAACAATGGATGGAGGTCCTCAATGCCAAACAGGAAATTAGAGCAGTCTCCCTTGACATATCACGTGCCTTCGATACGGTCTGGCACCCCGCTCTGCTCACCAAACTCTCCTCTTTTGGTATCCATGGAAATCTCCACGCATGGCTGGCGGACTTCCTCTCTAGTCGTAGTCAACGTGTGGCCCTGAATGGGTTTCCCTCATCTCCTCTTCCTGTTCAGGCTGGAGTTCCCCAAGGCAGTGTTCTGGGCCCTGTGCTTTTTCTGGTCTTCATCAATGATCTCTCTGACTCTCTTGAAAATCCTCTCTATCTCTTTGCTGACGACTCTACTCTCTGTCGCTCCATTCTTCATCCCTCATCCCTCAGATCGGCAGGCTGCAGCCTCCTCACTCTCTGCAGACCTTGACAAAACCACAGACTGGGCAAACAAGTGGAACATGTCTTTCAATCCTGACAAATCTCACACTCTTACGATGTCTCTCCAAAAAGACCGACTGGACAACCCTCCCATCCACTTTCTGAATAATCCTCTCCAATAAGTTCTGTCACTCAAGCTTTTGGGTCTCACTATCTCCCATGATCTTTCCTGGGAAAACCACATTTCAAATCTGGCCTCCAAAGCCAGTCGCCGACTGGGCATCCTCCGTCGTGCGAAGTCCTTCCTTGGCACACCTGAGCTCCTCACCACATACAAGGCTTTCATCCGCAGCTCAATGGAGTACTGCTCTCCCCTCTGGGCTGGTGCTCCTGCCTCACACCTAGCTCGCCTTCACGCTGTTGAAACCAAAGCATTCAGAATCATTGGAATCTCCCGCGATGAAGCTAACTCCAAGGGCCTCTCACTCACTCACCGCAGGCAGGTTGGTGGTCTTTCGGTCTTCTACCGACTCCTCTCTGGCCTTGCCCTCACAGCTCTCTCTGGGCTCTGTCCCGCAAATATTCCTACAGGTCGCACAAGATCTGCCTGCAACCCTCTTATGGTTAAACTGCCAAAATCAAGACTCTCTGCTCACCTTCACTCCTTCATTCCTCTTTTCTCCCACCTCTGGAACAAACTCCCTCACTCTCTTCAATCCCACTCCACCCTCCAAGTCTTTAAAACAGCTGTTCACCACCATCTCTTATCTTCCCCCATCCAAAACCTTGATCTTTTCTACCCCCGCTAATTTCACCCCAATTCCACTTTTTTGAAATACCAACTTCTGTCCAGGAAGTCCTTGGTGTCCTTGTGTTTTACACTTCTCCCTCCCCCCCCCTGCCCCCCTTCCCATGCCTCCTCCCCCCGGGCCCTCTCCCTTCCACACATCTCCCTGCTCTCGGATGTTGTGTTTGTGTGCCTCCCCTTCTCTCCCCATCTTGTCTTCCGCTCCCTCTTTTTGGGTATTTTGTTTGTCTGGTTGATTTGTTTGTGAAGTAAATGTTAGCTCTTTCACGAGCCTCGATTCAGTATACAAAAAAAAAAAAAAAAAAAAAAAAAAAACAGACAGACAGAGGTGAAAGCACATCGACCTTCCGTGGCATAGGTAATTACATCCTCTTCTTCCTCAAGCTGATCACTGTGAACATTTAAACTTTGATGATAAATTAATTTGTCTATGGGGTCAGCTGTAGGCTTCACCAGGAACATTAATTATATCTCAGAGTTGCAGATAATTCTGGAGGCACACTTTTCAACATTTTTGTCAAACATCATTGCAGTGCCTCTCAGTTCCCTTCACAAGCAGATTACCCTCACATCATCACTCATGAAATCACCAACATCTCTCCATCTCACATTACAAAGTCTCAAAATATTAAACTTCCCTTCTGCATTTATTTTGTGATGTTCTCAGGTTTCTCGTCCTGAACCATTTGATATTTGAGTCATAAAACTAGGTGAAATAGCAAAGGTGGATGGCTGCCTGTTGCCCTTCTCATGGTTTATACTCGAGTGTTTCTTTCTCCGAGGTAGTTGCCTTCACCATGGATAAGCCCTCCTTCCCAGAGCAGTGTGGATTTAAAGTGTCAGAGGTTCTGCTTTCGCACCTCTATTATTATCCCCTATTGGACTTGGTCCAAAACGAGGGCTTCTGGATTGGATCTTGTCCATCTGTCCGTCTGTCTGTCTGTCTGTTCTTCATTCCGTGTGTGCGTGCATGCGTCCGCAACGATATATCAGCCATGTATGGACCGATTTTGTTCATACTTGGCATAAAGACAATACATGATGGCATACATAAGCACATCATTTTGTTTCGTGATGAGATCAAAGATGGCTGACTGGCGGCCATTTTAGTTGTAAAAACCCCAATGTTGAACATGTCCTCAACTATTTCTCGGACATGCATTTACTGATCTCGTTAAAACGTGCCATACATATAATGAATGATGGCTTACATATGCATGTCATTGTTTTTCGAGATCAGATCCAAGATGGCCGATTGGCGGCCATTTCATTAGTTAAACGTGTCCATGACCATTTATTGGCCATGCATGGATCGATTTTGTTCAAACTTGGCACAAAGACATGAGAGTAACATATAAAGAAGATTTTGTTTTGCAATCTGACCAAAGTTGGCCGATTGGTGGCCTTTCACTCCATACAGCAAAATTGCTAAGACCACGAGGGGCTCTGAAATGTTTTGTCTTTTTATTTTTGTTTGTTTAAATATGGTCAGTGTGGGATGCTAGGTGGTAGGAGTTTGGCTAGGTGAGGTTATTTGAGATGCTGTCCATCGAGATATCCTATCTCTATGAACATAATCAACCCAAGGATTATATGTCAGATTATACCTTCATCATTTTTGTTGCTAGAATTTTCTTTTCTGATATCAAAGCTATAGTGTATATTTCTGTATATATCCCTTTTGTTTCCTTCTGCCCACATTGTGCCTTACAATGAATAATCCAATCTTAATCTTCTCTCATAATTATTCTCTACTCCATTCCAACATCATTGTTGCTTCAATTAAATAAAATATCCAAATCGTAAGCTGCTCTACCAATTGATAGCGGAGGCTCCACGATGACGAGGAAGTAGTGATGGGTGGTAGATGATGGAGCCATGGCAGGGATAGTCTATCACCTGCATTGGTATAAACTGGGAGCAGTAGGGAAGTACATTGAGCTCTGTCCCCAAGGCTTTATAGGTTTCCAAGACTTCAGGGATTACTTGGCCCTTGACACGCCAGCGTGCTAGTTTGAAGACTGGCACACCATCCTTCTCTGCCGCAGTACCTGCCCACCAGCATCGGTTTGATAAATAGGTAGTAAAGATGCTGAAATCGATTTGGCATATCAAACAAGAAGTGAAAAGTTTAATATCTTAGCACAACCAAAAAAAAAAAAACATGGTACTCATTTGGCAAAACTGAGAAAGAGGTAAATATTGCATTATGTTTTGATTAAAATGTCAATTCACTTGTTTATCTGGTAAGTAAGCAAATCATCAAATACAGGACATAATCAGTTGGTTAAATTCTTGGATATTCAGATGAAAAAATACTTTTTCGACGAGTCAATTCATTCAAAAATCAATGAGTAAAAGGTTCTTCAAGTGTTCCACAACTTGGTGCATCTCAAATTGGTCAATACTGTTTGTTCAATATAAGAAGGTGGTTCAAGTTCTTCCTGCACTTCCAATTATATAATGACTTTTCGTTCGAGGAAATAACTGAATTGTTTTTCCCTAGTAGTGGGAACTCTATCAGCATGTGTGTAGGAAGCTGCCATCTGATGCATTGCGGGTGGCCATATTGGAGGTGGCAAGCGGTGTATCGTGCTCTGTGGATGAGCGGTGCGAATGCGTTTTTCGTGAAGGAAAGTGCGAAGCTGGCTGAAATTCACAGAATACTTACGAGACAGTTTTTGGATGATAATCTCTCAAGAAGAAGTGTGTTTACATGGGCTAGAAAGTACAAAGATGGCAGAGACTTAGTCGATGATCTTCCACTTTTAACATGTTCTGGTGACGGCTATAACTCCTGCTAATATCCAGAGAATCGATCAACTTATCTTGAGCAATTGAACAACTTGTCATGATGTTGCAGAAGAAGTTGGAATCCGTATCAGGAGTGGAAAGTGAGTGGTCAAGTTTGGAGTAGAGCTAATACAGTGGCTCCCATGACCCACAAATTTAAAGTGTACGACATCTGTCAGGAACGTGTTGGCTACAATGGTTTGGGATTGCCAAGGACTGATTCTTTCTTGGCAGAGGAAGAACAATAAATGTCTTGTATTACACAGGGACCTCCTACATAACGACATTCACAATGCAATTCACAGGTGGTGTCCATGAATGCTCCCCAGTGGTGTTGCATCTGTTACATAACAATACAGGACCTCATCTATCTATAATTCCAGTAATCTCTGTGTGTATGTTTGTATGTTTGTATGTTTGTATGTATGTATGTATGTATGTATGTATGTATGTTTGTCTGTGACCGCTGTTTCTCGACAACTACCGGTCCGATATACTTGAAACTTGCCAGGTATATTGCTGGGGACCCGAGGATGTGCCTTTTCAAGGTTTCATATTAATCAGAGAAGTAGTTACCGAGCTATGTCCAAAAAACGATTCAACCAATCAGAGAGCAGCGAGCTATCACGTGTGCCGAACGTGGCGAACAGACTCTGCCTCGGACGGCACATTTGAGAGCGTATTCATTTATTTCACGTTGGAAAACTATGTTGCCGTTAAACTATGTTTTAAAACTAATTAAAACTAATTTGCGATTCATCGTAACTGCGATTTGCGACCTTCCGGACAGTCAAATGAGGACGTCACTTCCGGACTTACGGATAGTCATAGTGACGCTGAACGTGGCGAGCAGACGCTGCCTCGGACGGCACATTTGAGAGCGTATTCATTTATTTGACGTTGCAATCTGTGTTGATTGTTGTAAGGTACGATCGATTGTAGTACATACATATTTATATTTTGTACATATTCATTACGGGCACGTCACGGGTACGGGTACGGTACGGTACGGGTACGGTACGGGTACGGTTCCGGGTACGGTTACGGGTACGCCACGTACGGGCACGTCCTCGTCTATCTATAATTCCAGTAATCTCTGTGTGTATGTTTGTATGTTTGTATGTTTGTATGTATGTATGTATGTATGTATGTTTGTCTGTGACCGCTGTTTCTCGACAACTACCGGTCCGATATACTTTAAACTTGCCAGGTATATTGCTGGGGACCCGAGGATGTGCCTTTTCAAGGTTTCATATTAATCGGAGAAGTAGTTACCGAGCTATGGCGATTTAGCCGTTCGCCGTTCGCTTTGGCGTTGCGAATGGACCAAACCATTTCATGTAAATAGAGGGGGGGGGTTCTGTGGTCGTTGCGAATGGACCAAACCATTTCATGTAAATAGAGGGGGGGGATTGTCACCGTACTCGCAAGCCGTTCGCCGTTCGCTTTGGCGTTGCGAATGGACCAAACCATTTCATGTAAATAGAGGGGGGGGGGGATATAATTTTAGATATATATATAGTACGGGCATATATATAGTACGGGCATGCCCTAGTATGACAAATGTAACCAGTGCAGATGAGGTGAGAGGTTCTAAACCATTCACCTTATGCAGCCCAGATCTGTCAACATAAGACCTTCACCTCTTTGGGACACTATGGAAACACTTTGATGGCATCAAGTTTGGTAGTGATAAGAAAATGAAGGCCAATGTCCTAAAGTGGATACGTACCCAACCCAAAGACTTCTATGATACTTGTCGTTGTTACGGATCCGTCACTGCCACCATTGTTGTTATTATATACTTGTAGGATTTTTAGTTTCAGGTAATATTATTAAGATTTGTGTGTGACATGGAGATGACTTTAGTAAAAGGTAAAAATAAATGTTTGTGAAGGAGAAAGGAAGACGTGGCAAAGAGGCCGGAAGAGAAGAGAGGAGGAGCTTGGCAGAGGAGGAGACGGCCATGAGAGAGATACAGCCATGAATCGCATTAAGGCTGCGAGCGGACTTTTTTGATAGTGGTCGCGAATGAGTTGAGGCTTCCCGTGAAAGGGATTGCCCGCGACATCGTCCTATATTGTGATTGCAATTAAACCTGCGTCTCAGGTTTTATTAGCATGCGTGAGTTATTGTTGGAGAAAAATCAAGTGCCTCCAATACAGGCTGATACGCCATTTTGTCCTCGAAGAGACTGTCTACTTGGTGCATCTTGTTTTGTCGTTGGGATTTCCATGTCGACCTCATAGTGTTGATTGCCGTTGGTTCCCATATCGACCTCTCACCTAGTAACTCCTCGTCCTCTGTCGTGCCGATACCTGCCTGTTCTCTGCATGGCTTCACCCAGCGTGGGGATCCCTGCATGGAATTTGGGGAAGGTTACATTCCACTCACACTTGGCGTGTCGTGAGTTTATTGCTTTGAGAGCATTGGGGGAATGATGGTACCATCATATGTATTGTTTATTTGATGCAAGTGATATTTTGATTGTACTTTCTTTCATAGTGTTATTATTGAGTATGTGAGAGTTCTTAATACAATTACTTGTTTTGTTCTACAATTGCATTTGTGTGGCTTCACCATAGTAGGGTGGCTTAGCAAAATTACCGTTACACGGTGGACAAAATCACCAAATTTGGCATGAACACTCCTAATGACCTATTAATCAATATTAGCCGAGGAGCCCTCGCGAATTTTTACGCGTATTCGTGTAAAACCAAAAAATCCAAAATGGCCACCATCCAGTAATTAAAAACACATTTCCCGGGTTATATAAGTCATGGATAGCAAAAAGTGGTATCAAAATATAAATTTTTAGGACACTGAATGTGTATTTTGATATTACAATATCACCAGTAAATTTAAAGGGACATTCAGTGATTTCATGTGAAGGGCGCCCTCAATGTTAGGGGGGGGGGGGGGGGGGAAGCTTTTGGCTTGAATACATTGCTTATAACTCCAGGTCATCAATTATTGCGAATGATAAGCTGTAAACATTGTACCCTGGAAATACAACATTGACATCCTCCTCTAACAGTGCTAGTGCATGTTCGACCCAACTATTTTCCTGGATAAGTGCCTCATTTAAGCAGGTCTTGGTTGGCTCTGTGTTACTCTCAGGTACTTCAATTGCAGCGGTTGTTAAAGCTACAGCAGGGACAAAAGCATAACTGACCGGGAGAGACTGCTGTGTTGCACCAGAAGGGGGTATCATAGTAGGTGGTCTGCTCTCACCAGGATCAGTTTGTGTTGGAAACTGAAAGAGACTAATTCCAGTCCCATGAAAGGAGTCATGTGAAGTGGTTGAGCTAGGGTTATGGTCTAGGTTGTCTAGGGCACCAACAGTAAACAACCCTTTCCGGAGAAAAGCAGGGCATACAACGCCGTCTTCTTCAAATCGCTCACATACAGATGTGGCAATACAGTCCTCAAGGTCCATAACCCTGTCATATGAAATGCTGATACCCATCTGATACAATTGCTGGATGAGTTTCTTGCTTCTTGTCAGTCCATGAATATTGAGACCAATGTAAATGGGGAGAGGTGGCTCACGCTCCAGAGTATGTCTTGTTTCAACAGCTGATTCAGATGGAGTTTTCTTCTTTGTGTTGTAGAGAATGGTCTGTCCTATAGTGAGGCAAGCCTGTGATTCACATCTGTCTTGATCTTTCAAGTTAAGGCCATTAAGTATAAAGGAGACAAGTGATTTGAGGCTTGGGGGCATTGAATTTTCTTGACATTGTGTTGGGAAACAGCCAGTGAATTTGAAGCATTGATGGTTGAAAATGTCTTTGCGGATTATCGTTGCAGCTTTTGCTAGAATCTCAGCGTCTTCTGAGAAATCCCGTTTTTTCAAAGCTTCCTTCAACATATTTCGGTTTCCTTCTTTGAAAACAATAACCGTGTTTCTACCATCGTTCTGTTCCTGTGCCTCTGGGAAGTGTTCCAGCAGTTGATGCTTCAGCCTAGTCTTGTTGACTTCTTTGTGGATACCCATGTCCTGAAGACGATTCACATAGAGTGAATGAATCTCTGAAAGCTTAAAGAGGAAAGTCCCAGAGTCTACAGCTATCTCAATGTAGCTTGTCAGCTCTACAAACACTCTAGACTCATTCACTTTTTCATTTACATTTGGTGATTCCCGACTCAACTTTCTGACGAGACTGCGGTAACGATTTCGCAGATGGGTCAGGCATTTTAAATGATACTTTGCTTCCATCGCAATCAAATCTCCTCCAACAATTCGAGCAAGAAGCTGTGTGTCATGTAGCTCTGTGATCATACATCGTATATTGGTATCAGCATCATATTGTTGCGGATATGGGACTTGGCCTCAATATCCGCTTGTAAATACTCCCCTATTTCCCCAATACTCCCCAACTATCCCCAATCCCCCATTCCCTAGTCCCATTGCCTGTAAATAACACTCTGTAGAACCGACCTTCCCCTTTTTCCCCCATTAAATGTCGTGCCCAGGTCCACCGCATCTCACGTAGACAACTTTCGGACATCTTGCTAGTTATTCTTAGTCTATGTCAGTTAAGGACTCGTTTCCATTAATTCTGACTCTTCGTTGCACCAGAATGTGATTATATGGCACCAGTAGTGAGTTTAGGACCTTCCCATACCTCCTCCCATCTTCTTCCCCAAACAACAACTACAACAACAACTACAACAACTACAACAACGGCGCGCGCGGGGAGTGTGCGTCCTCACACCGGCTCGGTTAGCCGCCATTGACCATGCGCTCCACGGGGTTACCACGAAGGGGCTGGCTGTCAGCTCCTCGTCAAGGGCGGAGCCTGGTAACCCCCCCGCACCCAATAAGAAGGGCGGACCGATTCCATCTGGGGCGGAGCTAACGAGCCGAGGGCGTGTCACTCCCCGCCGGATATACGCAGTGACTTACCGGACGTGACGTGAGATGCGCCCCCAGCTTGGAGAAAGAGAAGTCACTACCTCCGAGCGCTGAGAGACCTCCTGCATCTTTTGGGCCGCGCTATCCTGTCCCTGAGCACAAGGTGCACCTTGTGCTGGCCATCGAATACCCGCTTTCCTTGCCATCAATCCCCGTGTGAGTCAGTTTTTGTCCTGTTTATCTGTGGTCTGTCGGGAATAAGATAAGTGTGTCTAAGTGCCTGCCTTTCTATGCTGTCCCTCTTGTAGTTGTAATCTGACCTTCCGCCCTAATATAACCTCCTCCGGAGGTCTTGAGAACTGAACCCTTGGTGTCGTGTCATTTTAACCCAGCCGTTGTGTCTTTTTCCTCAATTGATTTAGCATAGCGCGATTTGGCCAACGTTCGAGTGGAATCGGGTAAACTGTGCAGACGTGGTCATACCAAACCGCTCGGTAAACCAACATCCACAACCGCGTCTGTAACAATATGTTAAAACTAGCAGAAGTACCCGGCGTTGCCGGGCGGTGGGGGGGGGGGGGAGGAGGGAGGTGGAAGGGGGTGGGGGGCGGAGTTTGGGGGTTGGGGGGAGGGCAGGGGAGGGGAGGGGGGAAGGGGAGGGGAGAGGAGGGGGGGAGGAAGGGGAGCAGCCAGAAGTGGAGGCTGTTTTACAGATAATTTATATCTTAAAGGGGAGTGGAGGGGGAGGGGAGGGGGAGGGAAAGTGAGGTGAAGGGAGAGGGAGGGCAGAGATATACTGCATATACATCTTTGGGGGGGGGGGGGGGGGTCTTTGACAGGTCCCTCTGTTTTTTGGGGGAGGGAGGGAGTAAGAAAGGAAGGATGACAAATTTAGCTGTGCAAAGAGTGCTTTCACCTCAGTGGTACTACCCAATTCGTACACTTCCGGAAGTGTTTGATATATTTGTATTCTAATGTCTGGTGATTGTTTTGTATTTATTTACGTGAATGTGTACTTGTATATAACTGTCATTAATTTTAAAAGGCTTCGGCACTATTGAGCGATTATTATTATTATTATTATTATTATTATTATTATTATTATTTTCACCCAAGCTAACAATACCCACGACAACCCCACACCACTCTCTTTCATCCCCTCCACCATCTCTTCACAAACTCCCATCAACCGTCACCCTAGCTAACAATACCCACAACAACCCCCCCACCCCCCATCCTCCCTTCCACCATCTCCTCAAAATCCCCTTCAACCATCACCCGAGCCAGCAATACCCACGACAACCCCACACCACTCTTTCCTCCCCTCCACCATCTCTTCACAAACTCCCATCAACCGTCACCCGAGCTAACAATACCCACGACAACCCCACATCACTCTCTTTCCTCCCCTCCACCATCTCTTCACAAACTCCCATCAACCGTCACCCTAGCTAACAATACCCACGACAACCCCACACCCTCTTTCCTCCCCTCCACCATCTCCTCAAAATCCCCCTTCAACCATCACCCGAGCTAGCAATACCCATGACAACCCAACACCTCCCCCCCCCCCCCCACCCTCCTTCAAAATCCCCCTTCAACCGTCACCTGAGCTAGCAATACCCACACCAACCCCACACCTCCCCCCTACCATCCCTTCAAAATCCCCCTTCAACCGTCACCTGAGCTAGCAATACCCACGCCAACCCCACACCTACCCCCACCCTCCCTTCAAAATCCTCCTTCAACCGTCACCTGAGCTAGCAATACCCACACCAACCCCACGCCTCCCCCCTACCCTCCCTTCAAAATCCCCCTTCAACCGTCACCCGAGCTAGCAATACCCACGACAACCCCACACCCCCCCCCCCGCCCCACCCTCCCTTCAAAATCCCCCTTCAACCATCACCTGAGCTAGCAATACCCACGCCAACCCTACACCTCCCCCCTACCCTCCCTTCAAAATCCCCCTTCAACCGTCACCTGAGCTAACGATACCCACGCCAACCCCACACCTACCCCCACCCTCCCTTCAAAATCCCCCTTCAACCGTCACCTGAGCGAGCAATACCCACGCCAACCCCACACCTCCCCCCACCGTCCCTTCAAAATACCCTTTCAACCATCACCCGAGCTAACAATACCCACGGCAACCCCACACCTCCCCCCCACCCTCCCCTCCCCCATCTCCTCAAAACCCCCCTTCAACGGTCATGCTAGCAAACAACACCCATGACCAAACCACACTCACCTATTCCCCCCTCCTCCCGCTTCGACCATCTCCTCAAAATCCCTCTTCAACCGTCACCCGAGCAAACAATACCCATGACAACCCCACACCTCCCTCCCACCCTCCGTTCAAAATCCCGCTTCAACTGTCACCCGAGCTAGCAATAGCCACGACAACCCCACACCTCCCCCCATTCTCCCTTCAAAGTCCCTCTTCAACCGTCACCCAAGTTAACAATACCCACGACAACCCCACACCACTCTCTTTCCTCCCCTCCACCATCTCTTCACAAACTCCCATCAACCTTCACCCTAGCTGACAATATCCACGACAACCCCACACTACTCTCTTTCCTCCCCTCCACCATCTCTTCACAAACTCCCATCAACCTTCACCCTAGCTAACAATACCCACGACAACTCCACACCACTCTCTTTCCTCCCCTCCACCATCTCTTCACAAACTCCCATCAACCGTCACCCGAGCTAACAATATACACGACAACCCCACACCTCCCGTGCCAACCTCCCCACCACCATCTCCTCAAAATCCCCCTTCAACCGTCACCCTAGCTAACAATACACACGACAACCCCACAACACTCTCTTTCCTCCCCTCCACCATCTCTTCACAAACTCCCATCAACCGTCACCCGAGCTAACAATATCCACGACAACCCCACACCTCCCGCGCCAACCTCCCCACCACCATCTCCTCAAAATCCCCCTTCAACCATCACCCTAGTTAACAATACACACGACAACCCCACAACACTCTTTTTCCTCTCCTCCACCATCCTCTCACGATCCCCTATCAACCATCACCCTAGCTAACAATACCCACGACAACCCCACACCACTCTTTTTCCTCCCCTCCACCATCTCTTCACAAACTCCCATCAACCTTCACCCGAGCTAACAATACCGACACTCCCCCCCCCCCCACCCTCCCCTACACCATCTCCTCAAAATCCACCTTCAACCATCACCCCAGCTAACAATACCCACGACAACCCCACACCTCCCCTCCACCCTGCCCTCCACCATCTCCTCAAAATCCCCTTCAACCGTCACCCTAGCTAACAATATCCACGACAACCCCACACCATTCTCTTTCCTCCCCTCCACCATCTCTTCACAAACTCCCATCAACCGTCACCCTAGCTAACAATACCCACGACAACCCCACACCTCCCCCCTCCCACCTTCCCCTCCACCATCTTCTCAAAATCCCCTTCAACCGTCACCCTAGCTAACAACCCCACAACACTCTCTTTCCTCTCCTCCACCATCCTCTTACGATCCCCTATCAACCATCACCCTAGCTAACAATATTCACGACCATCCCACACCATCTCTGTGTTCAACTTGGGTGGCCTTGAGTTTTGAGGCATCCCAATTTTCCAAAAACAAAAAAACATACCATCAACCATCACCCTAGCTAACTGTACCCACGACCAACCTGCACTCTCTTCCTCCCCACCCCCCCCCCCCCCCCAGCTGCCCCTCCACCATGCCCTCACAATCCCCCTACAACCGTCATCCGAGCCAACAATACTCACGACCACCCCTCACCACCATTACACAATCCCCCATCAACTATCTCTGTAACTAACGATACTCACGACCACCCCTCACCATCCCCCAACAACCATCATCTAGCTAACAATACCCATGACCAACCCACACACCCTGCCCCCTCCAACATCCCCAATCATTATCGGAATCTGAGCAGCTCGGAATGCACTGTCTCTATGTCCTGTCGCCAGCAGGATCACAGTGAGTTCATAATGTGATGCCACTGGCAAACTGAAAATGGACACTCTAGGGCTTTTTTTGGCACTTTGTGATTCACAAATAAAATAAAATCCCCTTCAAATTAGACTGTGATTGATTGTGAATGGTTTTCAGAAGAAATAAAAATTGGGTTCCCCTTTAAGGGTCTTTTGGGTGCTTTGGTCTTCAGGGTCTTTAAGGGGATTTAGGGTCTTTTGTGTCTTTGGGGTCTTTTGGGTCTTCGAGGCCTTTTGGGTCTTTGGGGTATTTTTAGTCTTTGGGGTCTTCTGGATCTTTTCAGTCTTTGGGGTCTTTCAGGTCTTCAGGGTATTTTGGGTTTTCAGGGTGTTTTGGGTCTTTTCAGTCTTTGGGGAATTTTCGGTCTTCGGGGTCTTTGGGGTATTTTCAGTCTTTGAGGTCTTTGGAGTCTTTTGGGTATTTGGGGTCTTTTTGGGTCTTTGGGGTCTTTTCAGTATTTTAGGTCTTCGGGGTCTTTTGTGTCTTTGGGGTGTTTTGGGTCTTTTCAGTCTTTGGGGCCTTTTGGGTCTTTGGGGTATTTTCAGTCTTTGAGGTATTTTAGGTCTTCGGGGTCTTTTGTGTCTTCAGGTCTTTTGGATCTTTGGGGTCTTTTTGGGTCATTGGTGTCTTTTCGGTATTCGGGGTATTTTGGGTCTTCGGGGTCTTTGGGGGTCTTTTCAGTCTTTTAGGTCTTCGGGGTCTTTTGGGTATTTGGGGTCTTTTCAGTCGTTGAGGTATTTTAGGGCTTCGGGGTATTTTGTGTCTTTGGGGTCTTTCGGATATTTTGGGTTCTCGGTGTCTTCTCGGTATTTTGAGTCCTCGGGGGGGGGGGGGGGATGAGGGGAGGGGGGTCTTTTGGGTCTGCTGGGTACTTTAGGTTAAGTATTTCAGGTTACATTTGTGGGTGGAGTCAGGTCAGCTGTCCAACCAATGGGTGAAGCCCAAACCCCTTTTCCCCACGCCACTTCCCCCCACAATCCCCCTTCAGCCGTCAACCAATGGGTGAAGTGCGGACATACATAAATACATACAAACAGGATTCTGTTCGCCCGCATGGAGTGGAAAAGAACACTCCGAATCCAAACGTCCCGGATCCCGGATAAAGACCACTCCGAATCCAATAATCCAGTCCGCTCTTTGCGACCCGGATAAAGAGCACTCCGAATCCAATAATCCAGTCCGCTCTTTGCGACTCGCCCGCGGTTTTGGCGTCACATGATCCTTGTCGTGCTCGCCTCTTCCGCCATTTTGTGAACATTTGTTTGTTTGTTTTTTGCGATTTAAAAACGAAATAAAAGAGTTAAAATTACAAACTCACCGTACTAACAAAGTCGAGCATGGGAAGAATCGAGGGTGAAAAGCGGGAGTGGATCCGTTGAAGCGCCTAGGAGGAGTTTGAATGACAAAATTTCCCCATCCCCATGTAAAAGCTCATTTGCATGTCATTTGCATGTCATTTGCATTTAGGGACATTAGTATTATAGACTAGCAGAAGTACCCGGCGTTGCCGGGCGGGGGGGGGGGGGGGGGGGGGGAGGAGGGGAGGGTGGAGGGGGTGGGGGGGGAGTGGGAGGAGGGAGTGGAGGGGGGAGGGGGGAGCTGGGGAGGGGGCAGGGAGGGAGGGGGAAGGGGAGGGGAGAGGGGGGGGGGAAGGGGGGGGGAGAAGGGGAGCAGCCAGAAGTGGAGGGCTCTTTTACAGATAATTTATATCTTAAAGGGGAGTGGAGGGGGAGGGGAGGGGGAGGGAAAGTGAGGTGAAGGGAGAGGGAGGGCAGATATATACTGCATATACATCTTTGGGGGGGGGGGGTCTTTGACAGGTCCCTCTGTTTTTTGGGGGAGGGAGGGAGTAAGAAAGGAAGGATGACAAATTTAGCTGTGCAAAGAGTGCTTTCACCTCAGTGGTACTACCCAATTCGTACACTTCCGGAAGTGTTTGATATATTTGTATTCTAATGTCTGGTGATTGTTTTGTATTTATTTACGTGAATGTGTACTTGTATATAACTGTCATTAATTTTAAAAGGCTTCGGCACTATCGAGCGATTATTATTATTATTATTATTATTATTATTATTATTTTCACCCGAGCTAACAATACCCCACGACAACCCCACACCACTCTCTTTCATCCCCTCCACCATCTCTTCACAAACTCCCATCAACCGTCACCCTAGCTAACAATACCCACAACAACCCACCCACCCCCCATCCTCCCTTCCACCATCTCCTCAAAATCCCCTTCAACCATCACCCGAGCCAGCAATACCCCACGACACAACCCCACACCACTCTCTTTCCTCCCCTCCACCATCTCTTCACAAACTCCCATCAACCGTCACCCGAGCTAACAATACCCACGACAACCCCACATCACTCTCTTTCCTCCCCTCCACCATCTCTTCACAAACTCCCATCAACCGTCACCCTAGCTAACAATACCCACGACAACCCCACACCCTCTTTCCTCCCCTCCACCATCTCCTCAAAATCCCCCTTCAACCATCACCCGAGCTAGCAATACCCATGACAACCCAACACCTCCCCCCCCCCCCCCACCCTCCTTCAAAATCCCCCTTCAACCGTCACCTGAGCTAGCAATACCCACACCTCCCCCCTACCATCCCTTCAAAATCCCCCTTCAACCGTCACCTGAGCTAGCAATACCCACGCCAACCCCACACCTACCCCCACCCTCCCTTCAAAATCCCCCTTCCAACCGTCACCCGAGCTAGCAATACCCACGACAACCCCACCCCCCCCCCCCCACCGCCCCACCCTCCCTTCAAAATCCCCCTTCAACCATCACCTGAGCTAGCAATACCCACGCCAACCCTACACCTCCCCCCTACCCTCCCTTCAAAATCCCCCTTCAACCGTCACCTGAGCTAACGATACCCACGCCAACCCCACACCTACCCCCACCCTCCCTTCAAAATCCCCCTTCAACCGTCACCTGAGCGAGCAATACCCACGCCAACCCCACACCTCCCCCCACCGTCCCTTCAAAATACCCTTTCAACCATCACCCGAGCTAACAATACCCACGGCAACCCCACACCTCCCCCCCACCCTCCCCTCCCCCATCTCCTCAAAACCCCCCTTCAACGGTCATGCTAGCAAACAACACCCATGGCCAAACCACACTCACCTCTTCCCCCCTCCTCCCGCTTCGACCATCTCCTCAAAATCCCTCTTCAACCGTCACCCGAGCAAACAATACCCATGACAACCCCACACCTCCCTCCCACCCTCCCTTCAAAATCCCCCTTCAACTGTCACCCGAGCTAGCAATAGCCACGACAACCCCACACCTCCCCCCATTCTCCCTTCAAAGTCCCTCTTCAACCGTCACCCAAGCTAACAATACCCACGACAACCCCACACCACTCTCTTTCCTCCCCTCCACCATCTCTTCACAAACTCCCATCAACCTTCACCCTAGCTGACAATATCCACGACAACCCCACACTACTCTCTTTCCTCCCCTCCACCATCTCTTCACAAACTCCCATCAACCTTCACCCTAGCTAACAATACCCACGACAACTCCACACCACTCTCTTTCCTCCCCTGCACCATCTCTTCACAAACTCCCATCAACCGTCACCCGAGCTAACAATATCCACGACAACCCCACACTTCCCGTGCCAACCTCCCCACCACCATCTCCTCAAAATCCCCCTTCAACCATCACCCTAGTTAACAATACACACGACAACCCCACAACACTCTTTTTCCTCTCCTCCACCATCCTCTCACGATCCCCTATCAACCATCACCCTAGCTAACAATACCCACGACAACCCCACACCACTCTTTTTCCTCCCCTCCACCATCTCTTCACAAACTCCCATCAACCTTCACCCTAGCTAACAATACCAACGACAACCCCACACCACTCTCTTTCCTCCCCTCCACCATCTCTTCACAAACTCCCATCAACCTTCACCCGAGCTAACAATACCGACACTCCCCCCCCCCCCCCCCACCCTCCCCTACACCATCTCCTCAAAATCCACCTTCAACCATCACCCCAGCTAACAATACCCACGACAACCCCACACCTCCCCTCCACCCTGCCCTCCACCATCTCCTCAAAATCCCCTTCAACCGTCACCCTAGCGAACAATATCCACGACAACCCCACACCATTCTCTTTCCTCCCTTCCACCATCTCTTCACAAACTCCCATCAACCGTCACCCTAGCTAACAATACCCACGACAACCCCACACCTCCCCCCTCCCACCTTCCCCTCCACCATCTTCTCAAAATCCCCTTCAACCGTCACCCTAGCTAACAATACCCATGACAACCCCACAACACTCTCTTTCCTCTCCTCCACAATCCTCTTACGATCCCCTATCAACCATCACCCTAGCTAACTATATTCACGACCATCCCACACCATCTCTGTGTTCAACTTGGGTGGCCTTGAGTTTTGAGGCATCCCAATTTTCCAAAAACAAAAAAACATACCATCAACCATCACCCTAGCTAACTGTACCCACGACCAACCCCTCACCACCATTACACAATCCCCCATCAACTATCTCTGTAACTAACGATACTCACGACCACCCCTCACCATCCCCCAACAACCATCACCCTAGCTAACAATACCCATGACCAACCCACACACCCTGCCCCCTCCAACATCCCCAATCATTATCGGAATCTGAGCAGCTCGGAATGCACTGTCTCTATGTCCTGTCGCCAGCAGGATCACAGTGAGTTCATAATGTGATGCCACTGGCAAACTGAAAATGGACACTCTAGGGCTTTTTTTGGCACTTTGTGATTCACAAATAAAATAAAATCCCCTTCAAATTAGACTGTGATTGATTGTGAATGGTTTTCAGAAGAAATAAAAATTGGGTTCCCCTTTAAGGGTCTTTTGGTCTTTTGGGTGCTTTGGTCTTCAGGGTCTTTAAGGGGATTTAGGGTCTTTTGTGTCTTTGGGGTCTTTTGGGTCTTCGAGGCCTTTTGGGTCTTTGGGGTATTTTTAGTCTTTGGGGTCTTCTGGGTCTTTTCAGTCTTTGGGGTCTTTCAGGTCTTCAGGGTATTTTGGGTTTTCAGGGTGTTTTTTTGGGTCTTTTCAGTCTTTGGGGAATTTTCGGCCTTCGGGGTCTTTGGGGTATTTTCAGTCTTTTAGGTCTTCGGGGTCTTTTGGGTATTTTGGGTCTTTTCAGTCGTTGAGGTATTTTAAGGCTTCGGGGTATTTTGTGTCTTTGGGGTGTTCTCGGTCTTTTCAGTCTTTGGGGTATTTTGGGTCTTCGGGGTCTTTTGGGGTATTTAGGGTCTTTCGGATATTTTGGGTTCTCGGTGTCTTCTCGGTATTTTGAGTCCTCGGGGGGGGGGGGATGAGGGGAGGGGGTCTTTTGGGTCTGCTGGGTACTTTAGGTTAAGTATTTCAGGTTACATTTGTGGGTGGAGTCAGGTCAGCTGTCCAACCAATGGGTGAAGCCCAAACCCCTTTTCCCCACTCCACTTCCCCCCACAATCCCCCTTCAGCCGTCAACCAATGGGTGAAGTGCGGACATACATAAATACATACAAACACCTGCTCCATTATAAATAGAAGAGCACTCCGAATCCAATAATCCAGTCCGCTCTTTGCGACTCGCCCGCGGTTTTGGCGTCACGTGATCCTTGTCGTGCTCGCCTCTTCCGCCATTTTGTGAACATTTGTTTGTTTGTTTTTTGCGATTTAAAAACGAAATAAAATAGTTAAAATTACAAACTCACCGTACTAACAAAGTCGAGCATGGGAAGAATCGAGGGTGAAAAGCGGGAATGGATCCGTTGAAGCGCCTAGGAGGAGTTTGAATGACAAAATTTCCCCATCCCCATGTAAAAGCTCATTTGCATGTCATTTGCATGTCATTTGCATTTAGGGACATTAGTATTATAGACTTGAGAGAGCTCACCGTCCTCATGTCCTTTGTCACAGAAGATGCACTTTGCTGTGTTTATCGTTTGGCGCTTACTTGATCTCCTTTGAGACTCGACAGTGTTGGGGACACCCCTTTTCTTTGCTTGCGTCCTTGTCAACTTGGAATTGTTATATTTCAAATGGCAAGATTTATGCCAAGATGCATGGTGGGTTACAAAATCTGCAGCAGTAACATCACTGCCAAAGTAGATGTTAGTTGGAAGTGCATCAATGTCTCTGAACTGTTCTACATTTGTCAAAAATGATGTATAAGCATCTGTCATGTCACGACTTGCTATAGGATTCTGCAAAGGGCATTTCAAAGGTTCAGATGTGTGTTGCTGACAAATGATACAACAATTCCAATCTAGATCCATCTTGTATACGGGCTCGTCTCTCTTGGCACGATGTCTGAATCCAATCCGTACCAGCAGTTTCCTTGGCTTTCAATCGGTGCTCTGAAATTGAGAAAAAAGTATATATTATTCACATTAAAATAATATCAATATAAATAACTTAAGTTGAGTTTGGCAAAAATATAAATTTTACTCACAAGTAATATTAATCCAGCTTTAATTTAGCATTCACAATGGATGTCCTATAATACTTTCCATATGGAAAATTTATTGTGATAACAAAGAGAAAAAAAACACATAATCAATCACATTTATTTTCAAGTCAAGATAGGACATCTGATTTTTTGTTTTCACTAATGATGTCCTATAATGTCTTCCGTAGTTTTAAAAATGGCCTGGGCAACAGCATTGTTTAACAGTTGCTTTTTATTATATTTGATTTATACGTATTAATCATTATCATGGGTAAAGTTAATAAGTGCTATATAATGCAGTATAAAAATATCTAATTAGCCAGAATTTTCTAAATTCCTGATATAGTGCACATTGTGTTGATTATTTTGCATAGGCCATTATTTATAGGAGTGTTTAAGCTTGTCTAATTATGCTGATTGTTACCAAATGTACATAAACACATACTTCTGTTTAGCTAAAAAAACCTGACTTGATCACTGAAGTTCTGTAATTAAAGATAATAACTTGAAAAGTTGCTTACTTACCATAAAATATGTAGATTGTTAACAAAGGAGGCCAGAAAACTTTCCACCAATACATGTGCTTAGCAGTATAGTAAAGACAGCCTGCAGTCACAATGTCGCCCTCTAAATTAGGTATATAACTACGGATACCCACAAGGGTCACATTAAGGTTAGGATAAAAGCATAATTAAAACATTCACATTATTTCCATGTTCAAACCCTTGTCTCAAGAACGCACTATCTTGAGAAAAAATAGTTTAGATCACTTTTAAATTCAATTAGTTTGGATGTTGCAGTCAATATTATGTAGTTTGATTTCTTTGATCTTTAGACCTACGGGAAATAAACAACCATGTTGTCCATATGTGGTAGGTTATTTGTGTATCTTTTTAAAAAATAGGGCTTCAATAAAAATATTCTGGTATAATATAATCATACTTTGGTACAATTTAGCCATCGTATGACTGCTAAAAACCAAGGAAATTGCTATTTCAGCATAAATGGCGGCCATTTTGGATTTTTATGTTTTACTTTAATATTTTAGGAGGGTGACCGAACATGTTGAGGACATGGTTCTGATATTTAAGTAATATTTTGATACAATTTGGCTTTCCTCTAACAACTACAACCCAAGAAAATTGGTATTTTATCATGAACGGCAGCCATCTTGGATTTGTTTGTGTTACCATGGTTACGTACATATTTCGAGAGGGCTCCTCGGCTAAAATCAACTGATATACCCTAAGGAAGCCTCACACCAAAAATGGCGCTTTTGTCCGCCCGGTAACGGTAATCTTGAAAATTGACCCCAAGCCACCCCGCGACCATGGTTTATTAGAACACTCAAAATAACAAATCTTTCTGCCGTGTTCCCTCTCGAGACTGAGGGGCACCGTAACCGGAGTTTGGGGAGGTAACACATAAAAGTCATGCAGCAGTGTTTAAATGCAAGTACATTTTTGCTGCATAAGAACATGTTGAGAAATCGTGAAAGTTTCAACATTTTCAGATTACTATTTATGTGAGTGCAAAGTTAAAGTACATGTAGTCCTTGAACCATCATTAGCATTAAATCTCCTTTCTGAGAAGCTCTGATATCAGGTTTGAACTCCAATTTCAGTTTTTATTGCATTAAGGCATAACGTGCACTCTTTTTCGTGTTCTCTTTTATTTATTTATTTCACCCGATTTCTACGCAGTGACCATCGTTCACTCACCTAGGGGATCTGACTTGCCATCTTTGTCAGGGATGGTGAACACACCCTTCACATCATGACCTTCAGCACGCAAACATTTGTACACTTCCAACCCAAACTGGCTCTGGCCAATCACCACAATCTTCATCTCTGCTTCACAATTTCTTCTTTGTCGTCAAATTTCTGAAAAAACAACAAAAAAAACAGGGCATTTAGCAATGCAGAGACTCGACATGGTATATAGATTGCAGTAGATCTGATAACTAGTGCAAACTGACTGATCGACTGACGAACTGACATACAACACCATTAGTCCATGACGATACCTTTTCA
Organism: Myxine glutinosa; assembly: GCF_964187855.1. Classification (NCBI taxonomy): domain Eukaryota; kingdom Metazoa; phylum Chordata; class Myxini; order Myxiniformes; family Myxinidae; genus Myxine; species Myxine glutinosa. Next base: position 73,517,458 of record NC_136264.1, on the reverse strand, counting down.
TGCTCCCTCGGTAATGTGTGAGGCTAATAGGGGATCCACTAAATCCACGCATCCATATAAATCATGAAAAATATGTCAGTTATGGCTCTTATATAGAAAAAGTTAACCCATCTATGCATTATATTAATAAATTTGATTTTTTATAAAAAACATTTAAACGTTATTATTGATTTTAATTACTTCATATACATTTGACCGAGCAGCATAATTATCACACAAAGATAAGCCTTTATAAGGAGTAGAGATAAGAAAAGTGATACATATGGCCCCTGACAATACACAAACACAGACGCTTTGATCCAAAATGGCTGCCAGACCATGTGAGTGATGACATAACTTTATATTCTCTAAGACAATTGTTGTGTAGATCACGCTCAAGAAATTTCAAACTGATCAGACTAATCGTTGTCCCAGTCGAATTAAGACATCATAATTAAGGCACCAATGACGTCATCCTTAACACTTATTCCCCATGCAGAGTTCTTTATAATGAGGCACATTTAAATTTTTTCTTTGGAGAAATTTTGGAGATATAGAGGTGCAACGTTTTTCTATTTTTCCAAGATGGTGCCCCTACCACGTGACCTATGACGACATAATTATCACAAATTCTACAGGCAGAGGTGCTCCTATGGTAAAATTCCATGTCAATCAGACCAACGGTTGTCGAGAAAATGAATTTTAAAAATGCAGACACGCAAGCCACATGTACACCACATGTATGCAACCGAATGCCTAACCCTCTCCGGCCTAGCTCCCCATGCTCTGTCTGTGCTTTTCCCCCCAAAATATTCCTACAGGTCACACAAGATCTGCCAGCAACCCTCTTCTGGTGAAACTGCCAAAATCTAGACTCTCTGCTCACCTTCACTCTTTCCTCCCACCTCTGGAACAAACTCCCTCACTCTCTTCAATCCATCTCCTCCCTCCAGGTCTTCAAAACAGCTGTTCACCACCATCTCTTATCTTCCCCTATCCAAAACCTTGATCTTTTCTACCCCCGTATAAAACACCCCAGATCCGCCTCTTTCAATCTCCAACTTCTTTGCTGTAATTCCTAGTCGTGTTCATAAGCTTTATACCGTGTACTCCTCTCCCAGCCCTCTCCCTTCAACAAATCTACCGACGTCCCTGTTCTCTTCTGTTGTTGTGCTTGTGTGCTTCCCTCTCTCTCCCTCTTGTCTCCTGCTCCATCCATTGTATGTTTTATGTGTCTGTGCATGTTTTCATGTTTAATGTGTTAGCTCTTACATGAGCCTCGATTCTGTATACAAAATAAATAATGAAAATTAAAATAAAAAAAACTGCTTTTCGCTTCGCAAGCGCAAGGTAAAAATCATATCTGCAATCTCATTGCATTTGATTGGCGACAGCTACTATTCAAAGTACGCAGGAGCAAATGGCAAATGCTGGCCCATTTACAATCATTATTGTCACACAAATCGTATGATGTTAATCATTGGTTGACTGACATGATGTAACTTAGAGCAAAACATTGTATCAATGAGAACCACAGCTGTTCTTTGCACCAAACTATGAAACATTGGCAGAACAACTCTAATTAGTGAAACAGTACTCCAATAACATTCAAAAGGAATTTGGCCTGGATAAGTGTGCCAAGTACACATTCATATGAGGTAGACCAACAAAATCGGACAACATAGAATTGACACGAATAAAACAATAAAGGAGTTAGACAATGACACATCATACAAATAAATACCTTGGGGTAGAAGAGGGCCACCAAACATGTCACAAACAAATGCACAAAACAATTACCAAAGAATGCCTGCGTAGAACGAGGCTGATGCTGAAAACAGAACTTTCTCCAAGGAACAAAATCAAAGCCATAAACCATAAACAAAGTACAGCTGCAGAAAAATAAACTGGCCACAATCAAAAATCAACAAACTGGATATCAAAACAAGGAAACTCCTCACCATCCACAAAATGTTTCACAAAAATCAATGCATCCCGAGAATGTACCTGCCGAGACGAGGAGGAGGTAGCGGCCTGATGGAGCTCAACCAAGCGCATAGGATGACAGCTGTATGATTGGCCTAATACGTAAAAAGTTCAACAGACTACCAAATCCAATTTGTAAGCAAACAGAAATACAACAAACCAGAGAAGGTATCCCTAACCCACCTGGCAAAATATTTACAAAGACAGGTGCGAATGGAAGATGTCATACAATAAACTGAAACAACGAGTACAGCCGCCACAATAGCAAAAAATAAGAAAGAAAAATATAAAACAAAATATCAGCAGATATACACCGCCAACTGGGAAAACGATAGAGCAGGAAGGTATAAATATATAAAACTAGTACGACCAAGTACCAAGTTTGATTTGAGTGTAATACCTGTGCCAAGTTTGATTTAAATTCATTCAGCTGTTCTCAGGTTATCACATTTTTACCTGGAATGACCTATGACCTTTGACCACTTGACCCCAAATTTTAATCAGTTCAAGTTTACATCATTATACATACCTGCACCAAGTTTTAATTTAAATCCCTTCAGCTGTTCACAAGTTATCACACTTTTTACCTGACATGACTTCTGACCTTGGGAGCCCAAAATCTAATCAGTTAATCTTTACATCATTATACATACCTCTACCAAGTTTGAATCAGATCATTTCAGCCGTTCTCAAGTTATACACCTATTACGGACTTTGACATTTAACCCGCAAATTATAATCAGTTAATCTTTACATCAATATACATACCTGTACCAAGTATGAATTGGAGTACTTCAGCTGTTCTCAAGTTATAGATGTATTTATGTACTTTGACCTTTGAGCTTTGCCCTCAAAATCGAATCAGTTAATCTTTATATCATTATACATACCTGTACCAAGTTTGAATTAGATCACTTCAGCCGTTCCCAAGTTATAGACATATTACAGACTTTAGCCTTTGACTTATTGACCCCAAAATCGAATCAATTCATCTTTACATTATTCTCCATAACTGTACCAAATTCGGTCAGAATCCCATCAATGGTTCACAAGTTATCGCGGAAACAGGATTTTTACCTAACATGCCCTGTGACCTTTGGCCATTGACCTCGTGATCCCAAAATCGAATCAGTTCATCTTTACCTCATTATACATACCTGCACCAAGCTTGACTAGGATCCATTCAGCCGTTCTCAAGTTATCGCGGATACGAAAACCTATCACGGATGGATGGACAGACGGATGGACAACCTTAAAACATAATGCCTCTGGCAACTTCATCAACAGAGGCATAATAATAATAATAATAAAATAGAAAAAATAAAGAGTTGGACAGATTGGGAGTAGACAAAGAAGGCTCTTCGAAATGGCTAAAAACAGGTCAGCTCAACTGTGATGGATAACGAATCATTATACGAGTAAATGCCCAAGACCAAGGACACTGCACCAATGGCTTTAAGAAAATGGTGGGACTGAGTCAATGAGACAAGTGTGGTTCTGCAAGGTAGAAACAGAAAGTATGAGTCACCTCCTACCAGGATGTAAAAAAAACAAACAAAAAAAACCTCATGTTGGAGCAGCTGTACACCCAAAGGCACAACAAGGAATGTCGAGTAATCCGCTGCCACATCTGAAAAAGTCTCAATATCCCAGTTCCATAAAAGTCATGGAAACATGAACCAAAAGCAATCACTGAAAACAGGGACACAAGGACATGTATGACCTAATGATCCAATCAAGCGTGAACATAGAAGACAAAGCATTGCGACCAGATATAGCACTGAGGTACAAAAAAGAAGAGAAGGCATTGCTAATTGAGGCTGAGGTGTCAGTCCCCAGCAATTTTAGCCTAAACGCGCAAATCAAGAAAATGACCAAAAAACAAGTCCTCAAAAATGAAGTGAAAAGATCCTGGAAGATGAAGAGTGACACAATTGTACCAGTGATTATTGGATGTCATCGATGCCTTCATTTTAACGTCATAATTCGACAATTACGCAACGCTTAGACCGATCAATTTGAAACTTGTGGAGCGGGATCTACGCAACAATTATATTGGAGAATGTAAATGTATGACGTCATCGGTCACATGGTCTGGCAGCCATATTGGATCAAACAAAAAACCCTTAAAAAAACAGAAGAGTTGGCTCACACCAAGTCAACTGAGTAGGGGAAGAATTCTATGTATGAATTCTACAGGACCATGTAGTTCTTCTGAGTGCTTTCTCGGTTGGTTCTCTTGTTTTCTATTCTATAGAGATGCAGTCTTTCCCCGACTGGTATCAACCTCATCTCTGCTATTTTGTTGGCCAACTCTTCTTCCAGTCATCATCATCGTCTTTTTCTTCTTCTCTACTTTGTTGTTCTCCCTAGTCTTCATGTTCTTTATCATCTACTGTTCTTGCTCTCATCCCTTCTGTCTCTGTTGGTGTCATATGATTTAGGTCAGCAGGTGAGACTTGTTCCTTCTCTCGTGGTAGGTAGGTCTGCATCATTTCTTTCTGTTGTGTGTGAGCAGCATTTCCGAGCCAGTTGGTTTTGTGCATTTGAACACGATGGTGGAACCGTCACGTTTAGCACAACAATGTAGGTTGCTGGTCCTATGCTGTACTGAAAATGCCCTGAGGGACACTACTGGTCTACGCTGTACTGAAAATGCCCTGAGGGCCATTACTGGTCCTATGCTGGACTGAAAATGCCCTGAGGGCCATTACTGGTCCTATGCTGCACTGAAAGTGCCCTGAGGGCCATTACTGGTCCTATGCTGTACTGAAAGTGCCCTGAGGGCCACTAAATGGTAGGCCCATGGCTGCATGGTTGGGGTATCAATTTGACATTTGGACAGGGTGCCAGCACCGCGGGATATTTCATGTCCACCAGCAATGAATCCTAGCAGATGAATCCCAACCAGGCTAACACAACAACGTTGGGCCAACGTCAGCACCGTCGTTGGGCCACCGTCAGCACCGTCGTTGGGCCAACGTCAGCACCGTCGTTGGGCTAACGTCAGCACCGTCGTTGGGCCAACGGAGTTGTGTTAGCTGTGAAGCCTATCATCCCATCTGATCCATGTGGGGAATCAGATCCAGATGAGATAACTGTAATTGCAACATCCTATCGGACCATATAGTATTTGACAAGTCTTACTACACTTTTTCTTCTTTGACGACAACAATTATTCCCACGTTATTGTGGGGTTGGTTGGTGGGGGGCGGTGGGGGGTGGAGGGGGTGGGTGGGGAGAAGGGGAGGGGAGGAAGCTTGGCACAAGTCTTACACGAACTGATTGGCCAAGCCTGCCATTCGGATAAGGTTATGGCAGAATTTGTTGATAGGATGGCAGAATAGATAAGATGATGGCAGAATTTGTTCCTGATGACAGCGATAACTCTCCTACTATTCATGAAGGACACCGTGGGATCTATAACGTCCATTAACGAATGTGAAACACCAGGATGGCAGTTTATACCTATGTCAGGATTCGAAGTCAGGCTAGATAGCTTGGAGGCGAGTGTGCGAACCTCCAAGTCACCGCACAGTATCTAGTGCCACATGTAAATCTGTATTGGGTACATTCAGACTTCACGCAAAGAAAGTGCTCGCACGCACCTTTGCACCTCTTCTAAGACTCCTCGCAGGACACGTCACACAAACTTCATTTTGGGGGGAAATAAATCGATTGCACGAAACACAATTCCGTTTGGGAAGTCGAGCGACCTTCGGATTGCTAAACCCGGATTAAAACGGTGGATCTCAACACGATACTGGAGACGGTTAAAAATAAACATCTTCATATTAAATGGGGGTTAAAGGAGGGCAAAAAGCTTCTTTCGTGTGACGTTGTAGCGGTTACCGCTGGATGCACACAATCGCCTTGCACCGGCCAGAACACGGCCAGACGCGCCTCTCCCGGGCATGCTCGGACTCACTGTTCCCGGGCACGCCCGAACCTCCCGGGCACGCCCGGTGTCGTCTTTCCCGGGCATGCCCGCTCTCGCCTTTCCAGGGCTCGCCCAGAGCGTCCGGGCATGCCCGCTATCGCCTTTCCAGGGCTCGCCCAGAGCGTCCGGGCATGCCCGCTATCGCCTTTCCAGGGCTCGCCCAGAGCGTCCGGGCATGCCCGCTATCGCCTTTCCAGGGCTCGCCCAGAGCGTCCGGGCATGCCCGCTATCGCCTTTCCAGGGCTCGCCCAGAGCGTCCGGGCATGCCCGCTATCGCCTTTCCAAGGCTCGCCCTTGACACCCGGGCATGCCCGGTATAGCTTTTGCCGGGCAAACTTCCCGACATAAATGTGTATATATATTGCTGCCCGATAAACGGGCTTGTGAGAATACCTGAGCTGTTTTGTTTCAATAAAGCAACTCGGACGAATTCCGTCTTTGGTCGCGTCAATTCATTTTGACTCGCGTTGGAGCGCAGTTCCTTCATTGGTGACCTACCGACATGGATACGGCAGTGACGCTTAAACTGCCTACCTTCTGGGAGGCTCACGCCGCTGTTTGGTTCGCTCAGGCGGACTCTCAGTTCGCCCTGCGAGGCATCACCGCGGACGACACCCGCTTCCACCATGTTGTGGCGGCGCTCGGTTCCGCCACCGCAGCCCGCGCCTTGAGCCTCCTCGAGCACCCGCCGGCTGCTGACAAATACGACGCGCTGAAGACACTCCTCCTCGATGCTTTCGCCCTCTCACCGGCAGCACGCGCACGGCGCCTGCTCGCTCTGCCCGAGCTCGGCGACACGCGCCCGTCAGAGCGCATGGACTATATGCTCTCGTTGCTCGGTGAGCACTCTCCGGATTTTCTGTTCCGCGAACTGTTCCTTCGCCAGCTGCCTCACCCGGTACGCCTCGCCCTGGCTGGCACGTTGATCACGGATTCCCGCGCCCTCGCCAGGGAAGCCGATAAGATCTCCTCGGCGGGCCAGCACATCGGCGCGGTTACCTGGAGCCCGCCGTCGTCCGAGGCGACGCCCACGACGCCCGAGCTCCCTGCGCGGTTGGAGGCCGAACTGCCGGTGCAACTGGCGGCCGCCACGCCGCACCGCCCGCTTCCGACACGATGGCCGGGGCCTCCACCTGACCGTGCGTGGTGTTATTACCACGCCAGGTTCGGACACAAGGCTCGGACGTGCCGGCCCCCGTGCACTTTCGGCAGGTCGGGAAACGGCCGGGCCGGCGTTCATTCCCAGCCATGAGCGCCGGCCACTTGGGCAACTTGCTGTTTATTCGGGACAAAGCGTCTGGGCGGCGTTTCCTGTGTGACACCAGCGCCCAACTGAGCGTCATACCCGCCTCCGAGCAGGACAGGCGGGACGCCGTTTGCGGCCCCTCTTTGGTCGCTGCTAATGGCTCGGCCATACGCACTTTCGGCCCACGCGTCGTCACCCTCTGCTTCGGCAGCCAGCGTTTTCAATGGACTTTTGTGACCGCCTGCGTCCCCATGGCTTTGCTGGGCGCCGACTTCCTCTGCGCGCACGGGCTGCTGGTCGACGTCAAACGTCGTCGCCTTGTCAACGCCGAGACCTTCAGCTCCCTGGCGTGCACGATGAGCAGCTCCGCGCCGACCGAACTGGCGTGCGCCCTCCCGCCAGCGAACGAGTTCGCTCGCCTGCTCGCGGAATTCCCGGCCCTCACGCGGCCGACGTTTTCGGCCGTCGTGGTGCGGCACGGGATCGAGCACCACATACCCACTACGGGCCCGCCGGTCTACGCCAGGGCCCGCCGCCTCGACCCGGCCAAGCTCGCCGTGGCGAAGGCCGAGTTCGACGCGTTGGAGCACCTCGGCATCGTGCGGCGCTCCGATAGCGCGTGGGCCTCGCCACTGCACATCGTGCCAAAGCCGGGGGGTGGTTGGCGCCCGTGTGGTGACTACCGCCGTCTCAACGACGCTACCACCCCCGACAGGTACCCGATCCCGCATATTCAGGACTTTTCCGCCCGTTTGGCGGGACGGGTCATCTTTTCGAAAATTGACCTGATACGGGGCTACCACCAGGTACCTGTCCGGGCGGCCGACGTCCCGAAGACGGCCGTCATCACGCCGTTCGGCCTGTTCGAATTTTTGCGGATGCCGTTTGGCCTCAAGAACGCGGCCCAGGCGTTCCAGCGCTTGATGGACGGCGTGCTGCGCGACCTGCCGTTTCTTTTCGTCTATCTGGACGATATCCTCGTCGCCAGCACGTCCCGCGCCGAGCACCTCCTCCACCTCCGAACACTGTTCGGTCGCCTCAGCGAGCACGGCTTAATTGTCAACCCGGTCAAATGCCACTTCGGCGCGACGACCGTTGACTTTTTGGGCCACCGCATCACCAAGACCGGGGCCGTGCCGCTGCCGACCAAGGTTGAGGCCATCACCACGTTCCCGCGTCCCCGTTCCATCAAGGCCCTCCAAGAGTTCCTCGGCATGGTGAATTTTTATCACCGATTCGTGCCCCGCGCTGCTCAGCTCATGCGGCCCCTTTACGAGGCCCTCCGGGGCAAGCCGGCCAAGCATGACATTGTTTGGTCCGCGGCCATGGACGCGGCCTTCGCCAGCGCCAAACGGGCCCTCGCCGACGCAATGCTGCTGGCTCACCCGGTGCTCAACGCACCCATTGCCCTCACTACGGACGCCTCCAACTACGCGGTGGGCGCCGTCCATGAGCAATGGGTGGACGGGGTTTGGCAGCCACTCGCTTTTTTCAGCCGGCAACTCCGGCCGAACGAGTTAAACTACAGCACGTTCGACCGCGAGCTGCTCGGGCTATTCCTGGCCGTTCGCCATTTCCGACACCTCCTGGAGGGCCGCCCGTTCACGGCTTTCGTCGACCACAAGCCGTTGGTCTACGCAATGGCTAAGGTCACGGAGCCGTGGTCAGCCCGCCAGCAGCGCCACCTCTCCGCCGTGTCGGAGTTCACCACGGACATCCGGCACGTCGCCGGCAAAGACAACGCCGTGGCCGACTGTCTTTCTCGGGCCAGCGCGAACGCGGTCCACCTCGGCGTGGACTTCGCGCTCATGGCGGCCGACCAGACCACCGACGCCTCGGTGCAGGCACTCCGTGCGGCGGACACGGGCCTCCGCCTGGCCGACATTCCCTTCGCGGGCACCGTCCTGCTCTGCGACGTCTCCCAGGGCCAGCCCCGCCCCATCGTGCCCGTTTCCTGGCAGCGCCGCATCTTCGCCTCCATCCAGGCCTTTCTCACCCGGGCCGGAAAGCTTCTCAGAAGCTGGTGTCGGCACGTTTCGTCTGGCACGGCCTTCGACGAAACATCCGCGACTGGGCCAACGCCTGCACGGCCTGCCAGCGGGTCAAGGTCCACCGCCACACCCAGGCCCCGCTGGCACCTTTCGCCGTGCCTGAACGGCGTTTTGACCACGTCCACGTGGACCTGGTGGGTCCCCTGCCCCCCTCGCGGGGGTTCACCCACCTGCTCACCATGGTGGACAGGACCACCAGGTGGCCGGAGGCTGTGCCCCTCGCCTCCACCACCACCGCCGACATGGCGCAAGCGTTCATCGCCACCTGGGTCGCGCGCTTCGGCGCACCAGCGGACATCTCGTCCGACCGCGGCCCACAGTTAACGTCTGAGCTTTGGGGCGCGGTCGCCCTTTCGTTGGGGGTCACGCTGCACCGCACCACGGCCTACCACCCCCAAGCCAACGGGTTGTGCGAGCGGTTTCACCGCTCCATGAAGGCGGCACTCATAGCCGGCCTTCAGGACGACGGTTGGGCCGACCGGCTGCCGTGGGTCCTTTTGGGCCTTCGCACGGCCCCCAAGGAAGACCTCCAGGCGTCCGCCGCCGAGCTCGTCTACGGACAGCCGCTCCGCGTCCCGGGCGAATTCATGCCCGACGCTACCAGTCCCTGGTCCACCGCTCGCCAGCGCTCGGACCTCCAGGAGGCCGCCCGACGATTTGCCCCCGTGCCGACGTCCCGCCACGGTGGCCCCCAGTCCTACGTCCCCCCGGCGCTTCGCACAGCGGAGTACGTCTTTGTGCGTCATGACGCGCACCGGGGGCCACTCCGGCCGCCGTACGACGGGCCCTTCCGGGTCCTGCGACGGGGCGACAAGTCTTTCATCGTCGACTTCGGCGGCCGGCCGGACCGGATTTCTGTGGACCGCCTCAAACCGGCGCACATGGACGTCGACCGACCACCACGGTTGGCCCTTCCTCCGCGGCGAGGCCGCCCCCCGTCCACAGTTCCCCCCGCTCGACCACCCACCACCACATCGGACCCCTCCCCACGACCCTCCAGGGGTCGCTTCGGCCGGGTCATCCGGACCCCCCTTAAATTGACCCTGCCGGTGCAGGTCGATTCTGGAGGGGCGTGTGTAGCGGTTACCGCTGGATGCACACAATCGCCTTGCATGGCCAGACGCGCCTCTCCCGGGCATGCCCGGACTCACTGTTCCCGGGCACGCCCGAACCTCCCGGGCACGCCCGGTCTCGTCTTTCCCGGGCATGCCCGCTCTCGCCTTTCCAGGGCTCGCCCAGAGCGTCCGGGCATGCCCGCTATCGCCTTTTCAGGGCTCGCCCAGAGCGTCCGGGCATGCCCGCTATCGCCTTTCCAGGGCTCGCCCAGAGCGTCCGGGCATGCCCGCTATCGCCTTTCCAGGGCTCGCCCAGAGCGTCCGGGCATGCCCGCTATCGCCTTTCCAGGGCTCGCCCAGAGCGCCCGGGCACGCCCAGCCTCGACTTGCCAGGCCGCAGCCAAACACGCCCGGGCAGGTCCAGACTCGCCTTTCCAAGGCTCGCCCTTGACACCCGGGCATGCCCGGTATAGCTTTTGCCGGGCAAACTTCCCGACATAAATGTGTATATATATTGCTGCCCGATAAACGGGCTTTTGTCAGAATACCTGAGCTGTTTTGTTTCAATAAAGCAACTCGGACGAATTCCGTCTTTGGTCGCGTCAATTCTTTTGACTCGCGTTGGAGCGCAGTTCCTTCAACGTAACATTTTAGTCTTCGTTCCTCATTCCCCCACCCGCAGCGAGCAATCTGACACCAGGAGGCTACAAAAAGAAAAATAACTTGGCTGAAAAACTACAAACACAAAAAAAATTAAAGTTTATAAAAGTTAAACTTTTAAAAGTTAACAAGAAAGTTTCGCACGGGCACAAGTCGTGTGCAGACGGGCTTAGGAGAGGTAGCACCAAATCCCCTGTTGTAGGTCAACACCGTTACTGGACCCCAACTCACCAGCTGTACCAGGAGCAACACACCCAGGAAAAGCAGTCGATCAAACAGGGGAAAACGAGATCGCTTCAGCTTTTGTGGAATTGAAATGGACCCATAGGGGGAGAGTTCGAGCTTCAGTCCCGACCTGGTAGGACGAGGCGAGGGGAGGAACCCGAGCCTGGAGTGTTTACCACTGCTGATCCTTTTTTCATTCCCTTCCGCAGGATCGTAAATGAAAGTTCACGGCGGTCAGGGCTTCCCAAAACAAATGGGTTACGTCGATGTAATGGGGCGTGGCCTCGTGGGGAGCTCATCATCAATATCCCACGTGACGGGGCGTGGCCTTGCGTCAATTCAAACGTGAACTTGGAAAAGTGACAGCTCCATTAAAAAAATCTCCAACACATAAACCAATCACATTGATGGGAAGAAACCATAAAATAAATCATTACTCGCAAAATCGAAGATGTTTCAAGTATATTGGTTGGTCTTGTGCGTTATTCTGTCTGTGTCTGTCTGTCTGTCTGTTTGTCTGTCAATCGCCGACAGGTCACAATAATTTTAAACCGTTCTTCACGAACCTTCACCAGATGGTAGACTTGGTCATAAGGAAGTAGCCTATTGAGTTTGAGGTCAAAGGTCATCTTAAGGTCAATGAAATGTTAAAACATAAAAATAAAATAAATGTAAAAAATAAAAAATGTAAAAAATTAAAAATTAAATGTTGAAAAATAAAAAAAACATTTTTCAACATTCTTCCTTTTGTTTTGCACCTTGTGATCTCTCCTGTTGTCGTCTCCCCTTTAGATCTCTCCTTTCGTCCTTTATATCCAAAGTCGAGGCTCATGGAAGAGCTAGAGCATGAGAATCACAAAGAGTAAATCAGCAACGACAAATGATGGCAAGGCGAAGAGGTACTCAAACTAGGCTCTTTCAGATCCTGAGATCACAAATGCTCCATCATCAATTTTGAATGCCAGCTTTGCAGATTAATAATCTCAAAAAGTATTCATCAAGACATAAACACCCAGCATAACCTTCATACTAATACTTCATACTTCATTTACAGTCAGGTCAGTCTCTTGACTGCCACTGCTAACATGTAACCCAGTGCCACCTGCCGCATGGTCGGAAAATCGGCGACTAAACCGACAACCCTCACTGGCTTGCCAGTGGAGAGGGTGACAGACAGTGACACCCTGCAGGACTAAAAACCATACCTGTTAAAGGGGGGATGAGCTCCCTTCGGGAGCCAATGGCCATCCAGTAAGGACATTGTTTCTCCAAAAAAACCACACATCCGGTTGGACCGGGTTTTTTTTCGGTAAAACCGGTTTTTAGGTTTTTTTTAGGCTTTAAGGGTCTTCGGGGTCTCAAAGGGTCTTAAAGGGTGTTAGGAGACTTCAGGGATCTTAGGGATCATTATAATATAAGGGCCATAGGGGTCTTTGTGATCTTCGGGTCCTAAAGGATCTTTGGGTCTGAAGGGTCTTAAGGGTCGTTGGGGTCTCAAAGCATCTTTGGGACCTTAGGGCTCTTGATGGTCTTAAGGGTATTTGGGGTCTTATGGGTCTTCGGGTTCCTACAAGTTATAATGGTCTTGGGGTCTTCAAAGGTCTAAGGGGTCGCAGCAGTCCAAAGGGTCGAAAGGTGGTACATTCCAATAGTACGTAATTAATAGACGGATGTGTGGTGAGTGTGCCACTGATGTTCAAGCATTACGTAAATAATCTATCTAAATATCTATAAAGCTCAGTTGACTTATTGCTCCACCAAATAACAGTGAAACGGAGTTGAGTAAAGGGGTGAAAATTCTACAGATGCTGTGATAAATAACTAACTCTGTCGGTTTGAATGTTTGAAAGAGAATGGACGTCTGGATCAATTTTTGAATTAAATATAAATCCCGATTTATATATATATTTCTCTAGAATGCAAGCAATCTCTGTGTGTCTGTGTCTGTCTGTGTGTATGTCTGTGACCGCTGTTTCTCGACAACCACTCGTCCGATCTCAGTGAAACTTGCCAGGTATATTGCTGGGGACCTGACGATGTGCCTTTTCAAGGTTTGCTATTAACCGGACAAGTGGTTACCAAGTTATGGCCATTTATTTAGCAAACACATACGTTTTGTACGTGAACGAAGGAACGGCGAAGGACGAGAGCGAAGACCGAAGGAACGATGAAAGTTTTAATACTTACTGTCCATATACTTAGTCTATATTATAGCCGGCGAAGCCGGTGTTGTCAATAAACGCGTACGTATTATGTCGAAAACCAGATTATGCCTTGGCTTGAGAATTCCGAAGCTCAATGGAGGATTCCGAAGCTTGCGGATGCGGAAGTATGCATAACAAATTGGAAAACGTTCAATAGGAGTTTCTTTCACCCGTCTTTGTTTGATTCACAATCTTATGCACCTCCAATTTATTATTAAAATACTTTAAGTCCAACCTCGGCCCGCACGGGCCTGGTTATCTTCAGCGAAAATCGTCACCAAACACCGGAACCAATGAGATTCGAGCATTTGAAAAAATATTTCTAAAACCAAATCACTCAATGGAGGCCGCCATCGACCGGATGCGGAAGTTTGCATAAAACAATTGCGAAAAAGTTCAATAGGAGTTTGTTTCACCCGTCTTTGTTTGATTCACAATCTAATGCACCTCTAATTTGGAATTAAAATACGTTAAGACCAACCTCGTTATCTTCAACGAAAATCGTCACCAAACACCGGAACCAATGAGATTCGAGCATTTGAAAAATATTTTTCTAAAGCTTATTACGCGTTTCGGAGGGTGAAAACGCCGTCAAATATTCTAAAATTGACGAAGAATTATTTTTTAGAAATCTCGCGGCCGGAGGGGATAGTTTTTCACGGCCGGAAATATCCGAAGTTGAGACGGAATTCACCGAATTAATCAAGAAGAATGAATGAATATTGAATGAACTAGTGAATGAATGAACATTCACCGAATTAATCAAGAAGGAAATTTTAATAAATTTTAATCTCATCCAGAATGCAAATGGTGTCATTTTGAACTAGTTACGGCACCGACTACACCTACCTACTACAAACTACCTAACCTACTGATGCCATAGTGATGGGTAAAATAGTGGCAAGAAGCTTTGGCTTCGCCGGCTCATTGCTGCTTTGCAGTCAGGTACTAGTAGCCGGCAAAGCCGGTGTTGTCAATAAACGCGTACGTATTATGTCGAAAACCAGATTATGCCTTGGCTTGAGAATTCCGAAGCTCAATTGAGGCCGCCATCTTGCGGATGCGGAAGTATGCATAACAAATTGAAAAACGTTCAATAGGAGTTTTTTTCACCCGTCTTTGTTTGATTTACAATCTTATGCACCTCCAATGTATTATTAAAATACATTAAGACCAACCTCGGCCCGCACGGGCCTGGTTATCTTCAAAGAAAAGCGTCACCAAACACCAGAACCAATGAGATTCGAGCATTTGAAAAAATATTTCTGAAACCAAATCACGCAATGGAGGCCGCCATCTTCCAGATGCGGAAGTTTGCATAAAACAATTGCGAAAAAGTTCAGTAGGAGTTTGTTTCACCCGTCTTTCTTTGATTCACAATCTAATGCACCTCTAATTTGAAATTAAAATACGTTAAGACCAACCTCGTTATCTTCAACGAAAATCGTCACCAAACACCGGAACCAATGAGATTCGAGCATTTGAAAAATTTTTTTTTTAAGCTTATTACGCGTTTCGGAGGGTGAAAACGGTGTCAAATATTCTAAAATTGACGAAGAATTATTTTTTAGAAATCTCGCGGCCGTAGGGGATAGTTTTTCACGGCCAGAATTACGGTATAAGCGGTTTACATAAAGAAAGAAAGCTCGGTTTGATTAACGACAGTCACACATTGCCGTTGAAACGGCGCTATCGTCTGATCTGTCGGCGCTGATCTTACTACAAGCTAACTTCTTCTGGTGGAGGAAGCTGCCATGCCCGGAGAGAACCAGCCCTGACAGCGACTGAAGTTAGAAGACTACAGACATACTGTGAAAACGTATGTTAAGCCCAGTTAAAATTTCTTAAAATAGGCCCGAAGCTAGCACATCTATAGTTATTTCCTTAAGCTTCTTGTGACATTTATTGTATGTAGGTATTGGGGAGGACTGTCTGCTCTTCTCTTTTACCAAGTCTTACCAGGTACGGTACCTACACCGACCTACTATCAACTACCTAAGCTACTGATGCCATCGTGATGGGTAAAATAGTGGCAAGAGGCTTTGGCTTCGCCGGCTCATTGCGGCTTTGCAGTCGGGTACTAGTAGATTGATTGTAGTTAAACACAATGCCCCAATCCATTCGTCGTCTACGACAGCAAAGGAACAAAACTGCGCATCTAGTCAGGTTCACTATGTTTTTTCGTTCAAAATCATGGTCGATTAGCAAACCTATACATTTTTGGAAACGTTATTACATGGAAAATCTGAAAATCAATGTTTACATTTGCCAATTCCGACCAATTCGATTCGACCAATTCGACCAATTCGACCAATCGACCAATTCGACCATTCGACCATTCGACCAATCGCTTCGATCGACCATTCGACCATTCGATCGATTCGATTCGATTCGATTCATCGAATTCGATTCGATCGACCATTCGACCAATTCGATTTGCCAATCAATTTGACCGACCTTTGCTTGTGTGGAACGGACTGTGAAAACGATGCGGACTATATTGTTGGATACGACACACAGGACAGTGATAACGAACTCTAAATGGCATATTCTGTAATCGTGTATGTTTCATGCCATTGACTGCCTGTGTATATTTTGTCATTGACTGCCTGTGTAGATGCGAAGTTATACTGACTGCATGTGTATATATGATTTTGCTGACTGCCTGTGTATGTTTGGTGATATGAATTATTGTGACACATTTTGATGTTATTAACTGCCTGTACAAAATGATAACATGTATTCGATTATGCAACTTATCGCGAATATAAAGACAGTATTTTGCAATTCAAAACCTTTGATTCGTGTCTTACCATTCCCCATAGCACTAATTTGATACTTTCATTGGATTCCTTGTCCCTGAAAATATAGGTTTAGTATATTTTTTAAAGTTTTTAGGGTAATTAGAGGCAGAAATAGAACAAAATATGTATTTTACAGTGGCCATTTTGAAAATCCAAAATGGCCGCCATACAGGTATCTCTCCAAATGTAAACTGTCCAAAACTCTGTCTCACTGAGACCTGGCAACAACCACTGGACTACTACACGCTCAACCTCACCACACCCAATGGATATACTTACATCAATAAACCACGCTCGGAGGGCCGAGGTGGTGGAATTGCCGTTATTCACCGACAAGACATCAAGACCAACCTCATCTCCATCTCATCTGCTCCATTATTTGAACACCTGGCTTTTAAACTCTCTGGTCACACACAGTCAGTCATGGCTGTTGTCTACCGCCCTCCCAAACCACACCCATCATTCCTGTCTGACTTCTCCGACTTTCTGACCCAGCTATGTTCCCTCTCCCCCTCAATCCTCCTCCTTGGTGATTTCAATATCCACATGGACTCCACTGACTCCACGCTAACCACTGACTTCACTGATTTACTCACCTGCTTTAACCTCACTCAACATGTCAACTTTCCTACCCATAACCGTGGTCACATTTTGGACCTTGTCTGCTCTACTGGACTAATTTTGCACCATCTCTCTGGCTCCGACCTCACCCTTTCTGACCACTTAGCCATCACTATGACCATCAACATCCCCACCCCAGCACCAAGGCATTATCGCACTATCAACTTCCGTAAGCTAAACGCTCTTTCACCTACCTCATTCTCATCGACCCTCTCAGAAAAAATGTCCACTTCTCCCTTCGTTGACCTCCACACCCCTTCTGACCTCACTGACTACTACAACCACACTCTCTCCTCCTGCCTTGACCAACTTGCGCCTATAAAAACCAAAACAGTTTCTTTCACCCATTCTGCTCCCTGGTTTACCCCTGAACTCCGCCTGATGAAAACTCGTGCTCGCCAACTTGAAAGACTCCGCAATAAAACAGGTCTCACAGTTCACTCCCAGGCCTACAAGGACCACATACAACACTATAAAGATGCCCTCTCCCGCGCCCGCTCCGCCTACTACTCTCAAATTATCCACTCTGGCTCCGGAAACACAAAAGCACTCTTCTCTACAATAAACAAACTCCTCAGCCCCCTGAACACCACCACCCAGTCATTCACAATAGACAACTGCATCTCCTTCCTTTCATTCTTCCAACGCAAAATTGAAAACATCTACAACAGCTTGACCACCGCCGCACCCGCTCCCCCTCAAACCACCTGCCCCCCCTTATCCTGCCATCCCCTGTCTCAATTCTCCCCAGTCTCCCCTACTGACCTCTCTGAACTCCTCATCGGAATGAAAACTGCCACCTGCACTCTTGACCCCATCCCCTCCAGCTTTGTCAAGGCCTCCCTTCCTGCTCTCTCTCCACTTATCATTGCAACAATAAACTCCTCCCTGTCTACAGGCATCGTCCCACCATCCCTCAAAATTGCTGCTGTTACCCCCATTCTGAAAAAACCTGGACTAAACCCTGACACCCTAAATAACTTCAGACCCATCTCCAACCTACCCTTTCTGTCAAAGGTTTTGGAACGCGCTGTAGCCACTCAACTGAAACATCACCTCTCTGCCAATAACCTGTATGAAACATTCCAATACGGATTCCGCTCCAACCACAGTACTGAAACTGCTCTCCTCAAAATCACCAACGACCTTCTCCTCTCCTCGGACGCTGGCAACCTCAACATTCTCATCCTCCTCGACCTCAGCGCCGCCTTTGACACCATCGATCACACCATCCTCCTCACCCGACTTGAAACCACCTTTAACATTACCGGCACTGCCCTCTCTTGGATTAAATCATACCTCTCTGACAGACGTCAGTTCATCTCCATCAATAACTGCAAATCCCCCACTGCTCCCCTCCCCCAAGGTGTCCCCCAAGGTTCAGTTCTTGGCCCCCTCCTCTTCATCCTTTACCTGTCCCCCCTCGGTCACTTAATCCGCCGTCATGGTCTCCAATTCCACTGCTTCGCCGATGACATCCAGCTTTTCATCTCCACCAAGTCCATCTCCACCGCCACCCACTCTATCCTGACAAACTGCATCACTGAAATAAAATCCTGGCTTCAAATCAACTTCCTCAAACTTAACTGTGATAAATCTGAAATAATCATCATTGGCCCAAAAACGCTCACCAAGTCCACCCATAACTTTGCCCTCAACATCGACGGTTTCCCAGTATCCACCTCCCCTCACATCCGGAATCTTGGCATCATCTTTGACCAAACCCTCTCCTTCGACAAATACACTAAACAGATCACAAAGACAGCCTTCTTTCACCTGAAAAACATCGCCCGTCTCCGTCCATCCCTCTCCTCCGTGGCTGCAGAAACCCTCATCCACGCCTTCATCACTTCCCGTCTGGACTACTGCAATAGCCTCCTTTATGGTTCACCCTCAACAATCACCAATAAACTCCAATACATTCAGAACTCCGCTGCCCGTCTACTCACCCATTCCCGGACCCGTGACCACATCACCCCCGTCCTTTACAAGCTTCACTGGCTCCCCATCTCCCAGAGAATCCAGTACAAAATCCTCCTCTTGACCTACAAAGCCCTCCATAACCTGGCCCCATCCTACCTGGCTGACCTCCTCTCCAGACACACTCCCACCCGCAACCTCCGCTCTGCTGGTACCAACCTCCTGACCCCCCCCCCCCCATCCGGACCAAATTTAGATCCTGGGGGGACAGGGCCTTCTCCATCGCTGCTCCCACCCTACAGGGGGACCACGAGGGAAAGACAGCACAGGGGGACTGGACCGCGAGGGAAAGACAGCACAGGGGGACTGGACCACGAGGGAAAGACAGCACAGGGGGACCGCGAGGGAAAGACAGCACAGGGGGACCGCGAGGGAAAGACAGCACAGGGGGACCGCGAGGGAAAAACAGTACAGGGGGACCGCGAGGGAAAGACAGCACAGGGGGACCGCGAGGGAAAGACAGCACAGGGGAACCGGACTACGAGGGAAAGACAGCACAGAAGGACCGCGAGGGAAAGACAGCACAGGGGGACCGCGAGGGAAAGACAGCACAGGGGGACCGCGAGGGAAAGACAGCACAGGGGGACCGCGAGGGAAAGACAGCACAGGGGGACCGCGAGGGAAAGACAGCACAGGGGGACCGCGAGGGAAAGACAGCACAGGGGGACCGCGAGGGAAAGACAGCACAGGGGGACCGCGAGGGAAAGACAGCACAGGGGGACCGCGAGGGAAAGACAGCACAGGGGGACCGCGAGGGAAAGACAGCACAGGGGGACCGCGAGGGAAAGACAGCACAGGGGGACCGCGAGGGAAAGACAGCACAGGGGGACCGCGAGGGAAAGACAGCACAGGGGGACCGCGAGGGAAAGACCGCACAGGGGGACCGCGAGGGAAAGACAGCACAGGGGGACCGCGAGGGAAAGACAGCACAGGGGGACCGTGAGGGAAAGACAGCACAGGGGGACCGCGAGGGAAAGACAGCACAGGGGGACCGCGAGGGAAAGACAGCACAGGGGGACCGGACCACGAGGGAAAGACAGCACAGGGGGACCACGAGGGAAAGACAGTACAGGGGGACCACGAGGGAAAGACAGCACAGGGGGACCACGAGGGAAAGACAGTACAGGGGGACCACGAGGGAAAGACAGCACAGGGGGACCACGAGGGAAAGACAGCACAGGGGGACCACGAGGGAAAGACAGCACAGGGGGACCGCGAGGGAAAGACAGCACAGGGGGACCGCGAGGGAAAGACAGCACAGGGGGACCGCGAGGGAAAGACAGCACAGGGGGACCGCGAGGGAAAGACAGCACAGGGGGACCGCGAGCGAAAGACAGCACAGGGGGACCGCGAGGGAAAGACAGCACAGGGGGACCGCGAGGGAAAGACAGCACAGGGGGACCGCGAGGGAAAGACAGCACAGGGGGACCGCGAGGGAAAGACCAGGAAAATACCATGTTTGTCTTTGTCCATGTTTTCATGAGTTTTCTGGTCCTGGGATGTTAATTTTTTGCAGATATGCCAATGAATCACTTATACCGTTATAACCTACTTTGTTGTGCTGTTGTGTGTAAAGTTGTTCTGATAATTATAGTTGTTTTCACTGTTTGCACTGAGAGCAGGTGACTAGTACTTTCTGTTTCTGTCCTGCAGAATCTACACTTGTCTGTCTGGATCATTTCCGCCATATTTTTAAATCCATTGGTGTGGTGTCCTTGATCTTGGGCATTTATTATGATTCGTTTGCCATCGCAGTTGAACTGACCTTTTCTTAGCCATTCCAATGAGCCTTCTTTGTCTATCCCCATTCTGTCCAATTCTTCTTTGTATTTTCCTGCTCTTTTGTCATTCTCCCAGTTGTTGATGTTTATTTCTTGATATTTATTTTCATATGTTTTTGTCTTTTTTGCAATTGTTGGGGCTGTATTTGTTGCTGTTTCATTTTCCTGTGCGGCGTCTTCTATTCGCACCTGTTTTTGGAAATTATTGGCAAGGTGAGTTCGGGATACTTTTTCAGGTTTGTTGTGTTAATGTTTGTTTACAAATTGCATCCGAAAGTCTGTTGAGCATTTCAAATACTCAGCTAGTCCTACACTCGTTGCTCTGTGCACCTGGTTGAGTTCCATCAGGGCGCTCCCTCCCTCTCGTCTTGGCAGGTACATTCTCGGAATGCACTGGTTTTTGTAAAACATTTTGTGGATGGTGAGGAGTTTTCTAGTTTTGATATCCGTTTTAATGATTTTTGAATGTGGCCAGTTTATGATACCGCAGCTGTACTTTGATGTATTTTTTTTTTTTTTTTTTTTTTGTATACAAGATCGAGGCTCGTGAAAAAACGAACATTAATCACACAGAAAGACAAACAGACACACAAAACAAATAACATCGGGAGCGGTAGACAAGATGGGGGAGAGGGGGAAGGACACAAACACAACATTTGAGAGCAGGGACCGAGAGACATGGAGACATCGAGAGAACTGTGGGAGGGAGAGGGCTTTGGGGGGGAGGCATGGGAAGGGGGGGGGGGGGTGGGAGAGGTATAAAATATATGGACACTGCCAAGACTTCCAGGAAAGAAGTTGGAATTTCAAACAAGGTGGATCTGGGGTGAATTAGTGGGGGTAGAAAAGATCAAGGTTTTGGATGGGGGAAGATAAGAGATGGTGGTGAACAGCTGTTTTGAAGACCTGGAGGGAGGAGTGTGATTGAAGTGAGTGTGGGAGTTTGTTCCAGAGGCGGGAGAAAAGAGGAATGAAAGAGTGAAGGTGAGCAGAGAGCCGAGATTTCGGCAGTTTAACCATCAGAGGGTGGCTGGCAGATCTTGTGCGACCTGTAGGAATATTTGGGGGACAGAGCACAGAGAGAGCTGGGGGAGCAAGGCCGGAGAGGAGTCGGTAGAAGACAGAAAGACCACCTACCTGCCTGCAGTGAGTGAGTGAAAGGCCCTCAGAGATAGCTTCATCGCGGGAGATTCCAATGATTCTGAAAGCTTTGGATTCAACAGCGTGAAGCCGAGCCAGGTGTGAGGCAGGAGCACCAGCCCATAGGGGAGAACAGTATTCCATTGAGCTGCGGATGAAAGCCTTGTATGTGGTGAGGAGCTCAGGTGTGCCTAGGCAGGACTTCGCACGACGGAGGATGCCCAGTCGGCGACTGGCTTTGGAGGCCAGCTTGGAAATGTGGTTTTCCCAAGAAAGATCATGGCAGATGGTGAGACCCAAAAGCTTGAGCGACAGAACTTCTTGGAGAGGATTGTTGAGAAAGTAGATGGGAGGGTTGTCCAGTCGATCTTTTCGGAGAGACATAGTAAGAGTGTGAGATTTGTCAGGATTGAAAGACATGTTCCACATGTTTGACCAGTCTGTGATTTTGTCCAGGTCTTCAGAGAGTGAGGAGGCTGCAGACTGCCGATCTGAGGGAAGAGGAATGGAGCGGCAGAGAGTGGAGTCATCAGCAAAGAGATACAGAGGATTTTCCAGAGAGTCGGAGAGATCATTGATAAAGACCAGAAAAAGCACAGGGCCCAGCACACTGCCTTGGGGAACTCCAGCCTGAACGGGAAGGGGAGATGAGAGAAATCCATTCAGGGCCACACGTTGACTACGACCAGAGAGGAAGTCCGCAAGCCATGCATGGAGATTTCCATGGATACCATAGGAGGAGAGTTTGGTGAGCAGAGCTGGGTGCCAGACCGTATCGAAGGCACGTGATATGTCAAGGGAGACAGCTATGATTTCCTGTTTGGCATTGAGGACCTCCATCCATTGTTGAGACAGCAGAAGCAGCATGTCCAGAGTAGAGTGACCTGGTCTGAAACCAAATTGATGATCAGAGATCAAGCCATTGGAGAAGAGGAAAGATTTCATATCCGAAGCAATGATGGAATCCATGACTTTGCTGATAATTGGGAGCAGGCTGATTGGTCTGTAGTTGCAAGGATCTGTTTTTGCACCTTTTTTGTGTAAAGCGGTAATGTTTGCTGATTTCCAGGATGCTGGCAGATGACCTTGAGCAAAAGATAGGGTGAAAAGAACAGAGAGAGGGTGAGATAGAGCGGCAGAGCAGGATTTTAGGACCCGTGGGCTGATGCCATCTGGTCCAGTTGCAGAATCAGAGTCGATGTTTGACAAAAACTCCTCCACCTTGTCAGGAGAGAAGGTCACAGAGTCCAGGAGCAGTTTGGTTCGACTGGGAAAGGTGGGAACAGAGAGAGATGGGTTTGGGACTAAGGATTTTGAGGCAAACACAGAGTTGAGGCATTCGGCTTTGTCACGTGCGATGTCAACTGTGTGGCCATTTGAGGTAAGGGAGGGGATGGAGGGGGAACAAACACCAGAAACGGATTTGACCAGACGCCACCAGGATTTGGAGGAAGGAGACAGGTTTGAGAGTTCATTCTTGAGTGAGGAGAGATAGTGCTTCCTGGCACTCCTGAGGGTAGACACCCACTTGTTCCGAGCTTGGTGGAAGGAACTGAGATTTCCTTCAGTTGGATTAGCCTTCCAAGAGGCAAAGGCAAGTTGTTTCAGGGCAACTGCCTCACCACAAGATTCAGTGTACCATGGACGGGAGGAAGGGTAAGACAACTGAAGGCGAGATGGGATAAATCTGTGCATGAGAGAGATCAGTTTGCTTTGGAAGAATTCCCAGGAAGAATTGATGTCAGAGGCAGTGGAGATGGGAGACCAATCCAGACGATTGATGGCTGCTTGAAGACCGTCCCAGTCGGCCTGAGTGAAATGCCAGACTCGTCGACGCTGAGGAGGCTCTCTGAGAATGGCCAGAGAGATGTCCACTTTGACAAGCACATGATCAGAAGAACCGATTGGAGCAGAAGAAGAGCAGCAGACATTAGCAGGGAAGTTAGTCATAACCAAGTCTAGAAGAGAAGATACTCCATTGGCTGAGATCCGGGTCGGGAAATTGACAGATTGTGTCAATCCCAGTGAGTCACAGAAGTCCTTTGCTGAGGTCCCATGACTGGTGAGAGAGGAACCCACACCCAACCAGGTGGCATGATGACAATTGAAGTCACCACATATGAGGAAGAGAGAGTTGGGATGAGTGGATAGAAGTTGGTCCATGTTGTCAGACAGTTAAATGTAGATGGAGTCATCACTGTTTGGGGAGCGGAACATCACTGTACAGAACACATATGAACAAAAGGTGGGAGCGGAGAGGAAGCCGTAGCCAGAGGTACTCCTGGGGGTGAGGAGGAGAGAGGGCAGTGCAAGGAGAGTGAGGAAGAGAGTTTTTGATAAAGATAGCCACCCCACCACCAGGCCGAGGCTCAGGTCTATCATACCGGAGGAGGGAGTAACCAGGAAGAGATATTAAGGAATCAGAGACATCTTGAAGGAGGAAAGTCTCTGTTAAGCAGATCAAGTCTGGATTGTCAGAAGCAACCTGTATGGAGAGATCAGTCAGGTTTGAGCGAAGGCCCCGGATGTTTGAGGTCCATACCGTTAATGAAGAGAGAGGGGGAGCATCGGGTACAGGACAGGGGAGGGGAGGAGTAGGGTAAGATGAAGGATGAGAGGGGGAGGTAGGGAGAGCAGTTGTTAGTGTGTCAGCGATTGCAGAAGAGTTCCAAGAAAGGGAAGGATGAGGAGGATGAAAGGTTTGAAGGTGAAGGGATGAGGCACAGAGAGGGGTTGTTTGAGGGGGGGGCAGAGGAAAGAAGAAGGTTGGGGGGGGGGTGGAGGTATGAGATAGAAGGGAGACGAAGTGGGGAGGAGGCAGCTTTGAGGAGGAGGGGGGAGGAGGGAGAATTGGAGAGGAATGGTATGGGGGGAGATTTGAATGGGAGGGGTTGGGGGGGAGTTTTGAAGGGGAGGAGTGAGGGGGGAGTTTAGGAGGGGAAGGGCAAGGGGGGAGTTCAGGAGTGGAAGGGCAAGGGGGGAGTTCAGGAGTGGAGGGGTAGGGGGGGGAGTTTAAGAGTGGCGGGGCAAGGGGGGAGTTTAGGAGTGTAGGTGCAAGGGGAGGGATTTGGATGGGAGGGGCAAGAGGGGAGTTTAGAAAGTGGATGATTAATGAAAGACGAACATTGAAAACAAATTGGGTTTGTTGTGATTTTCAAGTTAGCAATCCGGTTCAGAATGATGGAGGAGGGATGGAATGAATGTGAATTTAGACCATGTAGTGAGGGAGACGTATAAGATATTGAATTTCTTTTTTTTGAGGTGGAATGAGTTGGAGAGGAAATTGAGAAAAGCCTTTTAAATAGGAAGAAAAACAGCGTGTTGTAAAATACCACTGAGTAAAACACTGAAGGGGAAAGGTTATACATATTTAAATAATATTTAAACAGAACCGTGAACAATCTTATGTGCACAAAAATACCAACGGGGGGAGAGCCGAGAGGGACCACCACGAGTCACGTGAAGGGCAAACGGTGGATGGCAAGGAGTTAATGGGGGCGGGGCGAACAGCACACCTGGACAGAAAATACAGGATGAGTCAACAGTACACGTGGAGAAAGGAAAATAAATGTTTTTGGTTTTTTTTTTTGTTGTTTGGTTTTTGGGGGTGGGGGTGGGGGTGGGGGGGGGGGGGATGTGCGGATTTAGAACGTTAGACAGAGTATTATGTTCGGGGTAGAAGGGAAAAAAACTAAGAGCCAAGCAAAACACGATTAAGATAACAAACACCGACGGGGGTACAACTACAAGGCCGCACACGAGGAGCAGAACACGATTAAATAATTACAAGTTACAGGAAATTCAAACCAAAAGTAACTATAATCAAAACAATAACGCATGGACGATAAAATAACGAGTTGAAATTTGACAATCTATCTGGGGAAATGGGGGAGAAACACGTGGTCGAAGAACGAACGAACGAACGAATAAGAATGAATAAACGAATGAGAACAGAGAAGGAAATGTTTTTTTTTTTGGATTTTTTTGAGTTGTGATTTACACAAGGAAGAGGGCTATGGGGTGAAAAGATTGGGAAAACAGAGAACGAAAGTTATTGGATCACAAAAACACGGACCGCTGAGAGAAAAACAAAGCCTCAAGGTTGTACAGTGTTCACTGTACAACTACAAGGCCTCAAAACACGACCCGAATTAACACGATTTTCAATACAGGTATGAAAGATTTGCACCGAAAATCTTCGTCGGGAGACAATATATACACCATAAAATAAATAGTTATAACGAAAATACAAATGGGAACAATTACTTAACTTCGATTTCGATGGATAGCATGGAGAGCTGAGAATAAACGAACCCTCGCCAGCAAGACCGGAAACGGAAGTCCAATGTTATGTATGGTTTAGTTTTAGGATCAGCCTCGTTCTATGCAGGTATTCTTTGGTAATTGTTTTGTGCATTTGTTTGTGACATATTTGGTGGCCCTCTTCCACCCCAAGGTATTTGTATGATGCGTCATTGTCTTTATTTTTATCCACGATGATGCATCCATTCCACATCAATTATTTATCATTCGGCAAGAAGAGCTTTAAATCATCCATGTATAGTAGATGTGTCACCTTTCCTATTTCTTTGGAAGTTCCTCCATTGGTTGTTCGGGTGTATCAGTGTCCTTGTTCATTGATGAGGTTACTCAGTGGGTCCAGAGCCAGACAAAACAGAAGGGGGAAACACTGTCTTCCTGGAAGATTCCACGCCATATCTTCACATCTGGTATTTTGATATTTCCTTCTGAGTATTGTAATATCAATGTGGTATTCCAGAGCTCCATTGCTTTCTCAAGCAGTTTGATTATTTGGGGATTTATTTTGTATATCTGAATGCATTTTATCATCCACGAATGTGGGACACTGTCAAAAGCTTTCTTATAGTCTATCCAGGTGGTGGACCATTTAGTTCTTCACATTTTGCAAGTTTCAAGTATGGCCTTGTTCAGTAGTAGGTGGTCAATTGTTCCATAACACCCTCTCTTACAACCCTTTGATCCGCCTCTAAACATCCTTGCTGTGTTAAACGATGGTGCATCATTTCTGTGATGATTCCTGTCAGCAGTTTGTATGTGGTTGATAGGCATGATATCGGGCGGTTTTTGTGGAGGAATTGGTTTTCTTCTGATTTTGGGGTGAGAAAGGTGTTCCCTTCTACGAGCCACTCATCCCCTGCCTTTTCCTCTTGGATCAGTTCGTTTAATTTCTTTGCCATTTTGCCATAAAATTTTGCCATTCTCAGAGAGGCGCCTCAGCGCCGACGAGTCTGGCATTTCACTCAGACTGATTGGCACGGTCTTCAAGCAGCCATCAATCATCTGCACTGGTCTCCCATCTCTACTGCCTCTGACGTCAACTCTTCCTGGGAATTCTTCCAAAGTAAAGTGCTCTCTCTCATGCACAGATTTATCCCATCTCGTCTTCAGTTGTCATACCCTTCCTCCCGTCCATGGTACACTGAAGCTTGCGGTGAGGCAATTGCCACGATGCAACTTGCCTTCACCTCATGGAAGGCAAATCCAACTGAAGGTAATCTCAGTTCCTTTCACAAAACTCGGAACAAGTGTGTGTCTACCCTCAGGAGAGCCAGGAAACAATATCTCTACTCTCAAGACTGAACTCTCAAACCTCTCTCCTTCCTCCAAATCCTGGTGGCATCTGGTCAAATCTGTTTCTGGTGTTTGTTCCCCTTCCATCCCCTCCCTTACCTCAAACGGCTACACAGCTGAGCCTCTTGCTGTTCACGTGAAAAAGCTGAATGCCTCAACTCTGTTTGCCTCAAATTTTTGTGTCCCAAACCCATCTCTCTCTCTGTTCCCACCTTTCCCAGTCGAACCCAGCTGCTCCAGGACTCTGTGTCCTTCTCTCCTGACAAGGTGGAGAAGTTTCTGTCAAACATCGATTCTGATTCTGCAACTGGACCAGACGGCATCAGCCCACGGGTCCTAAAATCCTGCTCTGCCGCTCTATCTCACTCGCTTTCTGTTCTTTTCACCCTCTATTTTGTTCAAGGTCATCTACCATCAGCTTGGAAATCAGACAACATCACCACTTTACACAAAAAATGTGCAAAAACAGATCCTTGCAACTACAGACCAATCAGCTTGCTCCCAATAATCAGCAAGGTCATGGAATCAATCATTGCTTTTGACATCAAATCCTTCCTCTTCTCCAATGGCTTGATCTCGGATCATCAATTTGGATTCAGACCAGGTCACTCTACTCTGGACATGCTGCTTCTGCTGTCTCAACAATGGATGGAGGTCCTCAATGCCAAACAGGAAATCAGAGCTGTCTCCCTTGACATATCACGTGCCTTCGATGTGGTCTAGCACCCCGCTCTGCTCTCCAAACTCTTTTCTCCTATGGTATCCATGGAAATCTTCAGGCATAGCTTGCGGACTTCCTCTCTGGTCGTCGTCAACGTGTGGCCCTGAATGGATTTCTCTCATCTCCCCTTCCTGTTCAGGCTGGATTTCCCCAAGGTAGTGTTCTGTGCCCTGTGCTTTTTCTGGTCTTCATCAATGATCTCTCCTACTCTCTGGAAAATCGTCTCTATCTCTTTGCTGATGACTCCACTCTCTGCCGCTCCATACCTCATCCGTCAGATCGGCAGTCTGCAGCTGCCGCTCACTCTCTGCCGCTCCGCCTCTGGAACAAACTCCCTCACTCTATTCAATCCCATTCCTCCCTCCATGTCTTTAAAACAGCTGTTCACCACCATCTCTTGTCTTCCCCCATCCAAAACCTTGATCTTTTCTACCCCCATTAATTCACCCCAGATCCACTTTTTTAAACTTCCGACCTCTTTCCTGGACGTCCTAGCAGTGTCCACGTGTTTTATACCTCTCCCACCCCCCTCCTTCCCATGCCTCCTCCCCCCAAGCCCTCTCCCTCCCACAGATCTCCCGATGTCCCTTCTCTCAAATGTTGTACTTGTGTGCTTCCCTCTCTCTCCCAATCTTGTCTTCCGCTCCCTTTAGCTTATGTTTTCTGTGTCAGTTTGTCTTTTTGTGATTAATGTTAGCTCTTACACGAGCCTCGATCTTGTATACAAAAAAAAAAAAATGTCCTCATGTAGTGATTGTGAAGAGCATCCAGTTGTTTTAGCCAGAAATTTGGAATTCCATCTGGGCCTGGTCTTTTGAAGTTTAGCATTTTTTGAAGTTGTTTTTTAAATTTTCTCTCCATCAATAATAATCAATGGGGGAATCTCCTCGAGTTGTTGCTTCTTCTTTTCCAAGCTTGGGATCCATTATGCTTTCTTGTTATATTCTTTTGAATCTCCAAAAAAACCTTTCCAGAATTTTTCCAACATTTCTTTTTCAGGGGGAGTTGACACATTCTGCTTTTGTTTTCCCAGTTCAAGGTAGAATCTTCGGTTTACTTTCAAACATGCAGTTTTGTTTTCTCTCTTTATTGACTTAACCATAGTTGTTTTAAATCTCTCTTGCAATCATCTGTATTTTGAGTTTGTTTTAAGCAGCCATTACCTCTCGGTCTTTATTTCCAATTTTATTTTTGTTTTTTAATATTTGGATTCCCATTAGCTTTGGGCTTCGATTTCCCCTGATAAATTGCTGTGTGTGTGTATGTGCATGCGTGCGCGTATATTTGTGTGTGTGAATGTGTGTGTCTGTGTGTCTGTCTGTCTGTGTGTATGTCTGTGACCGCTGTTTCTCGACAACCACTGGTCCGATCTAAGTGAAACTTGCCAGGTATATTGCTGGGGACCTGACGATGTGCCTTTTCAAGGTTTGCTATTAATCGGACAAGTGGTTACCAAGTTATGGCCATTTATTTAGCAAACACATACGTTTTGTCCGTGAACGAAGGACAAGCGAAGGACGAGAGCGAAGACCGAAGGAACGATGAAAGTTTTAATACTTACTGTCTATATACTTCGTCTATATTATAGATTGATTGTAGTTGAACATAATGCCCCAATCCATTCGTCGTCTACGACAGCAAAGGAACGAAACTGCGCGTCCTGCACGCGCAATGGAATCTGACGAAGCACGAGCTGCTCCCCTGACACGCGACGCTACGCGCGTGACGAGGCGTCGTGCAGCTGAAACGGATGAAGAACGAGCTGCTCGCTCTTTGTGCTTTTCCTTGCGATGAAATTGCAAAATATGTTGGCGCTAATTGAAGAATTGGCCATTAAAACTAATTTGCGATTACTCGTAACTGCGATATGCGAACTTCCGGACAGTGAGGCCTTATTTTTGGTACGTACGTCAACGTACGTATGTCCACGTACTTACCTCCACGCACGTACGGGCACGCACTAGTATATATAATATATAAACGCGAGTTGTCTGTGTGTCCGCGTTTTATTCAGAGATGGCTGAACGGATCTTCGTCAACCTTTCAGAGGTTCATCAGTGCGTGCATGGGGGTGTTCTCGGCAGGACAAAAAAAAAAATTGAAAAAAAGATCGTTTTTTTGGAGTTTAAAAAAAAAATCGTTCGATAGTGCTGAAGCCTTTTAAAATTAATGACAGTTATATTCAAGTACACATTCGCATAAATAAATACAAAACAATCACCAGACATTTGAATACAAATAAATCAAACTATTCCGGAAGTGTACGAATTAGATAGTACAGCTTCTTCTTCTTCCTGATCGGCATCACACTTAACTCAGAAACGTGAGCCACATTCACCCATCATACATGAACCCCCTTCCTCTCCTGTCTCCCCCACCTCCTCTCCCCTTCTCCCCCCTGCCCCCCTTTCCTCCCTCCTGCCCCCTCTCCTCCCTGCCCCCTCTCCTCCCCCCTGCCCCCCTCTCCTCCCCCTGCCCCCTCTCCTCCCCCTGCCCCCTCTCCTCCCCCCTTCCCCCTCTCCTCCCCCCTTCCCCCCTCTCCTCCCCCCTTCTCCCCCTGCCCCCTCTCCTCCCCCCTGCCCCCTCTCCTCCCCCTGCCCCCTCTCCTCCCCTGCCCCCCTCTCCTCCCCCCTGCCCCCTCCCCCCTCTCCTCCCCCTGCCCCCCTCTCCCCCTTGCCCCCCTCTCCTCCCCTGCCC
Organism: Myxine glutinosa; assembly: GCF_964187855.1. Lineage (NCBI taxonomy): Eukaryota > Metazoa > Chordata > Myxini > Myxiniformes > Myxinidae > Myxine > Myxine glutinosa. The sequence continues at coordinate 73,486,755 of NC_136264.1, read as the reverse complement.
CCCTCTCCTCCCCCTGCCCCCCCTCTCCTCCCCCCTGCCCCCCTCTCCTCCCCCCTGCCCATCTCCTCCCCCCTGCCCCCTCTCCCCCTGCCCCCCTCTCCTCCCCTGCCCCCCTCTCCTCCCCCCTGCCCCCTCTCCTCCCCCCTCTCCTCCCCCTGCCCCCTCTCCTCCCCCTTCTCCCCCCTGCCCCCTTCTCCCCCCTGCCCCCCTGCCCCCCTCTCCTCCCCCTTCTCCCCCCTGCCCCCCTCTCCTCCCTTCTGCCCCCTCCCCAATCCCCTTCCCTTCCCCCCCCCAGGGGTCGTGTCCTTGATCTTGGGTCCTATAATTCCAGTAATCTCTGTATGTGTGTTTGTTTGTAGTATGTTTGTATGTTTGTCTGTGACCGCTGTTTCTCGACAACTACCGGTCCGATATACTTGAAACTTGCCAGGTATATTGCTGGGGACCCGAGGATGTGCCTTTTCAAGGTTTTAAATTAATCGCAGAAGTAGTTACCGAGCTATGTCCAAAAAACGATTCAACCAATCAGAGAGCAGCGAGCTATCACGTGTGCCGAACGTGGCGAACAGACTCTGCCTCGGATGGCACATTTGAGAGCGTATTCATTTATTTCCCGTCGGCAAACTATGTTGGCGCTATGTTGGCGTTAAACGATGTTTTAAAACTAATTAAAACTAATTTGCGATTCTTTCGCTTTCCTGCGATATGCGACCTTCCGGAGCTCCTGTGAGAGCGTGCGCCATTACGGATAGTACGGGTACGGGCATGCCATATGTTGGCGTTAAACTATGTTTTAAAACTAATTAAAACCATTTCATGTAAATAGAGGGGGGGGATTGTCACTGTACTCGCAAGCCGTTCGCCGTTCGCTTTGGCGTTGCGAATGGACCAAAACATTTCATGGAGCAAACCATTTCATGTAAAGCGTTCGCCGTTCGCTTTGGCGTTGCGAATGCACCAAAACATTTCATGGACCAAACCATTTCATGTAAATAGAGGGGGGGGGGATATAATTTTAGATATATATATAGTACGGGCATGCCCTAGTTAGAATTAATTAATCATTAATTAATGATTCGTTCGCTTTTGACTGGCGAAGAGGGTGGAAGGCGTGGCCTGCAGGATGGGCGGAGCTTATGACACCAAAATCGCGTCACAAATTTTGAAGAGTGCCCGTTTTATTATTGCCATGGCAACAATTTGTGTATCTACATTCAGACTCGGTTCTGTGTGTGTGTATGTTCAGTTCAATTGAAGCTGTTGTCGTGGTCGGTGGTGCTACACGGAGCGCGATCTTTATTTCTTCATTCGACGTGGATTTTGAGAATTTTGACTTCCTTTGGCGAATGTGAGTTTCAATTTCTCTGAAACAAAGCAAATCAAATCGACCAAATGTATTTCTAACAAGCGCTGAGCATTGATTAGAGCCAAACTTGTGGTTTTTGTGATTCGGCTGAAGAATCGATTTCACGAATTGTTTATTTATTTGTTTATCAGTCTCGCTCCAAACGGGATGCGAGAATATTGCAGTGTGTGTGTGTGTGTGTGTGTGTGTGTGTGTGTGTGTGTGTGTGTGTGTGTGTGTGTGTGTGTGTGTGTGTGTGTGTGTGTGTGTGTGTGTGTGTGTGTGTGTGTGTGTGTGTGTGTGTGTGTGTGTGTGTGTGTGTGTGTTATCTCTTATGCCGGGTTCAGAGGGTGGAATAGAACCTCCCAGGACCCAAAGTATCCACCTCCTCTTCAGTAAGGCATCACGGTTCATGGACCAAACTGTTCAACTTTTTCAGAGTTTTGTTCCAAGTTCTCTTTCCAGGATCGTCACCGAACCCCGGATTGCATCCAGTTGTAGTTCATTTGTGGTAATATTCCCGGGGATGGTTTTTTTTAAATCTTTTTTTTTTTTTTTTTGTATACAGAGTCGAGGCTCGTGAAAGAGCTAACATTTATCAAACAAACAAATCAAACAAACAAGTAAACAAAGTATGTAAAAATGGGAGCGGTCGACAAGATGGGGAGAGAAGGGGAGGAAGCACACAAACACAACATTTGAGGGTAGGGACATCGGGAGATGTGTGGGAGGCAGCGGGCCTGGGGGGAGGCAGGATAGGTATAAAACGCAAGGACACCAAGGACTTCCAGGAAAGAAGTCAAAAGTCACCTCAAAAAAGTGGATTTGGGGTGAAATTAGCGGGGGTAGAAAAGATCAAGGTTTTGGATTGGGGAAGATAAGAGATGGTGGTGAACAGCCGTTTTAAAGACCTGGTCTCAACACCTTTCTTCTTCAATTTCTCAACACCTTTCTCCTTCAATTCCTCAACACCTTTCTTCTTCAATTCCTCAACACCTTTCTCCTTCAATTCCTCAACACCTTTCTTCTTCAAGTCCTCAACCTGCTCCCAGCCCCAAGTCTTTGAACCCCTTCCGCAACCCAAGTCCTGAAACTCCCTCTCCTAGCTCTCTGCCCCTCACCACAACTCTCTGTCCTTGCCCCCCCATTCTTCCTCAAGCCCTGCAACCCCCTTTCCCCCAAAACCTCAACTCCCTTTCCCAACTCGTTCCCTTCTCTGCCCCCCACTCCAAAGTCCAACTCTTTGTGCTGCAATTCCCCTTTCTTCTTGAAGTGCTCAACTTGGAGTTGATGCGGTTGTTTCATATGTAGCCTGTGGCTGCTGGTTGCATCAATTTGTGGAAGCATGGTTATTTGTCCATCTGAGGGATGTCACTCACATTGATGAATCACCCAGTCGGCGAAACACCTGGATGACAATTTATAGCTGGGTCTAGATTGGAACCCTGGCTCGACAGGTTGGAGGTGAGTTGCATACCTGGAGGAGTCTAGTCCATTCGACCAGGCCAGAATAGAGAAAGTGTGAAAAAAAACAAAATTGAAAGTAATCGTGGCTTTAATCACTTTTTTTTTAGGAAGACATGGAGGAAAAACAAAACAAGACGAAGATGACGAAGAAGAAGAAGAAGAAGACAAAAGGCAAAGGAGAAAAACCTTCAGTGTGGAAAAGAGTTAAAAACTTTTTCCACAAACTGAAGGCAAAGACAGTGCCGAATCAGACCTGCAAAGGGTTAAACAATCGCGCATTGTGAGTAAATTGCTGCTTACCGTACTCGTATGCTAATAATGCACATGCAATATGCTAATAGGTATGTCTTCAGACAACATGCTAAAACACTCGGAAGAAATTACCAGCCGATGAATTTACACCATCAGTGTCCTCAGGCATGTACCCCTTATTCACACGTGTCCTCAGGCATGTACCCCTTATTCACACGTGCTTCTTGGACATAAACATAATTATTATGCAAAAATTGCACTCTTTTGGACTGCTTTTGTTTAGGACTAATTGTCATGTCACACCTAAACAGTAAGTCCCATTTGGACGGGTGTGGTATCAAAATGTGCGCAAGACCCTCGAGAAAAATGTCATCAGAGGAGAATTCGAAATCCCCCAGTGGTTGCGAAAAAATTGGTCTGCGATGGTCTAGTCAAGAAGTGAGCATGCTGCTCGGGTTTGTTCATTTTTCACCCTTCATCACCCAAACGCAAAAATATATCTTCATGTCCCCTGTTCCCCCCCCCCTCCCCCACACAAAAAATTATGTATAACCCCTCCCCCTCCCCCCCCCCCCCCACCCCACTCACATTCCAGTGGAATTAGATGGCGGTACTGATGGATTTATTCAATGTGGTGTTCATAGAGCACAGATGTGATGCGCCCAATGGCTCCTCCTGTATCCGAGCTCCTTGCAATATCTGGGCTCATATCACGTGTTATTGTTTACAGGTTTGAGCAGAACCAATTGTTGCAGACGTTAAATGAACAGTTGCAGCAGGAGAAGCAATTGTTGCAGACGTTAAATGAACAGTTGGAGCAGCAGAAGCAATTGTTGCAGACGGAAAAAGAACAGTTGGAGATACAGGTGAGAAATTCCTTCTGTGCATTTTCTTGTTGTTACCAATCTTGAATTGTCCTCTTTGAATAAACACCACAGTTCCCATGAGTACGTACATCCTTTCTTATTACATGTTGTTGATATTCATTCTCGCCACACATCAACTTTAAACTAAAATTCCCTTATTACCTCCGCCGGATTCAGACGGTAGACGGAGGTTATGTTTCATTCCTGTCTATCTGTAGAAGTCTGTCTCTGAGCAGGATGTTTCAATAAGTTGTGGACGATTCGGACGAGACTTGATGGACATGTTGGTTCTGTGACAAGGACGAAACTATTCGATTTTGGTGAATATCCAGATCCGGTATGAGAGTTTTTATTATTTTTTAAGTGATTCTTCACCATTGAGAGACGGGGCCAAAAACGATATAATAGCACGATATTTCAAAAAGTTGTGGTTGGTGGTTGCGTTGGTTTGGTGACGAGCATTTTTTTTGGTTCAGGTCCGGATCCAGATCTGGCCCATCAGTGGGATACATTATGTAAACCGTTCACCTGGCGGAGGTATGCGCTCTACCGAGTGCCATACTCTAGTATTGGTATTTGTTTCGACCTGCAAGTACAGTTTTCTCGTGTAGAATCGGAATAAAAATGCCATATTGGTGAAGCATTCACATCAGGCATACTTTACTTGTGTAAAATATACTATACTTGTATATACTTGTATATGTTGCGTAAATATTGTGTGTAAATATTGTATATATTGTGTAAAGTATAGTACACTATACTTATATATTGTGTAAACTATACTATACTTGTATATTATACTTGTATATATTGTGTAAATATTGTGTAAAGTGTAAATATTGTGTGTAAATATTGTGTGTAATATTGTATATATTGTGTAAAGTTTATCATACTATACTTGTATGTTGTGTAAAGTATAGCATACTGTACTTATATATTGTGTAAACTATACTATACTTGTATATTATACTTGTATATATTGTGTAAATATTGTGTAAAGTGTAAATATTGTGTGTAAATATTGTGTGTAATATTGTATATATTGTGTAAAGTTGAACATACTATACTTGCATGTTGTGTAAAGTATAGTATACTGTACTTATATATTGTGTAAACTATACCATACTTGTATATTATACTTGTATATATTGTGTAAATATTGTGTAAAGTGTAAATATTGTGTGTAATGTTGTATATAGTGTAAAGTATATCATACTGTTACGGACACGGCTTAAGATGTTATGATGGGCCGAGCGGAATGGCCGCCGTGTTCGCACAGTTTACCCGATTCTTCCCCAACTTACCCGATTCCACCCGACGTTGACCAAGTCACGCTATCAATTCAATATCAATCGCGCTATCAACCAAGTCGCGCGATGCTAAATCAATGAAGGAAAGGACACAACGACTGGGATAAATGAAACGACGCAAGGGGTACAGTTCTCAAGACCTCCGGAGGAGGATATAATTAGTGGGGGAGAAAAGGGGTAGATTACAAGGCAATGAGGTAAAGACACAGAAGAGATAGGCACTTAGACACAATCTTATCTAGCCCAGACAGACCACAGACAAACGGAACAAGACTGACTTACACAGGGATTGATGGCAGGGAAGGACAGGCAGTCGATAGCACAAGGTGCACCTTGGCTCAGGGGCAGAATCAAACACGGTCCGGTCCAGAGATGCGGGGAGGTATTGCAGCGCTCGGAGGTGGCGTCCTTCTCTCTCTCAGCTCAGGGCGCATCTGACGTCACCTCCCTCTTCCTGCGCATGCTCAGCGGGGAGTGACACGCCCTCGGCTCGTTGGCTCCGCCCCAGATGGGATCGGTCCGCCGCTTCTATTGGGTGCGGGGGGTTACCGGGCTCCGCCCTTGACGAGGAGCTGACAGCGAGCCCCTACTTGGTAACCCCGTCGAGCACATGCTCGATGGCGGCTCGTTGGAAAGGCATGGTGCCCTCCCAACACCCCCCACCAACCAAGCCGGAGTGAGGGCGCACACTCCCCGCGCCGCCGCCGCTGTTGTTGTTGTTGCTGTTGCTGTTGTTGTTGCTGAACTGTGAGGAAGAGCTGCGGGGAGGTATTGGGAGGTCCTAAACTTCCTAACGGTGCCATACAATCACATTCTGGTGCAACGAAGAGTCAGAATTAATGGAAACGAATCCTTAACTGACATAGACTAAGAATAACTAGCAAGATGTCCTATAGTTGTCTACGTGAGATGCGGTGGACCTGGATGCGACATTTAATGGGGGAAATAGGGGGAGGTCGGGTCTACAGAGTGTTGTTTACAGAAAATGGGACTAGGGAATGGGGAATTGGGGATAGTTGGGAAGTACTGAGGAAATAGGGGAATATTTACAAGCGGATATGGATGGATGTAAATCCCATATCCGCAACAATACTATACGTGTATATTGTGTAAAGTATAGTATACTGTACTTGTATATTGTGTAAACTATACTATACTTGTATACAGTCATGTGAAAAAGTAAGTACACCCCATGTAAAGTTTTGACTTTTTCGACATATTTCAACATACAGCTATTTCATCTTCATTTCAACAATATTTACAGATAAAGGTGATATAATATAACAAATATCATGAAACATTTACATTTTGTAGTCCATTGTATAATTTAAATAAACATAAATGCAAATTTCGCATGTGGAAAAAGTAAGTACACCCTTGGCTCTAATAGGTGGTATTGCCCCCTTTGGCAGAAACAACCTCAAGTAGGTATTTCTTATAACTGTCTACCAGTCTCTGACATCGACTGGGAGAAATTTTTGCCCACTCCTCCATGCAGAATTATTTCAGCTGTGCGATGTTTGAGGGGTTTCTTGGATGCACAGCTCGTTTAAAATCCCCCCACAACATATCGATGGGATTTAGGTCCGGGCTTTGATTTGGCCATTCCAGAGCCCTCCATTTCTTTCTTTTCAGCCATTCCTTGGTGGATTCACTGGTATGTTGAGGGTCATTGTCATGTTGCAAGGTCCACCTTCGGTTGAGCTTCAACTTTCCGACAGATGGCCTCACATTATCCTCAAGCACCCTCTGGTACAATGAAGAATTCATAGTGGATTCTACGATGGTGAGCTGCCCAGGCCCTGATGCAGCAAAGCTGCCCCAAACCATAATATTTCCACAACCATGCTTTACAGTTGGTATCAGGTTCTTGTGGTCAAATGCTGTCTTTGGTTTTCGCCAAATATGTCTTCTGGTACTGTGGCCAAATAGCTCTACCTTTGACTCATCTGTCCAGAGCACATTGTTCCAGAAGTGCTGGTCTTTGCCTAGGTGTTCATTGCCAAACTTTAGTCTTGCCCTGATGTTCTTTCTGAACAGCAAAGGTTTCCTCCTGGCATACCTCCCATGTAGATCAAATTTGTGCAGCCTCTTTCCAATGGTAGACTCGTGCACTTTGACATCAACAGTGGCAACAGCTACCTGTAGGTCCCGTGATGACATTCTGGGAGTTCTTAGAGACTTATTTCAGCATCTTGCGGTCTGCTCTCGGGCTGAACTTGCTGGGGCGCCTGGCCTGAACAAGTTGGCAGTTTTTTGGAATCTTCTCCACTTGTAGATGATCTTCCAGACAGTCGAATGATTGATTTCAAATTGTTTGGAGATCTTTTTAAATCCCTTCCCAGACTCGTAGGCATCTATAACCTTCTCTCTGAAGGCCTCAGAGAGCTCTTTTGATCTAGGCATGGTGACGCTGCACACTTCAACAACAAAGAGCAAACCAAACTAAATGTCTGAGGTTTAAATAAGACAGGTTCCTCCAAGATCCTCTCTAATGATGTTCTAATCATTTGCACCTGAGCTGGTGCACCTGATTCTAATTTGTGTAATGTGTGTATTCCAGGATAAATTTGATGTTAGGTTAATACCGAGGAGGTTTATTGAATCGCATGGTGTAATTGTGGAGCTTTCAAAGGAGATTGGAGAGTTGAGAGGAGTTTTACAGAGAGATAGGAAGGAATTGCGTATTTTATTATGATCATGCTTGATGGAAGGTCAGTGATGCCTAACAACAGGTCAAAGCAAATTTATAATGTGATTACTGATATATTGTGGCCATGAACCTTTCTGGAAAACATTTTTATGCAGACATCCATTAAATTTTCATCCTCATGATCAACTGCATAGATTGTCTTAACTCCCTCCCTCCATGCCTTTCTCTTTTCATTTATCAGAGCAAGAAAGCTCGTGAGTGTCTCCAGAACTACCACGATGAAGAAGTACAGAAGTACTTAAAGCAACTGGAAAATGAGATGGAGATTGGAAAATGCCGAGACGAGCAGTTAATACTTGCTGGGGAAGCTATTGACCAGCACCGTTTGGATTATGCAGAGGAACAGGAAAGGATCCGCATATTCATTGCTCAAGTGAGTTCTTCAACGAAACTACATGTTTATTTCTTAAAACTTCACTGTCTTTAACTTAAAACTTAAATAACTAAATATTTCATGGAACACCTTCGCCTGTGCAGTCTTGAGAAAACAAGGACTTGGGAAGTGTCTGCGAGCAGCAAATTTGATTGCTTGAGATGATCTAAAATGGCGTAAAATTTTCTCCAAATACTGCTAAACGGAAGGTGTTTGAAAGTACCACGAAGGCAATTTATGTTCTACAATGTTAAAGTACATAATTAAATCGAAATAAAACAAAGATTGTTTAAAGGTCTAAAAGGTTTTCTAAAAAAAATCTTGTTTTCGGAAGTTCACCACTGTTGATGCAGCTTCTTTTACAACGCCTATTTAACATGTTACATTAGTTCTTCGTGCCAGTTATTTGTCCTAAGGATGTCCCTAACAACATCAGGTTTACTGTTTCAAATAATTTTCAGTTTTGTTTGACTGTTGGACAGGCTGAGTGACTAGAAAAAAGAATTACCTCGTTCCTCTGCCAAATTCAGAGCCCAAGTACTTCTAAACTACAGATTCATGTTCTGATTCGTGTTCTACAATGTTCAAAATATCGTATTTAATTGAAATTAAGTCGTTCTTCGATAAAAAAATACTGATGTCTGTAGGACTGGAGAGAGAAAGGACAGAGTGAACCAATTGCTTAACCCACATATTTGCTTCGCATTTGTGGGGTAATCATATTACTAAACTATATGGTATTCATAGAATACTTACCCTGTGCAGTCAACTTGGTGTGAGCCAACACTTTTATTTTTGAACGGTTCTTTTTTTTTGATCCAATATGGCTGCCAGACCACGTGAGCGATGACATCATAAATTTAAATTCTCTAAATAATGGTTGCATAGATCATGCTCAATAAATTTCAAACTGATCAGACTAAGCATTGTCCCTGTCAAATTATGACGTCATAATTATGGCACCAATGACGTCATTGTTAACAGCACCTATTCCCCATATGGCTGACACGCACACACTTTACTTTACTGAAATGCAGACACGCACGTACGTACCCGAATGCTTAACCCTGCATTTCGCTTCGCGAGCGCAGGGTAACTAGAATGGCACTCGGTAGAGAGCATACCTTCGCCTGGCTGGCCATATCACTCAATGGTGAAGAATCACTTGAAAATTACATAATTCTCATATCCGAAAACATATTCAGATCTTCACCAAAATCTAATCTATTTGTCCTTGTCAGACACCCAACCTGCCCACCACATTTCGTTCGAATCCATCCACAACTTTTTGAGATATTTTGTTCACAAACAAACAAACAAACGGACAAACAGACAGGGGTGAAAACATAACCTCCATCCATCTTTGGTGGTTGAGGTAACTGGAACGACACTCGGTAGAGAGCATACCTCCGCCTGGCTGAACAGTTTATGTTTTGTATCCCAATGATAGGCCAGATCTGGAGTCAGATCGGAACCAAAATCGAATCCGTTTGTTCTTATCACCTAACCAACTCAACCGCCAAGTTTTGTCATAACTCGTCCACAAATTTTTGAAACTATGCTATATATCGTTTTAGCCCAATCTCTCAATGGTGAAGAATCACTTGGAAACTTTAAAATATATATAGTATCCGGATTTGGATCTTCACCAAAATCTCATCAATTCCTCCTTGGCACACACCCAATCTGTCCATAAAGTTTATTCCGAATCCGTCCACAATGTATTGAAACATCATGCACTTCATAACTTGTGATCTGCTTCTACATTCACGATTCGTGTATTTGCGGGTTACAGAAACCTGCTCTCTCTTTTGCACAGATTCATCCCATCTCTTCAATTATATATCTTACCCCTCTTCCTGCTCTTGGTAAACTCTGAATCCTGTGGCGAGGCAGTTTCTTTAAACCAATTGCATTCTCCTCCTCAAACGCAAATCCAACTGAAGACAACCTCAGATCATTCCACAAAGCTCGCAACAAGTGTGTCTACTCGCTCAAGAGCCAGAAAACAACATCTGTCCAATCTCAAGAATGAGCTTTCAAACTTGTCTCCCTCCTCTAAAACTTATTGGTGCCATGTCAAGGCTTGCACCCTCTGCCATCTCCGTACTTTGTCCCCCTCAGGTATCTGCAGGACGCATGCGGAGCCCCCATTAAGTGAAACTGCCTAAGTCTAGAAGTACTGCTCACCTCCACTCATTTATTCCTCTTTTTCCTCGCCCGTGGAGCCTTCTTCCATACTCTTTTCAATCTTCAATCAAGGTCTTCAAGATAGCTGTTCACCACCACCTCCTATCATCGTCTATCCAAAATCATGATCTTTTCGACACCTGTTAACCCCGACACCTGTTAGGTTTCATTGAAATTGTGTGCATAGTTTCAGAGAAAAGAGGAAATACCTACTTTCGGGGGGCAACCCCTTCCCACCCCCCTGTAGACCCCTTTAGGGCCCGATTTTTTTTTAGGCTGTGATCAAACTTTCGTACAACACGGGATATTAAGGTTGTGGTAAAGTTTCACCAGAATTGTATGTGTAGTTTCTGAGAAGAAAGATTTTATCCACAGATATTTTATCCAAAGATTTTATCCTCTTTATCCACAGATACTTGTAAGAGGCAAAGCTCAACAAATGTGTGATATCTTGTGGTAAGGTAATTGATTACAGAACATCATTTGGTGAGATTGCAAACCTCAAACCTGCGATATACTCGCAGATATGTACTGCATAATTATGTACTGCATACAAACATGTTATATGTGACATGTAGAGTGGTACATATTTTGTGCGCACACACACACACACACACACACACACACACCAATTACATAAGCATCCAATAAGCAGATACCTATGTAATATGGCGTGCCTGACATGTAATATGACATGTCTGATGAACCAACAAATTCAAAATCTGATTTGAAAAAGGTGCAGTTTGTGAATCTGCTTTTGTGGTAGATTATGGCCAACTGTGTCAAACGCAGCACTGTTGAACATTCATCTCCTTGTACCCCATAATGATAATGATCACCTCAACTCCTCTTTTGCAATCATGCTTTCTTCACTCACCAGGTGGTTGAATTTAATAAGCGTTGTCAGCAACTTGAAGAAGAAAACAAACACCTGAAGGACAAAGTGGCAGAGCAATGCAAACTGAGCAACATTGGAATGGCACAAAGACTTAGCAGGGTACAAGAAAGAGGCGACAAACAACACACCATCATCAACATGCCGGCAACACTCACTGAGCACTGTACGAGTGAGGAGCGACAAACACGACACCATCGTATTTGGTGGCTTTGTGAGTACTTTTTGAAAATAAGACGTTAAAAATAATATATTATATATATATATATAGATATGTATATGTATATACTGAACATCAAAATAAACTTATCAAATCTTTAGGACACTCATTGAAATCCTCCATGCAAAAATGAAAAATATTTGAACACAGAGGTAAAGATCAGCTATCTTTACTAAACACATGTCAATAAACAAGAGGTTGCCTCAATCACAAAAAACAAAAAGCATGAACATCACAAGGTGTGGTGCAACAAAAGTCACAGCACTACAACACAAAGGCACGCACCTGAATACAGTCAAAACAAAATGACACAGGAATGGACACAACACTCCTAACAGTCAAGGACAAAATGACAGCAGTCCTCAATATCGTGTGTGTCCTCCCTGCGCTGTGATGCAGGCTGTACACCTCCGACGCATGCTCTGTACCATGCGTCTGATGCGGTCCTGGGGAAGTCTGTCCCACTCCTCCTGCAAGCCTTGAATGAGCATTTGCCGATAGACAGCCGTTAATAGACAGCCGTTGATCTCCTCGATGCAAGATGTCGATTGCAGGCTGTGGGCAACCAAGACGTTGAGCAATTGTTCGCTGGCTTACACCTGCCTTAAGCATCCCAATTGCCCATAAACGTTGTTCAGATAAAATCAGGCGTGGCATCTGAATTTCTTGTTGTTTTCCCTGTCAGAAGCCTATTGAGTGACTATAGACAGCAGTAAATGAATGTCTAACCACGAGAACTGAAGGATTTCATTATGAGGGTCATTATTTAAAGGGAAAGATCCCGATACAGAATCACTCAAGCATGCCATTGTTGATCAACCAGGTGATTGAAGTGAAGTTCCTGTTACATAATCAGCCATTACAATTGAAGAAACGTGTTTGTAAAGCTGCACATTTCAAAAAGTGAAAGGGATAAGTTTATTTTGATGTTCAGTTTATAAATACATATATTATAATATATATTTCGAATGGTGAATTTAATAAGACAAACCACAACTGTGTTGACAAATGGCAAAATGGTTTTAAAGAACAACCAAAGAAATTCTCTATTTTGTTCATCAGGTTCATCTTGTCATGTGTTAATATTTTGAAACTTTTTCCATCTGTAGGATGATGCACTCAAAATTTGAGGGCAGCATATTTCCTTGGGGATGGCGTGTGCGCCTCCGCATTCATAAGGCATTATTTATTTATTTATTTCCTCCCCACTACAACCATCTGTAAAGCTGTTATAGATGTGTATTTTCTTAATTACGGTACTTCTGCCAACGACGGAAGTAGTTTTTCAAAAAGTAGAGTTTAGTTTGTTTGTTAGAAAGTAGAGTAAAAAAGTAGGGCACAAAAAAAAAGTCGTGTAAAAACTTTTTTTTCTGTGTTATTTGTTTAATGAGGTTCTCTTTTTCTACTTTTTATCATCACTGCATATGTCCGAAGGCTCGTAATAGAGGACACACACACACACACACACACACACACACACACACACACACACACACACACACACACACACACGAAGATTCACAAAACAATTAGATAAGAGATTTATGCAGCCAACAGCCCCATAATTACTAACACGGATTTATTTACTGTGTGGGGGTGATTAGTAATTACGAAAATTGTTAACCCGGTTGGAAAGAGTTTGTAAACATCGCGATAGCACTTTGTCATTTAGCACAAAGTAACGTAAAACGTACCACAGTTCTTTAAGTGACGTCTCATGCTCTCACAAGTCTGTTGTATTGTAATTTATATACAACGAAATGGGGGGAGGGGGTGGGGGAGAATGTCATTTGGCACCTCATCCATGTCCCGTCGCCCCACCATCACTACGCCTTTGTGTTTACTCTAACCAGTAACCACCCAATCTGGGCCACAACTCCATGAGTTGCTGAATGTGCTGTGTGTGTGCTCACCATCCCGAGCACACAACTAATTGTAATGTTAAAACATTGAATGACCTTATTGGTGAATTAACCATCTCATAGACGAGACGGATCTCTGAGAAATGTGAATGTCAGGTGCATTTTTGGGTAAAAGTTGGGAACCTTACTTTTTAACATAATTAGGGTATGCTGAATTCGACTAACCCGGTTCCCAAGCCGAAGTATGAGTTTTTGACCTTCTAATTAGCATAAACAAAATGGCCGCCAAATTGCCATTTTTGGACAATTAATTTGCACAAGCATTTATACAGTGCGTATAAAAAAAAAGGTAATCCAAATTCAAGGAGTTATTATGCAAAGGTTATTTATTTTGACAATTTACATGTGGTTTACTAATTAAGAGGAGATCCTCAGCTTTTCATTGATACAGCTTATCATCTGGACTGGTCTCCCATCTCTACCGCCTCTGACATCAACTCATCCTGGGAATTCTTCCAAAGTAAATTGCTCAATCTCATGCACAGATTTATCCCATCTCGTCTTCAGTTGTCATACCCTTCCTCCCATCCATCGTACACGGAATCTTGTGGTGAGGCTGTTGCCCAGAAACAACATGCCTTCGTCTCCTGGAAAGCAAATCCAACGGAAGGAAATCTCATTTCCTTTCACAAAGCCCGAAACAAGTGTGTGTCCACCCTCAGGAGAGCCAGGAAACAATATCTCTCCGTTCTCAAGACCGAACTCTCTTATCTGCCTCCCTCTTCCAAATCCTGGTGGCGTCTGGTCAAATCTGTTTCTGGTGTTTGTTCCCTCTCCATCCCCTCCCTCACCTCAAACGGATACACAGCTGACTCCGCACGTGAAAAAGCTGAATGCCTCAACTCTGTGTTTGCCTCTAAATCTTGTGTCCCAAACCCATCCCTCTCTGTACCCACCGTACCCAGTCATACCCAGCTGCTCCTGGACTCCGTGTCCTTTCCTCCTGACAAGGTGGAAACGTTTCTGTCAACCCTCGACTCTGATTCTGCAACTGGACCTGACGGCATCAGCCCACAGGTCCTAAAATCATGTTTTTCCGCTCTTTCACTCCCTCTCTCTGTTCTCTTCACCCTCTCTTTTGCTCAAGGTCATCTGCCATCTGCTTGGAAATCAGCCAACATCACCACCTTGCACAAAAAAGGTGCAAAAACAGATCCTAGCAACTACAGACCAATCAGCCTTCTCCCAATTATCAGCAAAGTCATGGAATCCATCATTGCTCCGGATATGAAATCTTTCCTCTTCTCCAATGGCTTGATCTCTGATCATCAATTTAGTTTCAGACAAGGTAATTCACTCTGGGCGTGCTGCTTCTGCTTTCTAAACAATGGATGGAGGTCCTCAATGCCAAACAGGAAATTAGAGCTGTCTCCCTTGACATATCACGTGCCTTCGATATGGTCTGGCACCCCACTCTGCTCACCCAACTCTCCTCCTTTGGTATCCATGGAAATCTCCATGCATGGCTGGCGGACGTCCTCTCTAGTCATAGTCAACGTGTGGCCCTGAATGGGTTTCTCTCATCTCCTCTTCCTGTTCAGGCTGGAGTTCCCCAAGGCAGTGTTCTGGGCCCTGTGCTTTTTCTGGTCTTCATCAATGATCTCTCTGACTCTCTTGAAAATCCTCTCTATCTCTTTGCTGATGACTCTACTCTGTGTCGCTCCATACCTCATCCCTCAGATCGGCAGTCTGCAGCCTCCTCACTCTCTGCAGACCTGGACAAAACCACAGACTGGGCAAACAAGTGGAACATGTCTTTCAATCCTGACAAATCTCACACTCTTACGATGTCTCTCCGAAAAGACCGACTGGACAACCCTCCCATCCACTTTCTGAATAATCCTCTGCAATAAGTTCTGTCACTCAAGCTTTTGGGTCTCACTATCTGCCATGATCTTTCCTGGGAAAACCACATTTCAAATCTGGCCTCCAAAGCCAGTCGCCGACTGGGCATCCTCCATTGTGCGAAGTCCTTCCTTGGCACACATGAGATCCTCACCACATACAAGGCTTTCATCCGCAGCTCAATGAAATACTGCTCTCCCCTCTGGGCTGGTGCTCCTGACTCACACCTAGCTCGTCTTCACGCTGTTGAAACCAAAGCGTTCAGCATCATTGGAATCTCCCGCGATGAAGCTAACTCCGAGGGCCTTTCACTCACTCACCGCAGGCAGGTTGGTGGTCTTTCCGTCTACTACCGACTCCTCTCCGGCCTTGCCCCCCCCAGCTCTCTCTGGGCTCTGTCCCCCAAATATTCCTACAGGTCACACAAGATCTGCCTGCAACCCTCTTTTGGTTAAACTGCCAAAATCAAGACTCTCTGCTCACCTTCACTCCTAAATTTCTCTTTTCTCCTGCCTCTGGAACAAACTCCCTCACTCTCTTCAATCCCACTCCTCCCTCCAGGTCTTTAAAACAGCTGTTCACCACCATCTCTTATCTTCCCCCATCCAAAACCTTGATCTTTTCTACCCCTGCTAATTTCACCCCAAATACACTTTTTTGAAATACCAACTTCTTTCCTGGAAGTCCTTGGTGTCCTTGTGTTTTATACTTCTCCCCCCCCCCCTTCCCACGCATCCCCCCCCCCCCAAGCCCTCTCCCTCCCACACATCTCGCGATGTCCCTGCTCTCAAATGTTGTGTTTGTGTGCTTCCCCTTCTCTCCCCATCTTGTCTACCGCTCCCTCTTTTTATATATTTTGTTTGTCTGTTTGATTTGTTTGTGTGATAAATGTTAGCTCTTTCACGAGCCTCGATTCTGTATACAAAAAAAACAACAAAAAAAAAAAACGCCTTCCATGCATCATTGCTGTCACACATGACCGAGTAAATGTTCATTGAAAATGTCATGTTCAAATCGCATTTTTGCAAGTTTGGCTAATCGATGCAAGTCAGGATAATTGGTGCAAAATGAACATCAGATGTGAACTTTTCTCAGGAATGATTGGCCTTTATGCACCCACACCTTCAACATGTCCACCTCCCCTTTCAACACAAAGCTCATAGCGGCGGAGCATACCCTGAACTGCTCGTCTCACCATATCCGGGTCATTGCGCAAGGCATCCATTTCATGTCGAATATGGCCCTGCAATTCGTCAAGATCACGGGGAGGAGTTACGAACACCTTGTTCTTTGAATGTCCCCAAAGGAAATAATCACATGGTGCGAGGTCAGTTGAACTTGGTGGCCATTCCACTGCATGGTTGAGGGCGATGACTCGGTCTCCAAAGAGTTCCCTCAGTTGATCTCGGACAGCGATAAGACGATGTGCTGGGGCGCCGTCTTGGGCCCACCAGAGATATCTGAAGACACCACGAACCTGTCGCTCAAAGTTCTCCTCCAGCTGCGTTAAAACTTAGTCATTGATCATCTGCAGATACCTGTTACCATTGACATTCCTTTGAAAGAAAAATGGTCCGATCACCTAACCACTTCCACAAAGTCCCAACCAAACAGTCCACTTTTGTCGATTCATGTTGGTGTCAAAATTAAATTCTGGGGGTTGTCCTGTCGGTGCATATTCAAGAACATTATGGGTATTGACCTTGCCGTCCATGGCGAAAGCAGCTTCGTCGCCGATAACAAGATACCGCAGGAAATTGACATCTGCTTCGCAACGTGCTATCAACCATCCGGCAAGCACCAGCCTCCTGGCAAAATCCCCTGGCGTAGGTTGATGCCGGATGTGAATCCGATATGGATGTTGGTGGAGGTCCAGTCTTGTGATTCGGTTGAATGTTGTTGAAGGCAATCCTGTCCCATTTCGTCTTGCACTGGTATCCCTAGGATGCTCCAAAACGTGCTGCCTTACTGCTGCAATGTTCATTTCCGATCGCCCAGTGCGCCTCCTACCAGCTTTTCTCCTCGTTGCGGTTGAGGCTAGTGCCATGCTCTTGGTATTTTCTAACATTCGCCCAGATGGTTTTGGCTGCTGGAGGCTCTCGTTCTGGGAAACGTTCCCTGAACGTATCAAGAGTTTGCTGCAAACTTCCAGTTTGGTGAAAGGTTGTAACCACGAAGGTCCGCTGTTCAGTCGTAAGTTGAACCATCTTTTGAATGACTCAGACTGTCTCTAAACCCATACACTGTAGGCCCATCTTAAATACCCATCTTAAACAAAGGATGACGCAACCGACGATTACCAGACCAGCTTAAAAATTTTACATAATCAACTTGGCAGTCGACAAGTAATGTGTCCATTTCAAACTGTCTTGCACCGATTAGCCAAACTTGTCAAAATGCAATTTGAACGTCATTTTCAATGAACATCTACTCGGTCATGTGTGACAGCAATGATGCATGAAAGGCATCAATGGAAAGCTGAGGATCTCCTCATAATTGGTAAACCACATGTAAATTGTCAAACTAAATAACCTTTGCATATTAACCCCTTGAATTTGGATTACCTTTTTTTTGATACGCACTGTATATCATATGTAGCTAGCTCTTTTACTTTAACTTTACAACTTTTATCCCAAAGTGCACCTAGAAGCTTATGCATGGCCTTTTTTCATAAACCCGTCTTGTCTATATTATGGTTGGCGACATATTGAAAGAGACATTCAATCTGATAATGAAATTGGACACTATAAAATGGGAAATGGTTTTAATAAGACAATGTTTCATACAACCATTTATTCTAAAATTAAGTATACATGGCCATGAAGCACAAACATTCAGGAATGTCACACATGTTGTTTTGCCAAACTACATCAAATTCATACAAGGGGTCTGATCATCACTCTGTTGCTGCCAGGCACACATTGATGTGCACCTCAATTCTGAATAGCGACATTTGCAGCATCGAGTCTTGCATTGCTTCTGGCATGCACAACAAATCATCTCGAGGCAACTTTCTGGGATTGGACTCAGTGACATCAGAATAGGCTCTAGTCCTGAATCAGCACGTTTCCATCCCATTTCCACAGGTGCAGGAAGGTCAGGTATGGCACAATGAGCATTTCTCCATACCATGGCTTGATAGTGTACTTGCATCAAATAGAAATGAAGAGCATCACCTGTCGGTGACATTGCTTCTGGTTTACCAGTCTTGGAGAACAACATATGTCGTGCTGAATCAACAGAGGTTGCTCTGTGCACATTATGCATTCTGCAGATGAACGCTTCTGCAGATTTGATTGTCTCCTCTGTGAGTTCACCAATGCCCAAGTTCTTCAGCAGTTTATTCAAAACTCAAAAATAACAACTCAAAATTCGGCTTGGGAACCGGGTTAATCTAATTCAGCATACCCTAGTTATGTTAAAAAGTGAGCTTCCCAACTCTTACCCAAAAATGCACCGAGAAGCTCATACATGGCCTTTTTCCATAAATCCGTCTAGTCTATAAACTTCGAGGGCTGAGTATAAATATGTTGAACTACTTTTTTAGGACAAATGCACAGTTTTTTAGGAGTCGGAAATGCTGCTAAAGTCAATTAAAAATTTGAAATGGAGTTCAGGTGAAAAGATTCTCAAGCTTATCGCATGTTAGATGTAAAACATGTGCGGAAATTAAATAAAGGCACAAACACTGGCATTTATGAGCATTGTGATGTATACAGGAATACAGTGAATCGTAGTTATGAAGTTCAGCGATATTGCAATTCATAGATATGAAGCTTTATTGTACAGAAACGGACATGTTCTGAGGCAAGGCATTTTTTAGCTGTGCGGAAAAAATGGTGGATTTGAGACCCTGAGCTAAGCAAGCCGAACACAGGTTGGCCAAAAATAAGACTGTTTCTAGTTTTAGTGTAAATTATCTTCAAAAAGGGGTGTTTAAACACATCCAAACACCCATTTTTCATTCATGCACTACCATGGAGTTCGACAAGAATGCAGTCAAAGTTTGGGGCCACTAGGTTTCATGGTTTTGGAGTTATGGAGGAGACACACACACTGACAGACTGATGAACACACACTCTCTTTTATTATTACAGATCTGTTACCTCTGCCACCAAAGGTGGGTGGAGGTTAAATGCTCATCCCTGTGTGGTTGTCTGTTTTTTTGTGAACAGGATATTTCAAAACGTTTGATGAATTCGAGTGAAACTTGGTGGACAAATTTGGTTTGTGACAAGAACCAATTGATTAGATTTTTGTGAAGATTCAAATCTGCATTAAGAGCCTTCATCATGACATCATAAATCAACAAGTGGAGCGCTTGATCCGTCCGGTGTATGTATGTATGTATACTGAACAGCAAAAGAAACGTCAGTCAGAATCAATATTTTGGAGTCTTTATTTTCAAGTCATGATCAACACGAATTGAGATTTCGGATCAACATGAAACATTGCAGGTATGGTCACCACAGTTCAAACAATAATGTGAAATGTTCTGAATAAGAAAAACACAAGACCAGGTGAGAACACGGGAGGTCAAAATCAGTATCTTGTGTGACCTCGGTGAGCGTTGATGACAGCCATACATCGTCTGTACATGGAGGAGATTAATCGGTTGATGAAGGCATTTGTCACTTGGGCCCACACTCTGAGAAACGCCTGACTGAGTTGAGCTGCAGTTGTCGGCCTTGGTCGAACGTCATTCAGTCTTCTTTGACCCTCGTCCCACAAGTGCTCTATCGGGTTTATATCGGGGCTGGGCGCAGGCCGGTGCATGGTTTGGATGCCATTCTGTTGCGGAAGTCCCTTGTTGCTCTGGCAGTGTGGGCACGGGCGTTGTCCTGCTGGAAGACATGATTTCCGTGACGTCCAAAATGTGGCACAATGTGAGGTCTGAGGACTTGATCGATGTAGCGAGCAGCTGTGACACCATTGCCTCTTCCTGGACTAATATTCTGGAACACCACAGGACCGACTTTGTGATTGAGAGCAATAGCATCCCATACCATGATGTTTGGACCACCCCACGAGTCTCTTTCCATCACACAGTCATCTGAGTAGCGTTCCCCACGTCTACGCCAAACTCTCACTCTGCCATCTGCCGTGGAAACACAGTATCGGCTTTCGGCTGAGAAAAGAACGGTTCTCCACTGCTGGTAACGCCAATTTTGATGCTGTGTGGCCCACTGTAGTCGGTCACGGCAGTATCGAACTGTAAGAATGGGGCCACGATACGGCCTGTGACAACGGACATCCCTGTTCTTCAAACGTCGACGGACTGTATCACCACTAATGTGTCTCTGGTGGGTTCCAACTGTTTGTCTTGCAGTTTCTGTAGCCCTGGTAAAGCGATCTTGGATGTGATGACGCACAATATGTCAATCCTCTCATGGTGTTGTTACCCTCGGTCTGCCACTGCGTGGGCGGTCATCGGTGCTGTTGGAGGCCTAGTATCATTCCTGCAACCTGTAGATGGATCTCACGTTGACATGGAAAGCATTGACAACCATTCGTGCAGTCTGTCCAGGATGCAATCTTCCAATAGCCTGGTCTCTCTGAATCCTCGTAAATCTGGGCATGGCGCTGGCATCGAAACACGAATGATGAACACACGTTTTGGGGTGCCTTTTATAGGGAAAGTCACAAGGAGACGCACGTGCATTTTGATTTCCATGGGAATCATGCACGACTTTGTACCAGTCATTTTTTTGCCCGGGTTTTGGTGACCTGTTTTTATCCACGTGTGCACCACTGTCGGTAGTTAGGATTAAATTTAGATACAGACGAATGTAAATAATGAGATATCTAAACGAAATGCATTGATATTTCTATGGGAAATGTTAAGGAATTGTTTTTATGAAGTGACGTTTCTATTGCTGTTCAGTGTATGTACGAGCTGAGGATCTCGTATGTCCCTCACAAACATCCACCAGAGCTGAGGATCTGGTCACATGCGACGGACAAACAAGCGTATTATTCTATAGATAATGAAGGGGCAGTCCTGGAGCATGGAATACAGGAGGAGGATCTAGGAGAGGTAGAAGATTGAGGGGGAAGCAGTAAGCAGACAGGCAGCTATATGTAAAGCTAATGGTATTTCAAGTTGTATTTTCTGAGGAATATATCACAAACAGAGGTAGGGTTGGCACTGTGCAGGAATTTAGTGAGGCTTTACCTGGAATATTGTGCAAAGTTTTGGTCACCACATCTGAGGAAGGACGTGGCTGCCATAGAGAATGTCCAGTGTGGGGCTACGAGTTTGATTCCAGGTTGTTCAAAGCTATGAGGGTGGCTGAAGGAGACAGGACTTTATACATCAGAAAGGAGTTTATTAATATGGATATCTATGAGAGATGTTATTGGGAATGAAGCATTTTTTGATAAAATAAGTGCAGATATGTTTTCTTTTCTGTTTTTTTTTCAACAGAATCTTTCCAACTAAAATCGCCATTTTTCATCCGATTGACTTGAAAATTGAACAGCATTTGCACATTGAGTCATTAATTGGAAAACAAACATTTTGAGGTCAAAGGTCAACTCGTGGTCAAACTTCCAAAATCATACATTTTCATCTTAAAACCCATCAATTTTCATACGATTGACTTGAAACTTGTACAGCATTTGCACATTGAGTCAATAAATATTTTTGTGGTCAAAAGGTCAAAGGTCAGCTCTAGGTCAAACTTAACTTCCAAAACCATCAATTTTCATCTGAAACCCTGTCAATTTTCATCCGATTGACTTGAAAATTTAACAGCATTTGCATAGTGCCTCACTGAATTGGGAAATAAACTATTTTAAGGTCAAAAGTCAAAGGTCAACTCGAGGTCAAACTTCTAAAATCATCAATTTTCATCTGAAAAAGTCACTTTTCATCCTATTGACCCTAGCGTTGATCAAGATTATCAATTTTAATGTTGATTAAATGGACAATTTGCTGGATTAATGGCAACCTTTTTGGGACAATAGGGGGGGTGGATTTTGCAAGTATTGTGCTCTGCATGATGTCTTCTTGTTTGTTTGTGAACAAGATATCTCAAAAAGTAGTGGACGGATTCGGACGAGATTCGGTAGAGAGGTTGTGTGTGTGAGAAGGACTAATCGATTCAAAATTGGTCAAGATCTGAATATGGATTTGGATATGAGAATTATTTAATTTTTTAAGTGATTCTTCACCATTGAGAGATAGGGCTAAAACCAACATATAGCAGGATATCTCAAAAACTTATGGATGGATTTGGATGAAACTTGGTGGAGAGGTTGGGTGTGTGACAAGGAAGAATCGATTCAAAATTGGCGAACATCCAGCTTGTATAATTTTAAAGTGACTTCACCATTGCCAAAAACGATACATAGCAGAATACCTCAAAAAGTTGTGGATGGATTATTTTGATTAAATGCGATTCTGTATTGTGATTTTCTGGTCTACTCTGGGATACAAAACGTAAACTGTTCACCTGGCGGAGGTTTGCTCTCTGCTGAGTGCCGTTATAGTTTTGAAATGTTCCCAGATTGAATCAACATCACCTTTTCTGGCAGTATCTGGAAAACCAACCATGTAAGCCTGCTGTGAGATTGTATCAGCGAGATGCAATGCTGCAAGATTTCAACGTGTGAGGTGCCATGCTGCGAGATTTCAACGTGTGAGGTGCCACGCTGCGAGATTTCAACGTGTGAGGTGCCACGCTGCGAGATGCCAAGGTGCGCGATTCTTTGCATTCAGAGCTAGTAAACCTGATAATTTAACATTCCATTTAATTTAAACCATTTCAATTTTCCATTTTTAAACCATCCATTTTCTGACAGCTGTTAAACCTGATCTTCAATCCTTGATAAATGACTTTCCCATCTGTTGCTCTTCCTCTGCTCTTTTCCAGATCGTTTTCTGAAGCCACCTGCCTGCATCATCCTGCTTTTCCACACATCTCCTGAATTTGACCCGGTTTCTCCCTTCCTAAATATCTGTCAATGTTTCTCTACTTGTGGTGCTCTTCCTCTGCTCTTTTCCAGATATTTATCTGAAGCTGCATGCCTGCATCATGGCGGCTTTCAGAGCAACATCTCCTCAATGTGACCCCTTCTCTTCCCTCCCAAATATCTCACAGCCTTTCCCTACTTGCAATGCTCTTCCTCTGCTCTTTTCGAGATATTTATCTGAAGCTGCATGCCTGCATCATGGCGGCTTTTAGAGCAATATCTCCTCAATGTGACCCCTTCTTTTCCCTCCCAAATATCTCAGTCTTTTCCGATTTGTAGTGCTCTTCCTCTGCTCTTTTCGAGATATTTATCTAAAGCTGCATGCCTGCATCATGGCGGCTTTTAGAGCAATATCTCCTCAATGTGACCCCTTCTCTTCCCTCCAAAATATCTCAGTCTTTTCCGATTTGTAGTGCTCTTCCTCTGCTCTTTTCGAGATATTTATCTAAAGCTGCATGCCTGCATCATGGCGGCTTTTAGAGCAATATCTCCTCAATGTGACCCCTTCTCTTCCCTCCCAAATATCTCACAGTCTTTCCCTATTTGTAGTGCTCTTCCTCTGCTCTTTTTTAGATACTAGCGCGACTCGGCGCGAGGACATCGTTTCAGAGGGGATTGGCATCTTTTACCATTTCGGTGTCTTTTGGGTCTTCATGGTGTTTTGGGTCTTCAGGGCCATTTGGGTCTTCAGGGTCTTTTGGATCTGTTGGGCCTTTAAGGGTATTTTGGGTATTTGAGGTGTTTTTGAGTCTTCAGGGTCTTTTGGGTCTTTTGGGTGTTTTGGGGTGTTTTTGGTATTTGGGGTGTTTTGGGTCTTCGGGGTGTTTTGGGTCTTCGGGGTGTTTTGGGTCTTCGGGGTGTTTTGGGTCGTCGGGGTGTTTTGGGTCTTTGGGGTATTTTGGGTTTTTGGGTATTCAGGGTCTTTTTGAGCCTCAGGGCCCTGAAGGGTATTTTGGGTCTTTGGGGTGTTTTGGGTCTTTGGGGGTCTTCAGGGTATGTTGGGTCTTTGGGGGTCTTGGTGGTCTGAAGGGTCTTGGGGGAATTAAAGGGTCGTCAAAGGTCTGAGGGGTCTCAGCAGTCTTAACGCAATTAAGAGGGTTAAGTAAGAGGGTTAAGTAAGAGGGTGGTAATTTAATTTGAAGACGAAGAAGACGTTTTCGTCGCATGTAAACATACATACATACATACATACATACATACATACATACATAGCGAACCATATACATTTGCTCTGTTATAATAAGATTTATCTGAAACCGCCTGCCTGCATCATGGCGGCCTTGAGATAAATATCTCTTCTGCCGACTCCTCTCCCTGCAACAAGCCGAGCTCTGAAACAAGCCTCGACAAAAATACAAAAAAAACATTCAATACAAAAAATATGTATCATCACCCCACCTAATTTAAAACACCTCACCACCAAGTAATTCAAAACACCTCACCACCACATAATTAAAAACACCTCACCACCAAGTAATTTAAAACACCTCACCCCCACGTAATTCAAAACACCTCACCACCACATAATTAAAAACACCTCACCACCAAGTAATTCAAAACACCTCACCACCACATAATTAAAAACACCTCACCAAGTAATTTAAAACACCTCACCCCCACGTAATTCAAAACACTTCACCACCACGTTATTCAAAACACCTCACCACCACGTAATTCAAAACACCTCACCACCACGTAATTCAAAACACCTCACCACCACAAAATTCAAAACATCTCACCAACACGTGATTCAAAACACTTCACCACCAAGTAATTTAAAACACCTCACCCCCACCTCATTTAAAACACCTCACCACCAACTAATTCAAAACACCTCACCACCACGTAATTCAAAACAACTCACCACAATGTAATTCAAAACACCTCACCACCACATAAGTTAAAACACGTCACCACCATGTAATTCAAAACACCTCACCACCACGTAATTCAAAACACCTCACCACCACATAATTTAAAACACCTCACCCCCCACCAAATTTAAAACACCACACCACCAAGTAATTTAAGACACCTCACCACCACGTGATTCAAAACCACCGCCACGTTATTAAAAACACTTCACAACCACGGATACAAAAGTTTGAGGGAGGAGCTAAGTGAAAACACAGACACTGCCCAGATATGTCGATATATAGATAAATGACTGCACCCGAGTTGCTGTTTTGTCATGGTTTCCACCAATCATAATTCAAGCAATTATTTTGCACAAATGTATTTGTAATATACGTGATATTACATTTTATAAACAATTAAAGTTTTATTATTTATTTTTTTCCAAAAATAATTAAAACAAAAAAATCAAATACAATACCCTTAGGACATACACACGGGAGAGATATGTGCATACCAGAAGTTTGGTACGATTTCAAAAAAGTTTGAAGTAGTTCAGTGACGAGACAAGACAACACAACACAGGACAGACTGCACAGATATATATATATATATACAGACTTGGCATTTAATATGGAATATTTTTTTTTTCTTGACTTGGGTTTATTTTCTGAACTCAGTATATCAATCTGGTGAGTTTCTTTTACCCTTTGGTGATGTCTTTGTTGAAAGAACCATGTCACTGTCTTTCGCAGCAAGAAGTCAATAACAGGATTATATCACAGGTGGCGTGACAAAATGTAAGGACAGGTACATTTGACGATTGGCTTCACAATCGGGTATATAAGGGTTGTTGCGTTCTGTATTAGTGGAAAACATCTGCTGCACGTCTACAAAAGTTATTGCTGCTTCCTCTGGAGATGGTCCGTCAACTTGACAATGCTGTTTGTCATGGAGTGGTGGCTTTACGAAATTCTGGCATGAAACAGCGTGCTATTGCTCGGCAGTATGGCATCACTCCAGGTCAGGTGTGAAAGATCCTGAAACGAAATGCTCAGAGGGGTGTCCCTTCTCAAATACCGAGGCCAGGACGTCCACACAGAACCACAAGGAGAGATGATCGCCAGCTGCACCGGTTAGTCTGCAATGGCCGTACCAAGTCAGCTAATCGGCTTAGGGCTGAGTGGCAGCAACTGACAAATGTGCCTGTATCCAGAAGGCTAGTCAACCAACGACTGGTTCAAGCAGGCTATCGTGCCAGGCGTCCCCTGATAAAGCCACGCCTGACCAGACAACACAGCCAGCGCCGATTGCAGTGGGCCAGAGAGCACCGTCAATGGCAGCCAGGCACTGGAATCACGTGACCTTCAGTGACGAGTCTAGATTTCTGGTCTATCGTCAAGATGGCCGCGTCCGAGTGCGCAGACAAGTGCATGAAGCCCACAACGAAGATTGTATAGTGCCAAGAGTCCAAGCTGGAGGTGGTGGGGTGACCATTTGGGCTGCTTTTCATGCAGGGGGCAAAACTGACCTGGTTGTTCTGAATGGAAACCTGAACCAGTTCAAGTACAGGGTCATTCTGGAAGAAACATTGCTTCCATTTGCTCGTGCAGCCTTTCGAGGAAACTTTGTCTTCCAAGATGACAATGCACGGCCTCATCGTGCTCGCATGATCCAACACTTTCTTGCTGACCGTGGTGTAGAGCATATGGAGTGGCTTGCCATGTCCCCGGATGTGAATCTGATAGAGAACTTGTGGGCAGAATTAACGCGTCAAATCGACAACTTGGACCAGCAGCCCACCTCTGTGCATGAATTGCAGCAGACTATTGTCACTGCATGGCAAGCGATTCCTGTCCAAACCTTGGCAAATCTCGTGAACAGCATGCCTCGACATGTACGTGCTCTCCTGAATGCTCTTGGGGGTTACACGAAGTACTGAACTGTAATTTTACTGTCTGTAATCCCAGTCATAATTTAGCTTTTGTTGTTGTTGAAAATTTTTTTGGCTAATGTGCAAAACAGAGATACTTCTGGAAAACGTACAAAAGTTTAACACAGTACTGTCCGTGAATTGAGTTCGATATCAGTTTACATCACTTTCAAGGATCAATTTATTTGCTTCGAAATGTCAAATGTGGTTTTTGTTTCTTTTAAAGGTCACATTAACAAAATCGAGAATAATTTCAACATAATTCCAATGAACTTTTGGTTCTAAGTCATCTTGAAAAGTAAGTTCACCCCCACAAAAAAAATATTCCATATTAAATGCCGTCTGTATGTATATATATGGTAATAATAATAATATTAATAATAGTAGTAATCATGAAATACAAAAAATAAAAAATACTAAAATACTAAACATATGGATACATAATAATCGTCATAATAATAATAAAATACCAAAAAAAAAGAAGATAATAAATACAAAAAAATAAAATAAAAGAGAAAATACAAAAAAAACAAAAGTAAATACAATAAAGATATCTATAATAATAATAGTAACAACAATGGAATACAAAAAAGATAATAAAACACTAAAAAGATGTACACATAATAATAGTAATAATAAAATACCAATTTTTTTTTTTAAAGATAATAAACACAAAAAAAATTAAATACAAATATATATATATATAATTATAATAATAGTAATACTCATCGTAATAAATAAAAATAAAAAGGAAGGTGAAATACAAAAAATATATATATATAAATAAATACAAAAAAATACATGTATATATATATATATGTATATATATATATATATATATATATATATATATATATATATATATATATATATATATATATATATATATATATATATATATATATATATATATATACTGAAACGCAAAAGAAACTTACCACCTTTGAAACCTTTAAATATCAACAATAACACTGCGTGTAGTAAATGTGTGAACTTATTTGTGGACAATAGTGTCCTCACTGTCAGACAAAACGGTCATGGATGGTCACTTGAACCTTCAATGGTCACTTCATAGCACAGCTGTTGAACAGCCGTTTTGACTGTCAGTGATTAGCCAAGGGGTACGGGATGATTTTAATGAGCTGCACGTGATGTCTTGATATTGGCTTTAAAAAGGCCAGTGCAAAATGGGCATTTTGACCAAAAAATTTGACCATTTTGACCAACTTCATAAAGACCGAAAACGCAAAAGAAACATCACTTGTTTGAAATGTAATAAAATTGTAACAGTTCAAAATAAAACAAACCAACAATTGATAATTGAAACATTGGCATTTTATTGATGACATGTCAAGTTTTTGACCAAGATACACCATCTCATCAGTTTGTTCTACAGTACAGAACAGCACAGGGTGCAATGTCAGTCCCCTTTCAATAGCGTGTGTGGCCACCATTGTTTTGGATACAGGCAGTGCATCGTCGGCGTATACTGCCTACCAGTCTTTGGATGGATTGCTGCTGGATTCTGTCCCACTCAGTCCTCAATGTCTGAAGCAGCTCTGCCCATGTCCTGGCCCTGCCAACTACGCGTCTCCCAAGCTCATCCCACAGGTGCTCTATGGGATTCAGGTCAGGGGAGAACGCAGGCCACTGCATGGTGTTGATGTTCTCGCCTTGGAGAAATGCAGTGGTAAAGCGAGCAGCATGGGGACGAGCGTTGTCATGCTGAAGGGTTCTCAGTTCTGGGTGGTCTAGCAGGAATGGCAGCAGATGAGGTCGCAGGATGTTATCCACATACCGCTGGGTGTTGAGATTCCCATCCACAACCACCAGTGGCGTCCTGTACCGGCCTGATATGGCGGCCCACACCATCACACTTGGGCCACCCCACCTGTTGGCTTGAAGCACGCAACAATCGGCATATCGCTCGCCAGTTCTTCTCCAGACACGCTCACGCCCATCAGGACTGTCCACACAGAACCTTGACTCATCGCTGAAAGCGACCTCGTTCCACTGCGCCAAGGTCCACGGCTGATGCTGCTGGCACCATCTCTGTCGGTTGCGGCGATGGGCAGCCATCATCACGGGGCCTCTGTATGGTCTTCTGGCAGTCAGACCATAGTCATGCAGTCGTCTTCGTGCAGTATCATTGGAGATCCATGGTTTGCATGCCCCGGAGTTTCTGCCGCAGTGCGGGATGCTGGACGGAATCGATCCCGCAGGTGACTTCGGACCATCTGCCTGTCCTGCCTTGCAGTGGTGACTCTTGGCCTCCCTGATCGAGGTCTGTCATCTGCAGAGTTGTGGAGGGTGTCTCTGTCCACCAGGGCCGATATCGTCTGGTGTGAACAGCCAAGGCGACGTGCCACCTCACGGTAGCTCAGTCCGCCTTGCAGCATGCCCAGGGCACGCTGCCGTTTATCCCTTGACAATCGTGGCATGTTGATTGAAATGCCCATTTTGCACTGGCCTTTTTAAAGCCAATATCAAGACATCACGTGCAGCTCATTAAAATCATCCCGTACCCCTTGGCTAATCACTGACAGTCAAAACGGCTGTTCAACAGCTGTGCTATGAAGTGATCATTGAAGGTTCAAGTGACCATCCGTGACCGTTTTGTCTGACAGTGAGGACACTATTGTCCACAAATAAGTTCACACATTTACTACACGCAGTGTTATTGTTGATATTTAAAGGTTTCAAAGGTGGTAAGTTTCTTTTGCGTTTCAGTATATATATATATATATATATATATATATATATATATATATATATATATATATATATATATAATAATAATAATAATCGTAATAATGATGAAATACAAAAAGAAGAAGATAATGTCGTGTGATTCCCCTCGGTGAAGACCGGAAAATCACGGATAGCAAATCGAGTGTTAATGAAGGCGTTCAATTCAATAGCTGTTTTTCTCTCAGCGATTCTTCGAATGCGCTGCATTTATTTTCGTTCTCTGTTTCGTCCCAGTCGTTCACCCCATACCTCCTTGTTTAATATCTCCACTCAAAAAAAAAAAAACCCCCAAAAAATATTTCCTTCCCAGGTCTTATTCGTTTATTTGTTGTTCTTTTTTGTTCGTTCGTTCTTCGTTCACGATCACGCGATCACGTGGTTAGAAATGTATAATCTCTCCCCTGAACAACTATTTTCTCTCATATATTACAACACCCTTTTCTTCTTTTCCTACAAAAGGATGCTTTCGTCTTGCTCACCAAATCTATTCATTCCAAAAAATATATATAATACCATCTCTTACAGTTCCTCCTTTCTACATTCCCTAAACTATCCAGAACTCCACCCCTCCTTCAGTGTCCTCAAACGTATTTTTGACTCGAAGGTCTCAAACTCATTTTGCAAAAAATGTTCGTTTCCCATGAATCGTACACTTTTCAAAATCCAATCTCACCCCTCCCCTCCAAATCCTCCCCATCACCCATCCCTTTCAAATCTCCCCCCTTGCCCCTTCCCTCCCCTCCCTCCTAAACTCCCCCCACACCCCTCCCCTCCGAGACTCTCCCTCGCTCCTCCCCTCCTAGACTCCCCTCTCACCCCTCCTCCTCAAAGCATCCTCCCTGCTTCTTCCCCCTTCCAACTTTCACCTTCATCTCCCCCAACCTTCTGCCTCGCTCTTCCCCCTCCTCAAATAACACCTCACTGTGCCTCACCCAATCTCCATCAAACCTTTTGTCCGCCCCATTCTTCCCTTTCTCCAAGCTATTCTGAAATCTCTGAAATCTCTGACACACCTTCAACAGCTCTCCCTACCTCTTCCTCCTCTTCCACATCTTACCCTACCCCTCCCCCCCCCCTGTTCTGGACCTGATGCTCCCCCTTCCTCTTCATTAACGGTATGGACCTCAAACATCCGGGGCCTTCACTCAAACTTGACTGATCTCTCCATACAGGTTGCTTCTGACAAACCAGATGTGATCTGCTTAACAGAAACTTTCCTCCTTCATGATGTCTCTGATGCCTTGGTATCTCTCCCAGGTGACTCCCTCCTCCGGTATGATAGACCTGAGCCTCGTCCTGGAGGTGGGGTTGCTATCTTTATAAAAACGCTCTTCCTCACTCGCCCTCCACTGCCCTCTCTCCACCTCACCCCCAGGAATACCTTTGGCTACGGCTTCCCCTTCGCTCCCACCTTTTGTTCATATGTGTGTTGTACCGTCCACCAAACAGCGATGACTCCATCTTCATCTCGCTGTCTGATAATATGGACCAACTTCTATCTACCCATCCCAACTCTCTCTTCCTCATATGTGGTGATTTCAATTGTCACCATGCCAGTTGGCTGGGTGTGGGTACCTCTCTCACCAGCCATGGCTCTTCAGCAAAGGACTTCTGCGACTCACTGGGACTGACACAATCTGTCAATTTCCCGACCCGGATCTCAGTCAACGGAGCATCTTCTCTTCTGGATTTGGTTATGACAAACTTCCCTGAAAATGTCTGCTGCTCTTCTTCTGCTCCAATCGGCTCATCTGATCATGTGCTTATCAAAGTGGACATCTCTCTGACCATTCTCAGAGAGCCTCCTCAGCGTCGACGAGTCTGGCATTTCACTCAGGCCAACTGGCACGGTCTTCAAGCAGCCATCAATCATCTGGACTGGTCTCCCATCTC
This sequence comes from Myxine glutinosa, assembly GCF_964187855.1. NCBI lineage: Eukaryota > Metazoa > Chordata > Myxini > Myxiniformes > Myxinidae > Myxine > Myxine glutinosa. The sequence goes on along the minus strand of NC_136264.1, from coordinate 73,454,949 downwards.
TACCGCCTCTAACATCAACTCATCCTGGGAATTCTTTCAAAGTAAATTGCTCTCTCTCATGCACAGATTTATCCCATCTCGTCTTCAGTTGTCATACCCTTCTAGACACAGGGCCATAGGGTGGATATCTATTTATTTTTTTGATGTCATGACCTGAACCTAGGGATTTGGCAAGAAGGGTGTGGGATGAAGCCTTATGACCTCCAAAACATCTTGTTTTTTTTCACAAGCGATATCGTGGTACGTTACCGAGAACCGCTGCCCCAAAACACCAGTATACACCAATTGTATGTTACATTTGAAATACCCATTTACACAGTAAAAAAACAACACAAACTATATGATGTCATGTTCACATTGGTCTTGGCAGCAATATTTATTAATTCAGACCCCCAAAAGTAGTAAAAATGTTGTTTTAACGACTTGGTAAAATAACATGCTGTGATGCTTTATCAGAAAGTCATGTTTTTGGACCTTAAAACCTGCATAATTTAAAATTTTTGTACAATATTTGTGATTGGTGTTGCTACTACGATCCATGGTGGTTTACCAATGCTATTTTGAAACTGTTAATAGGTCCAATAAGTGTGTAAGGGGTGATATTTTAACCCATCAAAGACAATTACGTGGCGTACAAGCGAACCAGTGCGCATTGACGTCATGATAAACTCGAGATGGGCTGAACTCTAGCCACAATTTGTCTCTTCGGCTTGGTCATGTTGAAACTTGTCCAAAACATCATACAAATAGTGCAGTTATTTCATCCTCTTCAGCATCAGAGTCTTCCTCATCTTCAGATCTGGAGTCTTTATCATCATTCTTATCATCAAAGTCAACATGGCCAGTTATGTTTGAGCAGTCATTCCTGCCGCACTTGCACAAATCTGTGCACGGAATGTTATTCTGTAGGCAAGTGCATGTAGTTTCGTTGCTGCATCGTGTCTTCTTGCAGCTTTCAGTGCAGTTAGCAAGCTCCATCACGCTGTCTGGTGCAGGTGGAAGTGTCATCCAGTCTATGGCAAGTTCCTCTTCCATCATCCATCCATAGCCATCAGGGTCGGGAATGTCAGGGATGTGGTCCATCCACCCGCGTCCTCTTAACTGTAGTGACTGGTGCTGGTTGTACTACTTCATGGGATTGACTTGGTCGCTGTATTCTAATCCCATTGGTATTGTGCGTTGTTCCACGCCCAGACAATGTCTCCTCCCCGAAGTCATTATTGTCCCATACGAGTGTGACATGCTTGCCCGCCTGAATGATTGATGGAAGAGCATCCTCTCCACGATGTAGTTCTTGGTTAGCCAGTGCAGTGTCATGATTTAAGACGACAGAGTTTGAGACGCAGTAACCAAACCCGTTCAGTAGGCTGATTAATTGGGCTGAACCTGAGAGATGACGTACTGTCATTGCAAGTGACAAATGTTTGGGCATCTGTTTCCTTCCCTTTGATTGGAGGTATATGATGTCCTGTGCTATTGTGAGAATTCTTCTATGTATTGTAGATTCTATCTTTACAAACTCATCAGAATCAGGTTCGTCTGACACTCCCACCATCCATGCAATAAAGTTATATAGACAGGCAGGTACAATTGCTTCTGCGGCATTTGTTGTCAGGTGCTCAGAGGTTGGGGGCCATGGCATATTTGGCTTGATCTCATCTATTGCATTTCTCAATTGTAGCGCAGTGAAGTAGTGTTCTCTAAGGTTATTCTCAGTATACCCAGGTTGCTTTGGTGGGGTTGGTTCAGAGTCGGATGTTTGTTCTGTCTCTGTTGTGTCATCACCTGAACCATGCATGGTTTCTTGCAACACTTTCTTTTCTTCAACCAGCACTTCAGTGGAGATGTCATTAACATACACAAGGTGTCCTTGGCAGCGCATATACGGGGTTAGAAAGCATAGTTGTGGAAATATTTTCATCACTCTTGTCTTGAGAAAGCCACTTTTGTAGTTTGATTCTATTCCGTGTGTTGCTTTGATTTGTTTCATGAACATGTCATTAAGTCGTTTCAGTCTGTAGATTTCCTTGTTGTCTATTATAAGATCCTTGACTGTTGCACCAAATAATGTGTATGCTTCTGAGTAGTTGGAGTTTCCTTGTTGCTCTGCATTAGGTGTTGTTGCTAGCTTGCCTAAATACCGGGTATACTCCTTGTAGCAGCGACCATGGTATTTTACCTCTATCGCAACACAATCGCGGTCTTGAATTTGAAGCAGCAGGTTTGTATTGTTGTTGTCTTTAGCGGCTTGCTGCAGTCTTGGTGCCTCAATTGTTGAGCACCTTGTTAGAGGCTCTTTTCTTCGTCCCCTTTTGCCTGTATTGATTGTTCTCTCTTTCTGACAAAGGATGCATATATTAGGCAACACATATTGGGATCTGGCTGAACATTTGGGCTTGCCTAAGCTGGAGCGTAGAGCACGTTTCTTGACTGGTTGTGGGCCTTTATGCACCTTGTCAATGTTGACGTTGATGTCATTGCATGTTGAAGCTGCAATAAATACACATAAAAGAAAACAATTAAAATTATGTGAGTTTAAAATGTCTAGACCTCAAGTCATGGTTAGCCCGACTAGATTCCCTCCCCCCCCCCCCCCCCCCACCCCTTCCTCAGACTTCCTTTTAAAAATTTATTTGTTTCACCTCGGCCCTACCTCCTTGCATAAATATTGGACAGTTCCTTCAATTCAAAATCGTTCGACTACACACAAAATCATTTTACATATACCTCACAAAAAAAAAAATCTAACTAAGTTTTGAAGCATTGTCATGATTTATTATTCAAGTTATTCAACCTACCAGTATTGGCTGCATTTTCTTCTCTCTTTTTCATGCTGCTTTGCACCCTGCTCACTCGTTGTTTATCGGTAAATCGTGAATAACACACTTGATGAAACGCTGCATCATGCGGTATAGCTATAGCAGGTATTGTTACCATACTGTTGCCACGTTCGCCGAATTCGTCAGCGTGGTTCTTCACGAAATTTCTCGCAATTTCAGCTTGATCACCTTCTAAATTCTGCCACGTAAGAACAAATTGCAAATATCGTGGCCATGTTATATCACTAAAAGGTATTAAACTTGATCTTTTGGCCGGAGAAATGCACATATAACAGCGTTTCTCGCTCCCACCCTCGTCACCGTAGCTGCTACTGGAGGCCGCCATTTTGTTTACTCGCAGCCGGACGCCCAGACATCGTTCGTAGCGCGAATAAGCGCGATCCTCATTGGTCAATACATCGAAATGCGTTCGAGGCTAAACGGAGATTTTGGAAATAAAATTATAAATTTCAACATTATATTACAGACTAACGTACCAGAATCTGACTTGTGAAAAGTCATGAACATTATTTCTTAATTTTTTCTATATTATCATGCCAATTTGATGCCCACCCGATTTTCAGGTCACGAAATGAAATGAAAAATTGGAACACCTGGCAGTCTATTCCTTCCGTCCATGGTACACGGAATCTTGTGGTGAGGCTGTTGCCCTGAAACAACTTGCTTTCGTCTCCTGGAAAGCAAATCCAACGGAAGGAAATCTCATTTCCTTTCACAAAGCCCAAAACAAGTGTGTGTCCACCCTCAGGAGAGCCAGGAAACAATATCTCACCGTTCTCAAGACCGAACTCTCTTATCTGTCTCCCTCTTCCAAATCCTGGTGGCGTCTGGTCAAATCTGTTTCTGGTGTTTGTTCCCCCTCCATCCCCTCCCTCACCTCAAATGGCCACACGGCTGACTCCGCACGTGAAAAAGCTGAATGCCTCAACTCTGTGTTTGCCTCGAAATCTTGTGTCCCAAACCCATCCCTCTCTGTACCCACCGTACCCAGTCGTACCCAACTGCTCCTGGACTCTGTGTCCTTTCCTCCTGACAAGGTGGAAAAGTTTCTGTCAACCCTCGACTCTGATTCTGCAACTGGTCCTGACGGCATCAGCCCACGGGTCCTAAAATCATGTGCTTCCGCTCTTTCACTCCCTCTTTCTGGTCTCTTCACCCTCTCTTTTGCTCAAGGTCATCTGCCATCTGCTTGGAAATCAGCCAACATCACCGCTTTGCACAAAAAAGGTGAAAAAACAGATCCCAGCAACTACAGACCAATCAGCGTTCTCCCAATTATCAGCAAAGTCATGGAATCCATCATTGCTTCAGATATGAAATCTTTCCTCTTCTCCAATGGCTTGATCTCTGATCATCAATTTGGTTTCAGACCTGGTCACTCTACTCTGGACATGCTGCTTCTGCTTTCTCAACAATGGATGGAGGTCCTCAACGCCAAACAGGAAATTAGAGCCGTCTCCCTTGACATTTCACGTGCCTTCGATACGGTCTGGCACCCTGCTCTGCTCACCAAACTCTCCTCCTTTGGTATCCATGGAAATCTCCACGCATGGCTGGCGGACTTCCTCTCTGGTCGTAGTCAACGTGTGGCCCTGAATGGGTTTCTCTCATCTCCTCTTCCTGTTCAGGCTGGAGTTCCTTAAGGTAGTGTTCTGGGCCCTGTGCTTTTTCTGGTCTTCATCAATGATCTCTCTGACTCTCTTGAAAATCCTCTCTATCTCTTTGCTGACGACTCTACTCTCTGTCGCTCCATTCCTCATCCCTCAGATCGGCAGTCTGCAGCCTCCTCACTCTCTGCAGACCTGGACAAAATCACAGACTGGGCAAACAAATGGAACATGTCTTTCAATCCTGATAAATCTCACACTCTCACGATTTCTCTCCGAAAAGACCGACTGGAAAACCCTCCCATCCACTTTCTGAATAATCCTCTCCAAGAAGTTCTGTCACTCAAGCTTTTGGGTCTCACTATTTGCCATGATCTTTCCTGGGAAAACCACATTTCAAATCTGGCCTCCAAAGCCAGTCGCCGACTGGGCATCCTCCGTTGTGCGAAGTCCTTCCTTGGCACACCTGAGCTCCTCACCACATACAAGGCTTTCCTCCGCAGCTCTATGGAATACTGCTCTCCCCTCTGGTCTGGTGCTCCTGCCTCACACCTAGCCCGTCTTCACGCTGTTGAAACCAAAGCGTTCAGAATCATTGGAATCTCCCGCGATGAAGCTAACTCCAAGGGCCTTTCACTCACTCACCGCAGTCAGGTTGGTGGTCTTTCCATCTTCTACCGACTCCTCTCTGGCCTTGCCCCCCCAGCCCTCTCTGGGCTCTGTCCCCCAAATATTCCTACAGGTCACACAAGATCTGCCTGCAACCCTCTTATGGTTAAACTGCCAAAATCAAGACTTTCTGCTCACCTTCACTCCTTCATTCCTCTTTTCTCCCGCCTCTGGAACAAACTCCCTCACTCTCTTCAATCCCACTCCACCCTCCAGGTCTTTAAAACAGCTGTTCACCACCATCTCTTATCTTCCCCCATCCAAAACCGTGATCTTTTCTACCCCCGCTAATTTCGGTCCCCTTGTGTTTTATACTTCTCCCACCTCCCCCCCACCCTTCCCACGCCTCCTGCCCCCAAGCCCTCTCCCTCCCACACTTCTCCCTGCTCTCAAATGTTGTGGTTGTGTGCTTCCCCTTGTCTCCCGCTTCCTCTTTTTGTATATTTTGTTTGTCTGGTTGATTTGTTTGTGAAATAAATGTTCGCTCTTTCACGAGCCTCGATTCAGTATACAAAAAAAAAAGGAAAAAAAAAGCGGATTTCACGATATATGCGTGGAAGGACCAAAGAAGAAGAAGAAGCTGGAAGCTTTTACCTGACGTGATCTCCAAGCAATCTTCAACCCTGCAAAAGTAACTCGATCGAAAACGGCTTAATGTACAAAATAAACGCCGGCTTTATTAAACGGAATGCTGGTAACAAGGAAAACGCGACGCTCAAATAAATAACGTCCTAAATTAGGACGTCCCCACACCAGACTTGCCATCGGAAGAAGGGATAATTTAAATGAAAAGAACTGTGGGCTTAGCTCAACCACTCGGGGTCCGTCTGCTCATCCGGTCCTTTGTGCGCAGTCTGGATGCGGCTCTGTGCTTGGCGGGAAGAAGGCCACCCGGTCGTTGGTGCGAACCTCTCGTTCCGCGCTGCTAGGCCAGCGTACACTGCAGCGGCAAGCCTTGCTTGTACACTCGTCCCTCGCGCGTGAACACAGGGGAGGAGAATCGTCAGCGCTTCACCGTCTGTTGTTGTCCAACCAGCAAGAGTCCAGGGTTAATCAGAAGAACGAGGCCCGGGTGCGAAGAGATCCAAAAACGAGAGGGACAAAATATCGACCAGCCGTGGTTTTATCAACTGTGGTGTCACGTCATCGGTGCTCCCTTCCAATCAGTCCGTTGCCTCTCGACCTCTAGAATGTTCTTCCTACATCAGTCCTTCACCATTGGCCGAGTGCTTTGTGCTCTCCTCCTCATGCCATCGGTCGGTGGCCAATCAGTCCGTTGCTTCCTTCCACCAATCAGCGGGTCGCTTCTTGCTCCACCCTTTCATTGGTCGACTCCTGCCCAATAGCAAGTCCTTCTGGTCATGGCTTTCAGCCTGCCTGTGCGATGTTTTATCGCCATGTTGGCGCAATGCGTGGGCGCTTCCTGCCTGCACTTCCGGTGAGTTTTATTGTGGGGGGGAATTTAATTAGTATGTGTGTGTTTGCTAATAGTGGGCCTTTCCTACTCTACTTGTCTAGTGCATTGCCATAAGGGATGAAGGATAAATCACAAGGTCTCACAAACAGGGGAATTAACATAATCCCTACTCTAGTTAACACAAGGCCATCCTTGTATGACCGCAAATATACGAGCTTAATCCGACATCCGGGCTATACAGGTCCTCTACTTATGTACATCAAAATGGTTCTTCTTCTTCACGACAGTTGGAGCATCATACCTACACAGATCTACCTGATCTATATATCACGCCACCCCAAAATTCATAACAATAATTAAATACTTAACATATGTATACTTAATAATAATAATAATAATAATAATAAAATACCAAAAAAGAACATAAACTCCAAAACAAAAAAAAGAATTAAATACAAAAAAGATAGATAATTATAATAATTGTAATATGAATAGTGATAATAAAATACAAAAAAAATAAGAAACAAAAATACAAAAAAAATAAGAGCCAAGGGACCCAGAACACACAAAAGGCCCTGAAGACCCAAGAGGCCCTGAAGACCGTAAAAGACCCCAAAGACACAAAATACCCCAATGTAGGTTAGGCCAATGAAGCCTTTGTCGCTCCTGTGTGAAGCGGGGCCATCGCCGTAAAATATAAAACACACAGGAAATGGCGCATTGTGCTGAGGCGCGGCGGTGATGGTCATGGTCATTTAACCCTCGACCAGACAAAGATCCCCGGAGGGTTAAACAACACGTAAAGGTCTGTACTGTAGTTGTGTCCTTCATCTAAGTATTCTAATCATAGACTGACATCTGCAAACAGAGTGGACCAATTGCTTAAACCCACTTTGTGCTTTGCACGCAGGGTAAGTCGGTAGGGTAAGCATTCAAATTATTTGTCGGAAATGTATTTTGACGTTTATTACCTCTGCCATCGAAGGTGCACAGAGGTTATGTTTTCACCCCTGTCTGTCTGTATGTCTGTGAGCAGGATATATCTCAAAAGTTATAGATGGATTTGCACGAAATTTGGTGGATTGTTTGGGTGGGTGACAAGGAGGAGTTCATTAGATTTTGATGAAGATCCAGATGGTGTAATAATTTCAGTGATTCTTCACCTGTTTTCTGTTATTTGATTTGAAAGTGGACAGATTGGGTTTGTGCTGAGGGAGAAAAAAGTGATTTCCTGTTTCAAATAATTTTTAGTTTTCTTTGACTGTCAGACAGGCCGAGTGACTCGAAAAAATAATTACCTCCTTCCTCTGCCAATTTCAGAGCCCAAGCAGGGCCGGCGCCAGACTATTTTGCGTCCTAGGCAAGGCCAGCTAATTGCAACCCTCCCACCCCCCAAAAAAATTGGCAACTTCGATTATTAAAAACAGATGTTTTGTAGAAAAAAATAAAAGGCAGAAAACTTGAAACTGCTAAATTTATTTTAAATTGCAAGAATAAGTACCGTAAGATGCCAACAGCACCAATATTAAAGGCGCAATTTCCAATAATATGACAGTGGCCCTGTTACCCCACGCTTTGGGGCAAATGGCCTTTCACTTAAAAAAAATATGGCACTCCATGTGGTTTGCAATGCAAAATAAAGAAAGTGGTCCTTTTCTGAGTGTGTGAATGGAAATTACAGATAAACAAAACAGTTTTTGGTTTGAGCAATAAGTTTTAGATATACAAAATCAAAATTTTAAATAATCAATCTTTGAGTCACTCGTCAACAAAATTTTTAATGTTTTATGGTTCTAGTATATTTTGAGGTGATTCTCACCAAAATTAACCTGTGGAGTTCGATTATGATATCCAATTTTCACGAGCACATCCAGTTTTTGAGAACCAGTATACCATAGGAATACCACTTCATTTGAAATTCACAAACCTCCTGTTGACCCTGAGAAGGTATTCTTACCACCACTTCATTTGAAACTTGGTTTGATGAAAAACTTTGTGAAGGCCATGGATCAAGATGGTGCTGGCTTCCACCACTTGCTAATGAAATTCCAAGGCATTGTATCTGAAGCCAAAGTAAAGGCGGGTGTTTTCAATGGTCCTCAAATTCGTCTTGCACTCACTAATCAGGACTTTGTAACGAGACTATCTGAGCTGGAAAGCGTTGCTTGGGATAGCTTTGTGGCCCTTGCCAACAATTACCTTGGAAATTTTCGAGCACCAAATTATGAAGAGCTTGTGGACAAGATGTTGAAGAGTTACCAGGCGCTCGGTGCTCGAATGTCACTCAAGATACATTTCTTCCATTCTCATCTGGACTTCTTTCCACAAAATCTTGGCGATGTCAGTGATGAACATGGAGAAAGGTTTCACCAGGAAATTGCCATCATGGAGATTCGATATCAAGGCCGATTCAATCCAAACATGATGGGCGACTACTGTTGGACTTTACAGCGTGAAAGTGATTGCTCCGACAAACGCAAAAGTAAAGTTCAGAAGCACTTTTAATGTGATGTAAATAAAAACCTTACGTTCATATTATTTTTTGTGACAATAAATAAACTTATTGAGACTTAATCAAGAAATGAGGCAGAGAGTTAATTATTTGAGGCAGAGTTAAAAAAATAATTATTTCCCTTTCTCCACGTGTGCTGTTGTCCCATCGTGTGCTTCTGTCCACGTGCACTGTCTCACCCCGCCCCCATTATCTCCTTGCCTTCCACCTTTTGCCCTGTTCATGTGACTCGTGGTTGTCCCTCGAGGCCCTCTCCCCATTGGTATGTTTGTGAATATAAGATTGTTCTTCACGGTTCTGGTTAAATATGTTTAAACTTTCCCCTGCAGTGTTTTATTCAGTGGTATATTACAACATGCTGTTTTTCTTCCTATTTAAAAGGCTTTTTTCAATTCCCTCTTCAACTCATTCCACTTCAAAAAAATATTCAATCTCTTACAATTCAATCTCACTCCATGCTCTAAATTTACATTCATTCCACCCCTCCTCCATCGTTCTTAAACGGATTGCTAACTTGAAAATCACAATTTGTTATAAATGTTCGTCTTTCATTAATCATCCACTTTTTAAACTCCCCCCTTGCCCCTCCCCTCCAAATCTCCCCCCTTGCCCCTCCCCTCCTAAACTCCCCCCTTACCCCTCCCCTCCTAAACTCCCTCCTCGTCCCTCCCATTCAAAACTCCCTCCCAACCCCTCCCCTTCAAATCTCCCCCTTACCACCCCTCTCCAATTCTCCCCCTCCCCCTCCTCCTCAAAGCTGCCTCCTCCCCCCTCCTCCTCAAAGCTGCTTCCTCCCCACTTCCTCTCCCTTCTATCTCATACCTCCACCTCCCCCAACCTTCTACTTTCCTCTGCCCCCCCCCCCCCCTCAAACAACCCCACACTGTGCCTCATCCCATCACCATCAAACCATTTGTCCTCCTCATCCTTCCCTTTCTTGTAACTCTTCTATAATCTCTGACACACTATCAACTGCTCTCCCTACCTCCCCTCTCATCCTTCATCTGACCCTACCCCTCCCCTGTCCTGCACCCGATGCTCCCCCTCTCTCCTCATTAACGGTATGGACCTCAAACATCCGGGGCCTTCGCTCAAACCTGATTGATCTCTCCATTCAGGTTGCTTCTGACAATCCAGACTTGATCTGCTCAACAGAAACTTTCCTCCTTCAAGATGTCTCTGATTCCTTAATATCTCTTCCTGGTTACTTCCTCCTTCCTCCTCCGGTATGATAGACCTGAGCCTCGTCCTGGTAGTGGGGTGGCTATCTTTATCAAAATCTCTCTTCCTCACTCTCCTTGCACTGCCCTCTCTCCACCTCACCCTCAGGAGTACATCTGGCTATGGCTTCCTCTCCGCTCCCACCTTTTGTTCATATGTGTTCTGTACCGTTCTCTAAACAGTGATGACTTTATTTACATTTTGCTGTCGGACAACATGGACCAACTTCTATCAACTCATCCAAACTCTCTCTTCGTCATATGTGGCGACTTCAACTGTCATCATGCCAGCTGGCTGGGTATGGGTTCCTCTCTCACCAGCCATGGCACCTCAGCAAAGGAATTCTTGGACTCATTGGGACTGACACAATCTGTCAAATTCCCGACCCAGATCTCAGTCAATGGAGTATCTTCTCTTCTAGACTTGGTTATGACAAACTTCCGTGCAAATGTCTGCTGCTCTTTTTCTGTTCCAATCGGTTCTTGTGATCATGTGCTTGTTAAAGTGGACATCTCTCTGGCCATTCTCAGAGAGCTTCCTCAGCGTCGACGAGTCTGGCATTTCACTCAGGCCGACGGGCACGGGCTGCAAGCAGCCATCAATCATCTGGACTGGTCTCCCATCTCGACTGTCTCCGACATCAATTCTTCCTGGGAATTCTTCCAAAGCAAACTGCTCTCTCTCATGCACAGATTTATCCCATCTCGTCTTCAGTTGTCTTAACCTTCCTCACGTCCATGGTACACTGAATCTTGTGGTGAAGCAGTCGCCCTGAAACAACTTGCCTTTGCCTCTTGGAAGGCAAATCCAACTGAAGGCAATCTCAGTTCCTTCCACCAAGCTCGGAACAAGTATGTGTCTACCCTCAGGAGTGCCAGGAAGCACTATGTCTCCACACTCAAGATTGAACTGTCAAACCTGCCTCCTTCCTCCAAATCCTGGTGGTGTTTGTTCCCCCTCCATCCCCTCCCTCACCTCAAATGGCTGCACAGTTGACACCGCACGTGACAAAGCCGAATGCCTCAACTCTGTGTTTGCCTCAAAATCTTGTGTCCCAAACCCATCTCTCTCTGTTCCCAACTTACCCAGTCGAACCCAACTGCTCCTGGACTCTGTGTCCTTCTCTCCTGACAAGGTGGAGAAGTTTTTGTTAAACCTCGACTCTGATTCTGAAACTGGACCAGACGGCATCAGCCCACGGGTCATAAAATCCTGCTCTGCCGCTCTATCTCACCCTATCTCTGTTCTTTCCACCCTCTCTTTTGCTCAACGTCATCTGCCAGCATCTTGGAAATCAGCAAACATTACAGCTTTACACAAAGAAGGTGCAAAAACAGATCCTTGCAACTACAGACCAATCAGCCTGCTCCCAATTATCAGCAAAGTTATGGAATCCATCATTGCTTCGGATATCAAATCCTTCCTCTTCTCCAATGGCTTGATCTCTGATCATCAATTTGGATTCAGACCAGGTCATTCTACTCTGGACATGCTGCTTCTGCTGTCTCAACAATGGATGGAGGTCCTCAATGCCAAACAGGAAATCAGAGCTGTCTCCCTTGACATATCACGTGCCTTCGATACGGTCCGGCACCCAGCTATGCTCACCAAACTCTCCTCCTATGGCATCCATGGAAATCTTTACTCATGGCTTGCGGAATTCCTCTCTGGTCGTAGGCAGCGTGTGGCCCTGAATGGATTTCTCTCATCTCCCCTGCCTGTTCTGGCTGGAGTTCCCCAAGGTAGTGTTCTGGGCCCTGTGCTATTTCTGGTCTTCATCAATGATCTCTCTGACTCGCTGGAAAGTCCTCTCTATCTCTTTGCTGATGACTCCACTATCTGCCGCTCCATTCCTCATCCCTCAGATCGGCAGTCTGCAGCCTCCTCACTCTCTGCAGACCTGGACAAAATCACAGACTGGTCAAACAAGTGGAACATGTCTTTCAATCCTGACAAATCTCACACTCTCACTATGTCTCTCCAAAAAGCCCGACTGGAAAACCCTCCCATCTACCTTCTCAACTATCCTCTCCAAGAAGTTCTGTCGCTCAAGGTTTTGGGTCTCACTATCTGCCATGATCTTTCTTGAGAAAACCACATTTCCAAGCTGGCCTCCAAAGCCAGTCGCCGACTGGGCATCCTGCGTCGTGCGAAGTCCTTCCTTGGCACACCTGAGCTCCGAACCACATACAAGGATTTCATGCACAGCTCAATGGAATACTGTTCCCCCCTCTGAGCTGGTGGTCCTGCCTCACACCTAGCTCGTCTTCACGCTGTTGAAAGCAAAGCATTCAGAATCATTGGAATCTCCCGCGATGAAGCTAACTCCAAGGGCCTCTCACTCAGTCACCGCAGGCAGGTTGGTGGTCTTTCCGTCTTCTACCGACTCCTCTCTGGCATTGCCCCCCCAGCTCTCTCTGGGCTCTGTCCCGCAAATATTCCTACAGGTCGCACAAGATCTGCCTGCAACCCTCTTATGGTTAAACTGCCAAAATCAAGACTCTCTGCTCACCTTCACTCCTTCATTCCTCTTTTCTCCCACCTCTGGAACAAACTCCCTCACTCTCTTCAATCCCACTCCACCCTCCAGGTCTTTAAAACAGCTGTTCACCACCATCTCTTATCTTCCCCCATCCAAAACCTTGATCTTTTCTATCCCCGATAATTTCACCCCAATTCCACTTTTTGAAATACCAACTTCTGTCCTGGAAGTCCTTGGTGTCCTTGTGTTTTATACTTCTCCCACCCCCCCCACCCCCCCTTCCCACGCCTCCTCCCCCCAAGCCCTCACTCTCCCACACATCTCCCTGCTCTTAAATGTTGTGTGCTCTCAAGTGTTTGCGTGCTTCCCATTCTCTTGTCTTCCGCTCCCTCTTTTTGGGTATTTTGTTTGTCTGGTTGATTTGTTTGTGAAGTAAATGTCAGCTCTTTCACGAGCCTCGATTCAGTATACAAAAAAAATAAAAATGAATGTTTCCCCCCTGTGCTGTCTTTCCCTCGCGGTCCCCCTGTACTGTGTTCCTGGATGTCTTTTTGTTGAATGTGTTTTAATGAATGTTTCCCCCTGTGCTGTCTTTCCCTCGCGGTCCCCCTGTACTGTGTTCCTGGATGTCTTTTTGTTGAATGTGTTTTAATGAATGTTTCCCCCTGTGCTGTCTTTCCCTCGCGGTCCCCCTGTGCTGTGTTCCTGGATGTCTTTTTGTTGAATGTGTTTTAATGAATGTTTCCCCCTGTACTGTCTTTCCCTCGCGGTCCCCCTGTACTGTGTTCATGGATGTCTTTTTGTTGAATGTGTTTTGATGAATGTTTCCCCCTGTGCTGTCTTTCCCTCGCGGTCCCCCTGTACTGTGTTCCTGGATGTCTTTTTGTTGAATGTGTTTTAATGAATGTTTCCCCCTGTGCTGTCTTTCCCTCGCGGTCCCCCTGTGCTGTGTTCCTGGATGTCTTTTTGTTGAATGTGTTTTAATGAATGTTTCCCCCTGTACTGTCTTTCCCTCGCGGTCCCCCTGTACTGTGTTGATGGATGTCTTTTTGTTGAATGTGTTTTAATGAATGTTTCCCCCTGTACTGTCTTTCCCTCGCGGTCCCCCTGTGCTGTGTCCCTGGATGTCTTTTTGTTGAATGTGTTTTAATGAATGTTTCCCGCTGTACTGTCTTTCCCTCGCGGTCCCCCTGTGCTGTGTTCATGGATGTCTTTTTGTTGAATGTGTTTTAATGAATGTTTCCCCCTGTACTGTCTTTCCCTCGCGGTCCCCCTGTACTGTGTTCCTGGATGTCTTTTTGTTGAATGTGTTTTAATGAATGTTTCCCCCTGTACTGTCTTTCCCTCGCGGTCCCCCTGTGCTGTGTTCCTGGATGTCTTTTTGTTGAATGTGTTTGAATGAATGTTTCCCCCTGTACTGTCTTTCCCTCGCGGTCCCCCTGTACTGTGTTCCTGGATGTCTTTTTGTTGAATGTGTTTTAATGAATGTTTCCCCCTGTACTGTCTTTCCCTCGCGGTCACCCTGTACTGTGTTCCTGGATGTCTTTTTGTTGAATGTGTTTTAATGAATGTTTCCCCCTGTACTGTCTTTCCCTCGCGGTCCCCTTGTACTGTGTTCCTGGATGTCTTTTTGTTGAATGTGTTTGAATGAATGTTTCCCCCTGTACTGTCTTTCCGTCGCGGTCCCCCTGTGCTGTGTTCCTGGATGTCTTTTTGTTGAATGTGTTTTAATGAATGTTTCCCCCTGTACTGTCTTTCCCTCGCGGTCCCCCTGTGCTGTGTTCCTGGATGTCTTTTTGTTGAATGTGTTTTAATGAATGTTTCCCCCTGTACTGTCTTTCCGTCGCGGTCCCCCTGTGCTGTGTTCCTGGATGTCTTTTTGTTGAATGTGTTTTAATGAATGTTCCCCCCTGTACTGTCTTTCCGTCGCGGTCCCCCTGTGCTGTGTTCCTGGATGTCTTTTTGTTGAATGTGTTTTAATGAATGTTTCCCCCTGTACTGTCTTTCCCTCGTGGTCCCCCTGTGCTGTCTTTCCCTCGTGGTTGTCAGCTCTTTCACGAGCCTCGATTCAGTATAAAAAAAAAAAAAAAAAAAAAGACTCCATTTTGGGCTTCTTGAGGGTGCTTTGTTACAAATGTGAAATGAAGGAAAAACTTCAAATCTCGGATTTATTTCGAATAAATAGGAAGAAGAAGCTTGTACGATTTACAAAGCTCCATGGCACATCATGATGAGTCGAGAAACATTTCTAGGCCAGAACCAATCCTAAAAAGATCATCACTCCAATGCAGAACACTCGATTGAAGATGCAGACATTTGTAATTTTCTAGAGTGCTGGCGATGCCTCACATCTTCTTTGCAAAACACACCGTGGAATCTTTAGCGCCCACTAGTGGTGGCAGATGGGTATAACAGCTCAACGACCTTCCGATGAACGGTGCACAAATTGATGGCTCATTCTTCATGCGAAACACCAAGGAGACATTTCATATTTGGAGCAAGATTCGAATTTGGGGCTTCGACAGCTGCAAGCTATTTTGCCAGCCCATTGTGTTTTGACAATAATTGACTTCAATTTCACATTTACAAGAAACAATATATAAAGGATACAATTAAACAAACATCAAAAAATAATTGATAAAAAAATAGAAGCATCTGTAAAAAACAAAAGTAATTTTTTTTTTTAAGTCACAAGACCTCATTTTACAAGATAAAAAATTGAAGATCCTTACCTGACCCTCCATTATAGTCCAAGCCCCTGGATTGCTGTCGTTCCCCCTGATCCAGTTGTGAATAGCGAGAGCTGGCTGGTCCCAGTTTATCTACGATAAGATGAAAGACAACCGGAAGGTCGAAGCACTCGTAAATTTTCTTCTTTCCCCGTTTTAGTTCCTTCTACATGTTTTACGACCATTTCTCCCCTTTTTCAGAGGGATGGTCGATTCCTCTTTGGGATCTATATCCATTATATCAGTTTAGTGCAACCCCAAACATTCAATATCGGCTTTATTGATATTTTCAATCAATGCCTCACATTTTTAGAAATAGGCCGGGCGTGGAAGGCGATTGGTTACACCTGAGCTAATTTACAATTGCTATTATAAGGGGGGTGGACACTTATCCAACCAAGAAAATATAGTTTTGTATTTTTAATTAATTTTCTGAAATTTGTATAATTTGTTTTTCACTTGGAAGTTGTGGTTACGATGTGTAAATAAAGATGGAAAATGTCTGATTTAATACAATTTAATTCCAGGCTATAAGGCACCAAAAGGTGAAAAATTTGAAATGGGTTGTAGACTTTCTACAAGTATCGTTTTTGGAACTTCCAAACTACAAACAGTTTTTTCTCACTGATATTATCCATCGAGCGTTGTTATATTTTTTTCTCCCTTATCCTTGTATAATCTTGATATTGGTTACCTTGGCAAGCTCTTTCTTCATGATTGGCTCATATGAAGCTCCCTCTTCCGGCTGGATGATTCGAGGAGCGTCACCAGAATTGATCAACTGCACCGCCTCCACCTGCCGTCGTACATCTGCACTTGGCTCTCCGCACACAATATATTGAACCCCTTTCCCAGCAGAAAGTAACAGCAAAC